>NW_023596297.1:30953232-30991264 GCF_011947565.3 Pollicipes pollicipes | reverse complement strand
AACTTATTTGATGTTGCCAAAAAACAGTACAGCATCAGGTCGGGAGCCTGATACGTCAGCTTCAAATATGGCTCTGACATGTATTTATGCATAAGATTGGTGTTTTGTTGACCCTTGTTCGAGTAAGCCCAAATCACAACTTAAATATGTTCATTCATATAATTGCTACGAGTAGCAGACCACCAGGTCGTCCAGTAAGTAAAATGCAGAGATCCACAACTGACGTAATTTTGGCTAAATCAATGAAAAATAATGGAATTTGGTGGCAATGAATTCAAATTGCAGACCCACGTTTTTTTATTAGCTAGGCGCCAAGGCTACAAGCTCTAGAGTGTGATTAGGAGCGCTAGAAGGTTTTCTAGTGCTTTGCAGGGGCAAAGCCCACGGATACAGGATTGATGGTGTTTTTTATCCTGGAGTTTTTTGTAACGCTTGAAGAAGGGCCACCAATAAAAATTATTGTCAAGCTTCAACATGCATACCAAAACAGCACCATGGTTGTTCAGAATGTAATGCAAGTCGTCACACATTTGACAGACCGGACAGGTTGGTCCGACGAAGTCGTCAGATCCGCGTCTGCGGTCGTGCTGAACACGTTGTTTGTCCGACTGGGGCCATCGTAACGCTCATCAAGCAGCTGAATTACCGCTAAAGCTGTGCAAGAGGGATTCCCAAAGCACTTACACGAAAACAAGGAGCCACGCTGCAGTGTTAATCTTTCAATGTATGCTGGGAACCGAATGAAGACTTTCCGAGGGATTATCACCGGAGATGCCCTGGCATTGTCTTGAACTTGGCGCATGGATCCAGGACTTCTATATCTCATGGACTGCTCCATTCACATGGAAAAGCATGGCGCATCCCGATAGCTCAGTTGGTTAGAGGCCCCGCCTTCTGATCCACCCACCCGTGCTCGGGTGGGCTTGAGTCGCTTTAGGCGCTCGCAGTATGGCCTTGACCTGCGGCCGGTGGCAGCGGACGCGCTAAAGGTCAGGTGACGTCAGATGGTGGGACGGACCGTGCCGAGCGTTGCGGTACGCTAAACTTTCGCCATCCAATTCTGTCGTTGACCTGGAATTTCACGATCGCATGGTGAGGTCAGAGGTCACACAAGAACAAGCACTTGGCGTGAGTTCTGATCCAAGAAACCCAGTCATTCAAATGGTTTGCTTTATATGTCAAAAGAAATGGTCACCATTTTCTGGGGGTAAGGTGGCGTCTTCTTGGTGCATCGCCTGGAGCATGGTGAGACAATCGACACTGGGCCTTCATTAAGATGCTGCGGATTCCCACCGGAGGCATCCATGAAAGCCGATGCCTCTTAGCCAGACCGTCATGCCTCAACCACCGTACGCACAGCTCGGGCCTTGCACCATCAGGCTTCCGAATCTTCAATTCCCTGCAATGTCAAGCCTCGCGGTCACCACTCCCAAACTGGCGTCGATGTCAAATGCACCATGAGCAAGTGGATGAGAAAGATCATAGCCGAATTTTCCCGGGCGCGATTCCGGCGTCGATGAGAGCGCTGGGAAAAGTGTGCTCAGATGGAGAGCGCTGGGAAAAGTGTACTCAGATGGAGGGCGACTGTGAAAAGTGTGCTCAGATGGAGAGCGACTGGGTGGACAAGTAGCATGTTGTCAGAAAAGCGACAGAAAATGTGTTTAAGCTTGAACATGTTAGCCGAATTCTCCCTCTATGGTTGGGCTAATTAGGAGCCCCTTGTAGAGGGGATCTGTCCTCAGATGCTCGCTCAAATTTTCTGGAGGGACTTCTGAACCGTTTTGAGAACTGCGCTGAATTTTTTGTTTTCTAGCTTACCTCATGTCTCTATGTGTTCTTATTAAATTTGGGGTCTTACGTTGAGGATTCATGATATATGACTTTTTTCCTCGAAATCACGTGGGTGCCATTTTGTTCAAAAGCAACAAAAATCGCTTATATCAGACAGGAAATGCGCTCCGGAGATGTTCTTTATACTTTTTTGATCGACATCATTCTTCATTGCATGGCTGTCATTCTAGTAATTGAACAAGCTCAGATAAACTAAGGCCAAGTTAGGTGAGTTTTTGACCTTTGACCAGAGTTCACCGTTGGAAGGCTAACTGATGGCCGATCTGATTTGCAATTGCAAGACTTGTGAAAAGCTGTCTTCCGCATCGTATAAGCGAGAATATATAAACCTTTTATTTAACACATTCGCCCGAGTTTAAGCTATCAAGGATCTCATTCAGCATAACTTAGACGCACATTTATCAGATGCAGTTTCGACAGGAGTTATCCAATTTTATTTACCGCGTGGCTCTAGCTTCCGAGATCTTACGCGGGCATCTGACCCCTTCCCGCTCCCTCCCTACCCACCTGGTAGGGCGAAGGTGAAAACAATGCCGCAGGACGACGGCTACAAGACAGAGGAGCTGCAACATCTTATATCTCACTTTTTGGAGCGACTCAGGTAGAGCATACCAACAGTTTAGAGGATGTAGCACTCGGTTGTTTGCTTGCACAACCACCAGACTTACTCCAGATATATTTCCCGGTTATGAACATTGATGGCAAAACAGATTCTGCCCCGGCTTTGATTATTGATGGCAAAACAGATTCTGCCCCGGCTTTGATTATTGGTGGCAAAACAGATTCTGCCCCGGCTTAGATTATTGATGGCAAAACAGATTTCGCCCAAATGGCCGTCGCCTCGTATCAATCGCGCCAGTGGCGCCAGTCACCTTGTCACACACCCGCATGACACTGACCGTAAGGCGTACCGAAAAAAAACTCCTTGTCAATTACTGCGGTAGAAACGTGGCTAACTATGCTGTTTTGACTGCGTGAAAAACAGTCTCCCAGCGCATGACTGGATCATGTCAAGCTACCTTCGGATATACAGATTGTCCCAGTTCACAAGCATTATGAATGCTTACCAAAACGCACTGCAGAACGCGTCTGATTATCGCAAACAGCTTATCGGGCGGCTTGCTGGAAATATTCCTCGAACGAAGAAACGCATCACCACTAAACCACCGGTGGGCGAGCTATAAAATGAAATACCATGCTCACAAGGTTGTGGTGAAAAGGGTCTAATATGTTTGTTGGAGAGCTGAATATTTTCTGTTTGGTTCGATGCATGCAATAGAAGACTTGGAGCTCTATTCCAAAATGGAAACAATTTAGCTACCCACTTTTTGATTTGAAAAATTCGCTGGTTTTGCCGATACACGGGGTTCATATGTCGGCACAAATTCACGCATGTGTGTTGCTTAAGAAACAGTCAAAGATAACTTTCAAGCAAAGGTGGGATGAGCTTTGCGAGGCCCAGACTGCAGCCTTTTCAAATATAAATATCTCAACTCTTAATCTCTAGAACTCGTGGGAAACTGAACGACTGTTTGAACCACGGTGTGTGTGAGGTAGCGCGTTGCGGTAAGATGGGCTTGAGTGGAGTGATCCTCATGATCCAGCCATGCAAAAGTCCGCAGGCGAAATTGGTTATTGTCTTGTCAGCATTCCTTGGGAGTATTTACATTCCTTATTTTTTACCTACATTCCTTACATTCCTTGGTAAGCTGAAGTTTGGTACGATGGTCTTCTTTGTGATGTACAACAACAAATGAACCAACGTGGAAGAGCAGTTATTATGCCATTCCCCTAGTCCCCGCTGCCGGTGGGACCCCAACATCGCGACATTGCTGAGACAGTGTACTGAGCGATGTGTTACATGTGCCGCGCAGCCTAAAACCATGGCGACGCTACCGCCGGGCGCGGCCGCAGGGATGACACAAGCTGCTCATGCGCGGCGCGTTCCGAAGTCAACATGTCGTCAAATGCGACGGCGATATCAGCACGGCCGCTGCTTGGCTTGTGGCTGGGACATGTCGACATTCTGGGCTGCTTGTGCATGTAATTAAAGCAGTCTTCCAACAAATGTTACTGGGGTGAAGCACAGTGGATTTTCTCGGGTCGTCTCCACGTGTCGCTTCCTAAATCGAACATTATCTCCGTGAGCAATCCCGACATGCTTCTTTGAAACACGTGTGTAGTGTGTCTCTTCTACCGGATACAACCCACATAAAGACAACCATCGGACATGTCCTCGTACTGGCTTGGCAGCCGAATGCCATCCACGTGGCCCGGAGCGTACCCAGGAGCGCACGCGGCGGCCACGCCGAGCGCCCCCGCCCGGCGGCCTCGTTCCAACCGCCGTCTCTGTCCGCACCCAGCCGGCAGCCTGCGCCACGCGCTGGGCGGCGCCGGCCCAGTGCGCTGGTTCGGCCCGCGGCCGGACGCGGCGCGCTGGCGGCCGAGCCCCCTCTGGCGGTGGAGCCGCAGCTCCGCCCGGCCGTCCCTCAGACCGGCCGCCTCAGATCTCGGACCGCTGACGGCCGCTGCGGCAGCCGCAGTCGCCGCCGTTGGCGGCCGTTCCAGGTGCGTGCGGAGGAAAGTGACGAGAGCGGCTAATGGGGCGACCACGCGCCGCGTGCGCCCGACACGTGAAGGGCACGCGCCTGGCAGGCTCGTCCGATTGTGGGGCGCCTTGCGAAACGACAGGCTGCCGCATCCTGCCTGGTGAGACAGGCTGTTTCTGTTCCAGCCCTGACCTGACCCGCCCATTCCGACAGAACAGCGAGCGTCATGTGAGGTGACTCTGGTGGCATCGGAAGAGTGCATCGCAGACACTGGAATTACACTGAGTTTGGGCTTTGGTACCGGTCATTACACTCGAGGCGTTTTCTCTTTTGCGTCAGAAGGGGCTGACTTCCTCACCAGTGGCGTCGTATACGGGAGGAGGAAATGGGGAGGGGGGGGGGGAGCGGAGGTGGACACTGCCCTCCCCCCTACATCTCTTGAGGTAGAGGCAAAGCTATCTGTTTACTCAGCCCCCTATAATTTCAGGTGTCCAAGAAGGAGTCCTCGTGCATGAGGCAGTAATTGCTTATTGTGTTACCAAAGCAAGTGTGAAGGGCCCATGTCTGACCCGGAAAGAGCCCATCTTTAGCTCAGATGGGAATCGATTCTTGACTTAAGGGTCTATCTTTGACTGAAAATGATCCATTTCAGGGCGGAAAAAACATATATGTCTCTTCCAGACGATCGGGGCACCTTTCTGGCCCGGACGTAATTTTAAAACTGTCCGTCTCCCCGTCTCAGGTCGGGCATCGTAGGCTCAAATAGGCCCCCTAAAAACTGGAAAATATCCATCATAAACTCAGAAACAGCTTGTCTGAAGTCAGGCCGGGACCCAGTATAGGCTGCCAAAGGGAACACCTTACGATCAAATATGCCCATCTCACTTTTTGGACGTGGAAAGGGACCATCCCTGGTCTGGAATGGGCCCATCGTAGGCTCAGAAAGCCAGTGACGAAGCATCCACGGGGCAAACTGCTCTCACTGTACGAGGTAAGGACCAAAACTATCTTTTCCGCAGACTTCCGGTGGCTCAAATGGTGAGCCCGGCAGACTTGCAGAAGAGGTGCTTTATTGTGTTTGTCAAAGTAAGCATAACAAACCTATCTCACCTCCGGAAAATGTCAATCTCAAGGCCCTTTTCAAGGGGAGCAATGTTATCGGTCTCTCATTGTTTTCCAGATCTAATTTGTGTTCAGCTTGCTTTTGTGCTACCTTAAACATGCATGCCGATTTACTTAGTTCCCCAGCCATCTTCCTTAAACCGCATGGAACAAAAGTACCTCACGTGGTAAATGGCAGCATTTTATCCTGCTATGGACGGTGAACGGAGATATTTAAGAGCAAACCCAAGATTGCCCTAATGTCAAAGGCTCCGCTTTGTCTTTTTCATACAGCCTTGGTTCTTCTGCCTAACTGCTTAGCTCCTCAGCATAGGTACTTGGAGTTTAAGATGGATCTACTACAGGCGTCTGGTGTAGTCCATCATGTCAGGTAAAAACTAGGCTTTGAGACTTAACAGTTCATCATTAAGCTTTTGCAACAAAAACACTATGACACTCTTCGAATGAACATTTAGGTATCACTTAAAACGCTGGAATTCGCGGGCGTTTCAAACCGGCAACATTGTTACGTTATCTGCCTGAGCAATGCAGTCAGTTAAAGGCATCTTATGAAACACTTGAAGATCATTGGGCGTTTCAAAATGTGCCTGACAAACCCGGACATGGATTATGTTGTGTATCCGTTTTTGTTTGTTCTTTAATTAAATCGTAAGTATTGTCCATTGTGTTTTCGCCTTCTAAAATACCATTAACTACACTAACCCTTCATACATCAGCCATGTGATACTCAGTAGTTTCAAATTTATATTTCATGTAGAGTAAGTCTTCAGGAGGATGCCGGCACGTTTGACCATGTGCCGGCAGCCGCTGCGGCTAGTAACAACCACCAGAGAGCCATGAGTTCACGGGGGCATTTCTGAACGTTTCTGATTCAGGGACAGGGCTTTACCAGGTGCGTTTGTCGGGCAGGGGTAAAGCAGTGCAGCACCATACACCTGTATCACCAAGTGCCACACATCACGTGCAACGCGTTCGTCTAGATGTCATGATTGGGCGCCCAGTGTCAACGAGTAGACTGTGGCATATAGCGAGAGCGCGGCAGTCCCATACGAATAATATTTAAAAAAGAATGCTGTCGCCTTCCATCATTGAATGGTGCTTGTGTTGAGCCACAAAACCACCTTGAGTCACCTGGTTTTTGGCAGGTAGTATATAAAATTTCAGAAATTATTTCTGGCTAACATGCTGCAACCAAACCTTACGTCTTGTAGATCAGTCGCCGAAATCCAGGCTTATGAGAACTTTAGTGCAATATATGGCATGGATTCGGGTTCGGACCAGTCTTTACCCAAGCCGCACAGCGCCTGCACCCCCCCCCCCCTCCCCCACCCCCATCAACCCAAAATGTCTACCCGCTGCTGTAATTCCGCCTCCCCAGGGAAAGCAATGTTGAGACGAACGAATAACGTTGAGAAGTTAGGTAGTCTTATCCACCGAATGGCATAGATGAGTCGAGTAGGCAAGATTATACAGCATTAGAAAACAATTGCAAGTGTATGTCTAACATGGCAGCCGAACATTTACATATTTTCAAAATGGGCCATGTGGATTAAGAGCGAACAAAGTCCTCCATCCCTATGCCAATGACTTCCCCCCCCCCCTCGCCCCCTGGTCGCCGAGCTTGCCTCCCTGGCAAGCTCATTAGATATCGTGAGCTTGCCCCTCTCCACTGTTTGAAACGTTCCTACGCCCACGGTTTAAGGCACGGGAAATATGTATTTCCGGTCTGAAAAGCGCCTACTATAGACTCAAATGGGAATCTTGAAACTCGTGACTGATCAGAACAGGCCATCGTAAACTCAGAATTGGTCCGTCTGATGTCTGGGTGGGCCCGTTGTGAGCACAGGAACGGCCCCATCAGGTCTGGAAAGGGCTTATCGTAGACTCAAGTACGGCCCTTATTCGAAATGACAAATTCTCTCATTTAAGGCGTTCTCTGGCCCCTGACCATCTCAGCGGTACGTCACTGTCTCTTGGATCCCGATCAATGCAAAGGGTCCGCTGACCGACATTGCAGGCCTCCGCATGGTCCCGGCTTTGGAAAGAGACTCTAGGCCGCCACGAGGCAGACTGTTCGATATTCGCGGTTGGAGATCGACTGGCGGGTGGGTCCTCATTGCCGTCATGGGGCCTCCTGTCAGCTCAAGAGGCTTATGGACATTTGCGGGCCAGGGTCCCTTTATACAGCCTCTGGCCAACCCTTCAGGCCCCTGACCGGGCCTTTGATCGTCGGCCCGAGCTGCCCCAAGGGCCTATTTGGACTAAAGGGGAAGCATTTATAGCCCCATTGCCCCTTCCCCTCTCCCTCCCCCCCCCCCCCTCCCGCCTGTGCTCCACCTTAAACTTGGAATGGACCAGTCTCAGACTATTTCGAGATTAGGAACGTGTATGCAAATTTAGGCTTAGAAATGACTCATTTCCGATCGGGAGACTCATTCGTGGGTTCAGAAAGAATCCGTTTTGTGCTACAAAAAGACCATCGTAGCTTCAGAGAGGACCCTCTCAGGTCTGGAAATGGTCATAGCAGGCTCAAAACGGCCCTCTTTAATCATGGGATTATCCATTTCAGGCTAAGAAAGTAAGCATCTCATATGCCGAAGGAGCACCGCTCATCTTTTAAACGCGGAATGGCCCCACTTCTGGCTAAACTCAAAAATGGCCCGCGGTAGGTCTAGGAAGTTTCAGCTATTTCATGCCCAGAGAAGGCAAAAGTCAACAGGCGCGCACAAACTATAATCAAGTTGCAGGGGGAGGGGGGGGGGGGGCAGGAGAACTCCGAGATATCCAAATGGGCCTTGTGAGATTAGACAGTGGGCCCCCTCCATGCCCGAATGGGTCCTCTACAAATATCTTGGGTGCAAAACTTCAACCAACCCGTGACAGAATTCAAGGCTCAGCTTAAGCATAGAGAAACTGTTAAGATGGCCCATGGTGCTCGTGCATGCCCAAAGGGCTCCGAGGGTGCCGTCAATTTGCGATTACTAACGGTTAGTGGCACTGAGAAAAACCGCTATTTCGAGTCCGCCTGACCCAGCAAACGCAAACTTTGATAAGTGACATTGGTTTCCGGAACCTAACGAAAGAGTTTACTGATTGAGAACTGTAACTTGTTGAGATACAATGGCGATCAGTCGCTGGTTATTCGACCAATAAATATTCTCATTGATGATGAAGTGGCCCATCGGCTTGGAACTCTTCGTTAAGTCTGTGTCCCCCTCATCCTGAATTTGGATACGTCACCACTGCTTCTCACAATCGAGAAGGAAGAGGTGATAATAAAACTGAATAAGGATGACTGACCGTGATGAGGCATATTACCAGGGATTCCGTGATCCTGACTATCATGTTTTTGCCATTCTCTGCTGGAACTAATCGTTTTTGCGAGCGCCGTGCGTTTTTCAGTAGAAGCATGCTGAAACTACTAGTGATTATTCGTGTGCGCTCGAAACACAAAAGCTCATAAACAGTGAAAGCTTGTACAGGCTTTGTCTACCGCGCACGGTCATAGCGCACTACCTACGCCTGGCATCCAAGCATGACAAATAGCATGCGAGTGAATGAGATGATATAGCCGTCTTCAGTCATAAAATTCAAGGAAAGTTGCCAGGCGGTGAACCACAGACCTTACGTAAATAGTGGGGCAATCGGAACGACCCTCACGTATCGATGCGAATTTACTTTCTGGGATTAAAAAAAAAACTGTCCAGGCCGGACTAAAGATATGTTTTTCCCGCAATCCAGCACGACCCATTGCATCGCTTTTATATACATTATTCTTAATTGTCGTCTCCGTGGTGAGGGAGAAGGATCCTTGACTCGTAATCCAGTGGCAGCGAGTACTAGTCCCAGAGTGGGCGCATTGTCTGGCCCGACTGAAATGAAAAGGTCAGCTGGCAACGAGCCAGCAAGTGTCAACCCGGGCCCGGGGCGGCCGTGCCACAGCATCGTGTGGCACGTAAAACCCTCAGCATACCTGTCTGGCGAAAGTACAGAAGCAAAATTAGCACTTGAGCTGAATGACACCAGTTGGGTGGTAGGTTAAGGGTAAACACAAGCTATGCTTGGCAGGTGGTACGTAAAACCCTTTGTATACCTGTCTGTCGAAAGGACAGAAGCAAAATTAGCACTTGAGCTGAATGACACCGGTAGGCTCAGGGTAAACGCAACAAGCTATGCTTGGCGGGTACTCTGAACCCAAAATCGTGGCATGCAAATCATTCCGAATAAATTTACTTTAAAAAATATACACGGCTGGCGTCGGGTACCTATGCTAGGCTAAGCAAACTACTGAAGAGAAAAAATTGGCGACCATGATGTGTGGTTTTCTTTTTCATCTATATGTGCCCTATGGACCGCGTGCACTGAGGTGCCCTGTTGAATAAACACATTTCAGATCCCTTGAACTCGAGAACCTCTCTGAGAAAAGGGGCCCCGTCCTGTCCCTGTTCAGCATACTGTCCCTAGCCGTCACTGGATCTCTGCAACATCTTGGAGCCCCTCATCTATGCAGGGCTCACGACCAATCGTAAATATTAAGACGAGGAGCTATAATAGTCTCCCTATGCCATCTCCTTGCGTCCTGGGGTGCCGTTGGCAATAGGGGTGGGTGATAGAAAGGTATCAGTGGGCTGGACCCTTGCGTTGTTGCGCTGGCGGCAGGATAGACGTGCATCACGCTCTGCCTTTTTCGGTCGATCACAAGCTCCCAGCAAGTGCTCACATACCCCCTCCCCGCCCACCACTCGCCGCTGCTTTTCTAATATTAGTGACATTCTTCCGGGCCACATATCTACACGAAATACATGCATACAGCAACGAGAAGCTCAAGTCTAAATCGTTTAGTCAAGGAGAACCGAAGGAGGGGGAGGCACGGCAACAGTTTTCTCCCCATACCCTGCAACAACCTAACACTTACCATATAAAGATGCATGAAAGCAAACAGGAGACATCCGCCGTCGACACATGGTCTCAAATTTTCGAATATTCAGCCGCCACTGCAGACATCCACGAGCTATTCCGCAAACCTGTTTATTCTGACGCTTATGCGTCAAGGCCCTAATTACCCGAAAGTGTCTCCCATTCTATTTATACCGAAGACACGCATTTACCTTTAAGAGGAGTGTCTCGCCTTTTTGTACTCATTGCTCATTGCTACATTAGCTGCGTGCGATTTGGTTTGTCCCACCTGTTTTCTATAAATCCTTCTGAGTAGCTCGGAATTTCTATTTGAAGGGGCCGGCCATGCGAGAGAGTTCTCATTTGACTCCCTGCTGACCACTACTTAAGCAATATATTTCATTTGTTTTGCTTTTCCAAAGTGTGTGTTCTGCAATGTTTGCAAAACACTTCTGTTTCAAAATGATTGCGTAATAAACACTACGGAAGCTTGAAACACCCTGCTTAGACAAAAAGATATACGAACGTGAATAAGCCGCATAATTAGTATAACTACATAACTACTTTGCTACAACTATAACCGCATAACTAATACAACCGAAGAGCTAAGCTTCAAGGTTCACATGTGAGGAAATGTGAAGTGGTGCCTCCTATTTCCATGATAATTTCGCAGCTTATTCATTGTATGTTATTCGAGTTTGAGACTGAATTCAAGAGTGCACACTGTAATATTAATAAAAATGTACAGCCTCGGAGAGGCTCTACTATCGATAATTGCAGCATGATGGCGGCCATGAGATTAAAGTCCAATCCGGCGGTATATCTCCCACCTGATTACATCACAAGAAAGGTGTCAAGGAATGAGATCAACACATGCTGAATGCGTGCTCGGCTATAAAAGAAATATTGGCGTGGTGTTATTGCATTTTTTAACAGAAATCCACCGCAAACACAGCTTCTAAGCGTCAAATGATTTCAGTATAGCCATTGTTTACTTGGTGACGTCGCTTAATCAGTACCTGCTCGAAAACTAAAGGTCGTTTCTTGTCAGCAAACTACCAATTCATTATGCCGAAACACGACGGGCGCATGGCCTTTCTCGTTTATATCAATTTCAAACTCATGGCAAAGCGCTAGTTATGCTACTTATTGAAAGACGTATTTCATATTTGTATAGGGCTTTTCACTGAAATGGCCTTGTTGGAGACCTTTCAGTGCTGTCCACAATCCTACCCTTCCCAACACTTGAGCCGCTCTGGTTTCTGAGCTACACGCTCGCCAACATGGGAAAGGCATACCAGGGAGAGCATTTTAAAGTCATTCTGGCATCCATGACGTCACAGTAACGTCATCCAAATATTGCCATTTCATAAGCCATGTGCCGATCAATGCCAAAGAAAAAATATTTGTCGAGTCGTTGATATCTGGTGTTCGTGAGCGCGATTTCCAAATATAACGACCATCAATCGGCTTCCAATTAATGTTGTGCAAGGAACGATGCCATAGTCAAGCCATGGCGCATTGAGGGGTGCATTTACTAAACAGAGAATTGTACTGTCTAGAGCAGGACTTTCCCTTTGAAAGGTATGCCAGTAGTTGTCTGTGAGCTTGGTCATTATACCTGCACCTGCTTACTTCAGTATTAGCCTGATTCCTTCAATATCTTCTGTGAAGCATTTCCTTTAAGACGGGCATTTTCGTGACCGTCTGGTCACCAGCCTCTGCCTACTCTGCTCTCCCAATTATCAAGACATGTCTGTTAAAGTCGTGCAAGCTCCTTTTCACTTTTACGTGTAGGCACTTCCTGGCCGTGCACAAAATACCTTTTTCGGAGCCTCTCCACGGAAAATGTGTCATGTGTACGCTCTTCTGTAGTCTGCACGGATCAGGCCACGCCACCCGGCATGTAACTGTCTTCGTGCCTCGGACCATCTTCCATGAAAGGTAGACAAAGTCTATTTCCTGTGGTCGTATCAGACGGTTCTTCTAAGATGTCTACCGTGAATTACAACCGATTATAAACTTCTTGCAAGACCGTGTAGTCGAGGCGCCCGTAGGCCCCCATGCTACCACTCCTAAGCTTCTCACAAAGCTGCAGTCTCACATGGGCTTGAAATGGAATGCCATTCTTCCGTAAGACAATCTTTTCCCGGCCGTAACTGAAAAAGCATTAACATCGGGAGTGTAAATTTAAGTTACTGAAAGCCGTGGATAACTCACATTTTGCGGGTTATCCATGGCTGGGTCAACCGCATCGGCCAAGGCCCAAACCGATTTGAAAAAGCGACGCCCCTGCAGTAGCCACCAGTGAACCTGGTTACTTCTAATCCGTAGCAACTTTCATCGCCTGTCACTGATGCACTGATCCAACCCTAGAAAAGCCTTATCATGAGCGAGAGAAGGTAAAACACCACAGTTCAGTTTTACTCAGTTTTTGTTTATTGCTGTGCTATGACAGTGTTTCTGGTTAGTAGCTGAGAACTATCAGAGATGCATTTAACTAGTTATTATCCTCCACCAAGGTCCTAACCAGCTGTTCTACTCGCTTTACGGATGTCGAGACGCCTGTTCCTAAGTGACAGGCACTCTCAGACTCATGTCCCGTGGTTGGCGCTCGTCCTGCATTAATGCGCACTGAGTCATAGGTAGCGCTGCCGCACGTCGGGTCACAGATGGCGTTACTGCTCTGTCACCAGAGGACACTTTATATTGTAATACTTTCCGCCAAGGCTTCTGATACGCTTATCCGGCACAGTGGAAACACTTGGCGCTCATCGCTAACATTCACCATGACGATACAAGAGCTTGTTCCTTGACAAATCTCATTTTGTAATCACCACAAGGGCAAGAGGTAAGACGATGGGATCTTTTCTAAGGATGGAGCGCTGCTGGTTGGGATTTCTCATAAAATTGCTCCTTTTTGCTGAAGGACTCTGCTCAAGGATTTTACTGGGATGAAGTGAAATGCACTGTGCACCACTTTGTAATTAACCGGGGGCCAAAAAGTGGAGCTTCTGTTTTCTGACTGCCTGAAGCACACAAACGTTGTAGTACAGGCTTTTCTATCCCATCTTCTGCCTCATATCGTTTCAGAACACCCTGGTCTGTGAAAGGTGCTTTATTTTAGAGACGGATGTTCAAATCAGTGCAAGGACAAGTGCAATTTTATGAACGCACGTGATCACCAAAAAGACTACGTTACCGCTGGCTAGCGGCATCTCTTCACCACACGGTGTAATCTCCTTGGTGGCGTAGGGGGACCGTGAGGTGGACAAACGGGCGCGCCGGTCTGACTAGACTGATGTTTGGACAGATATTGACTTGTCCTGACATGGCCCACATAACACTGTGAGAAGAATACCAGTGAACACATCGCATTCTTTCACGTCAGTAATGCAAACGTGCAGAAGGTGGTTGATAGGCTCAGGGAGAGATTCGTTGACATCAGGACCATTCAAGGCGCTTAAAGGTCCCGTGACTTCATCTCTTTGGGTGATAGTGATGTTAAACGTTAAGAATGTAGCCGCTCGAACAATGATATGGATCGATCGAATAAAATGGAATAAATAACTCGAACATTTAGTAATGCTAGACTTGGTTATTTCAGATATTCGTTTTTGACATATTTTAGGGGCGTGCGTGTGGTGTGGCTAGCACAAACGAAGGCTCCCCCTTGTGACTATTTCGTTCTACAATAGGGGATGGAAGAAGACAGCCGTCTCTTACCGTTCCTTCCCCTCAAACCCCCATGCCAGCGTAACAGTTCGCTCGCTTCTATCGTGTTAAAACACGAATACGTGCAAGGCATACTGGACGTGAATTTAATCTGCAAACTCAAAGGCAAGCAACATGACGTCATTAAGCTATTGCAAGCAGCATGACGCCATTGAGATATTACAATTTACAATAATATTAAGATTTCAATGCAAATAACAAGCTCGCAAGCTAACAAGCTTGTTGTTGAACTCGCTGTCACTCACAAACAAACGCGTTTTGAAGATAATGACTAGATAAGCAGGGTCACAGGCATAAAACTGGGTTGGGGCACGGCAGCGGGCCCTTGCTGCAGCCAGACTTAGCAGTTTAGTTATGTTGACTCTTTAAGTGGGTATGCAACTAGTGTCAACAAAACTCAACCGTGAAATCCGAAATGACATCCCTTTGACCGGATATGTATTCACAGTGAGTTTTATACATTTACATGAGGTTTTGAACTGCGATAGCCATCTTAAAGATCATTCGGTGCAGTTCACAGCCCTGACCTTCTTAAAACCTACAAACCTCTAGTCTATGGTTTACACGCCCGCGAAAGATGTGCAAACTACTTCGTGCAAACTATTTTAAGTCCACCTAGAAATCCATGACGACTTGATAACTTCATTCAAATCCTGTCATTCGAGTGGTCATGTGGCGATCTAGGCTAATATGAATATTATTGTCAAGCCGTTCCTATCTGGCGTTCGTGCGCACGGTGTCCTGACATAATGGATGTCAGCTGGCTTTCAATCATTGTGGAGAAAGATGCAATGACGCCATCAAACAATGACGTATTGAGAAACGTATTTACTAAATACAAAAATTGTGTTGACTAGAGCCGTCCTTTTCCTTGAATATATAGCAATCGTTATAAGCAAGTTTATTTCATCCTAAATAATGCTTTCTTCGATTTCTTCAATTGTAAAACGTTCTCTTAAAGAGCAGCCAGGTTTTCTGTGTTTAAATAAATAACACACACACATACATACATGTATATATATATATATATATATATATATATATATATATATATATATATATATATATATATATATATGTATATATATCACTGAATCAATGGTCAACATTCTTCCGCGAAGTATAATACATGAATAAATAGTATAGTAGAAGACGCAACAGAGTATACGATATAGATTTACCTTAACAGTACAAGAGGCATTTGTTTTAAATGACGTCATGCCTTCAGCATGTCTTTAGTATACAGGTGCACACGAAGACTGATGCGGAAGGCACAGCTGCAGAAGATCGACTCACCAGCACGCTGCAACAGAAAGACTTTGGCTGGTAAAAAAGTTGTCAGAAAAGGGAGCATTCTTTAATGTATCATATGTTTGTCATGAAAGCATGTCGGACTTCCGTGATTACACATACTTGCAATTAACGATACCCATTCAGAGGCGGAATCAGAGTATTGGTAGCAGGGGAGAAGGGTGGCATAGAGCTCACAAACGCCTCCCTGATACTATAGCGCCCCGCAAACAAACACGCCGGATATGGCCCACTCTACTTCGAGGGGACGCAACTTTTTTCGTTGCATTATAGTGTTTACCTTTTTAGATAACACCAACGCCAGAAGTACCCGAAAGATGTCATGCTATTTGCACTTCGAAATCAGTAGACTGCACCAACGAAGCGTGAAATGACTTCATGGAATAAACCACCAGCGCTTTTCAGTTTGCAATGGCTGAGGGAGCAGTTTCTAAAACAGTGACACTAAGGGGCAAAGACGAAATTTTATTGCTTCTCTACAGGAGCATTGAGGATCAGTGAGGACCGCACATGCAAATTTTGGATAGATGTGCGGTCAGGCTGGGCAATAATGTTGCCAGCTGATGTTCGCCTGGACATTTTCTGCCTGCGCTCAGAACTGACTGGTGTAGAACGTATGTGAAATAGACATGAACATGAGCGCTCGCAAACCTTAGAAAGCAGAACACCAATGCCCGGCGTTGCAGACCCCGTAGGCCGCCCGTCACCGATCCTCGGGGCTTACACTAGGCGGCGACCACTGGGCAGACAAAAACAATTACGCAGATTTTAGATAGCCTGGACATATATTTAATATGTGCAGTCTAGATTAATGAGAGCAACGGATTCGCTTTGCCATCGATGTAGACTAATCCTCAAAATGATATTTACAGATAGCCTCAAAATCATATTGCTGAAATGCACGGATCATTTGGTCATTGAACGGAACACATTGATTTAAAACAATTTTTAGGAACATTTTTCGTAACGGCCGTTCACGCGCATCAGGCGCTGGCTGCTTGATGCCAGCTACGGCGGCCAATGTCGCCAGATTTGACGGAAACTGCAACCCAGCCATCAGCACTCAAGACTAGACGCAACGCAACAGGTGCGACAGGACTGCAAGCACGCATACCCAAAATCCTTATTTATAATTTGTGTCACCAGTCGATTGTGAAGCAGAATGGATCTCTTCAGGAAACACGGGGGAGATTTTGTTATTTTTCACCTTATTTCCACCCATTCTATTGACTACTTAGGAAGTCCCTTACCTTTACCGGGTAGGGGGCGCCGTGGACAGAACGCTAGCGAGCACACTGTCTTTCGTGGTCAGGGGCTGAAGGGCATACCGTTCCAGCGCGGGGCAACCACCGGCTGCGATTCTGACGGCGCGGGGAGGGTTAACATGGTCATCCCGATGGAATGCATCACACATTGATACCCACCTTGACGCGGGAGGCACTCTGACCCTGGAGGTTGGCCCCAAATCGACGCAAGGGCCTTTATTGACGCAAAAAGACCCCCTATCACCGCGGGGGTTAAATAATTGGCTGACCAAATTTGGCTTGACGGACCGCTGGCTAAAATGGGATGTGGGCCCTTTCGGAACTGCGGCACCTGGCTGACACATAGCCCTCGCGTTGCATCATTGTGGGCTATCATTGTCAGCTATCATATATCCTTTCGTTACCAGAGCAATCCGGCCAACACGAGAGAGCCTCTGGCATTCGAGGCTCCGACCGACCCAGGGCTCATTACAGACTCGAGAACCCCCGTCGGGTCCTACGGACCCTGACCGGCACAGATGCCTCTCACTGTTCCAGGGTCCGGCCAATGCAAAAATAAGGCACCGGCCTTGTCCCTGCTTGGAAGATGGGCCCTCAGACCAGGACCGACAAGGGGTCGACTGTTCGGTATTGGTGATGCTTGATCGACGTAGAGGCTCTCGCCGACTCAGGGCAAGGCGATCGGCACAAAGTGCCCTCTGACTGACATTTCAGGTCCAGGAATTGCGGACTGGGCCTTCACCTTGCCAACACAGGATCCCTGTTAGGCACTCTAGGCCATTAACCGACACAGGGGCCCCTCATTGACTCAGGGACTCCGACCAATGCAAATCGCGGGCCCCTTGATACCAAAGTGCGGGAGAGCAAGCGCCCCTTGCGCCCTTCCCCCCGCCTGCACCAGCGGTCCCATTGGCACATGGTGCCAAGGGTCGATAGGGATAGACTGGTATGACCTGGTATGACCTGGTATGAAACTGATAGGTTCGGTAAGTCTGAAGAGATGTCAACGAAAGGAGGGCAAGGGACCAGAGATTGCATTTACCGACTTTTCGGCGAACTCGCTCAAGATGAAAACGACGGGTGCGTTAGTCCCACCCCGTTTTAATTGGCAGTAGGGCCGCACAGCCCTCGTTAATCAAATTTCAACGGAAGCGCTTGTTCACACCGTAAACGAGCGCCGGATGCTGCAGGCCTGCCGGCCGCTGCAGGGCTGCAGGTCAGAGAGCGGGGTCACCGGTGGGGACAGTTGGACAGACCGGGCCGGCCGAGACAGGCAGACCCCTGATCAGTCCCACGCTTCGCCCGCGTTTGAGCCGTCCACGCAGCCTCCGCGGCGCAGGGGTGGCCGGAGCCTTCGCCGGGGCCGCTGCCGTACTGCTCGGCGTGGAGATGCGTTAAGGACCGTGATTCTGGTGCAGAGGAGCCGTGCGGGCGAGTCGCTGCCATGCTTAGGATTAAGGTGGGTGAAAGCGGTGCTGACATTAGTTGGCGTCAGCTGCGTGATGACGCATACGGCACACGCGCTGACACGCTTGGTGAAGGCTTGACTAGCTCTGTTCATTTCACGCATGCGTAGCCGCTGGCGACGTCCAATGTTCCAATGCTAACGATTTTCCGGACCGTTTTCCGAAGACCGGTGGATGCAGCGAAGGCATATTCATGAATATACACGTTGCTTCCCGATAGAGAGTCAAGAAAACCTATGTTAGAGTGCTTCTATCCTGAATGCCTCTTTCCATCACCCGTTGCCTGACTCATTTTCTAAACACTACGTATCCTGAAACTGTCCTTGAGGCTGAGAGCTTATCGTTCAATGTTCAACGGGCTTATTTTTTGACATTTTTCCGAATGATGGCAAAGCTTTACATTAGAACCGGATGCGATGAGTCAAAAGTCGGAACGTTTTAGGCGCCTCGCGCTTGCCTGCCCCTCCCCCACCCAGAATGTGGTGAATGGTAAGCAGTTATTAGCCATATTCGGCGTACACTCACTGGAGGACGAAAATGCGGCTCGGGCGACATGCACGCACCCCGTTGTCACTGCTAGCGCTCCCAACACGAGGGCTGCATGCACCTCTAACATCAGTCAAGCTGTGACCTTACGTATACAAAGATTGGTTACAGTTGGCTTAACCTTACAGAAGTCAACAAAATTGATATTACGAAGAAGAAGTATGCCGCCCGGATGGGTTCTGTCCAGCGATACTGAAAGCATTTGGATAAGCTCTATGAGTATGACCACATTGACCCAATGGAAGAGATTCTGTTTTATTTGAGATTTCAAATACATATACTTTATTGCCTAATGTGCTCGGCCGCTACCGGCATGTTCAGGCACGTCGCTTTATTTTCCTCCCGGCCAACGCATCTCATACCCCGTCTCCCACTCCGCCCCATTGCTGACTTAAGCCCCACCATGCCCTTCTGAGCCACCCAATGCATATGAACTAAAAAGAAAATACTGGGCGAATGAAATGCAATAAATTGCTTTGACTTGCCGGTGCACCAGGCACCTCAACACATCACCATCATTATCATTCTCATTTTGCACCAAACAATATCCTATTCTAGCATTTTTATCACGTTAACTCAACGTGTGCTTGGTCAGCCTGCAAACGTTGGCACCTTTTTCGTGAGATCATACTGGTGGATAAGAATTAAAGATTACGTAAGTTGTTAAGGGCACTTGCGAGGAACATTATTCACGTAGATAACACAGTATAATAGCCTTATTACTCGGAGAAAACCCAGGAGAATGGAGATATAATTGCGTTAATATTTCGGCAATATGCCGTCATCGAAACGAATAGCAGAAGTCTTAAAAGCAGAAGTCATATATATATATATATATATATATATATATATATATATATATATATATATATATGTATAGATATATATACATACATACATATATATATATATGTATATATATACATATATATATGTATATATATATATATACATATATATATATATATATATATATATATATACATGTATATGCAGAAGCTATTATCACGAATAGCAGAAGATTTCTGCTATTTGCTTCCATAAAGATATTTTACCAAAATAGGAACACAGCTATGTCTCCATTCTGCTGTTTTTTTCTCTCCGAGGAATAAGGCTCTTACTACTGTCTTATCTGTGAAAAAGGTTCTATAATACGTGGCGGCTTTTCAAAGTGCAGGGTGACAACACTGGCCACTTCATTTGTGAGACGGTGACGCGTCCCATTCCAAGTCTGAAGGCAACCTTAAGCTATCGAATGTTTGCTGGTTTGTCCACGTGCACGTGTTACTGCAGCATGAAATCCAGGGGCGACAGGTCAGGCGAGTGCGAAACCACTCCACGACAGTTTTAAGCTGATAGGCATTCCAGGGGAATTCGCTCCAACCAATCCAATCAGGTCAATGCCGTCTGAGGTGCCACTCCGGCCTGCTGGAGCCACTCCTCGCCGTGGTCAGTCCCGTAGAGTCGCTCCAAGGCCGTGTAGGAGGATATCAGAGCGGGAGCGATGCGGCGCCCTGAGGTGGTGTTGACAGGATCTTAGTGCAACTTCTACTGAGTCACGAGTTGATGAATTTGAGATGGCCGATAGATGCCATCGCTTTTAAATTATGCTTTTCCATAGATTGGTATTTCGAACGACTTCGCATTCTTGGTTGTGCGAGAAGCACATTTGCCACCGTAGAGGAAAAAAGTTTGTTAACTCTTACCCGGCTGCCTTGTATAAACGACAGATTCACGCAGTCTGTTTTTCGTCTTTTGGAGAATTACTTGTGAACCTGAAACTGTGGTACTGATAAAAGGAAATCTTATGGCATAATCCAGAGACCTCACTCAATATTCCGTGCATCCGTTTTCACAGAAAAGGAAGATGCTTTAGCGTGTCTGCACTCACACGACTGGGAGTCTCAAGATGCACACACCGCTTTCCGTAAATGTGACGTGAGAGCTGCTTTCCTAGTACTCTAGGTGCGCGCCGAGTTGTAATGCGCTATTGCTTGGGTGGACGCCATTGAAGTTAAGACTGAGTACAAACCTTTCGACCGGATGTATTTCTTGGGTGAGCCCCGCGCTAAGCACCACTTGTTTCGCGAACCCTGACTCCGCAATTCGATCGTAAAAGTCCTGGTCAACGGCAGAATTTACCGGCAAAAACTTAACGGGCCGCAACGTTCGGCACGGCCCACCCTGCTCTCTGACGTCACCTGATCGTCAGGGCGGTGCAATCTTGAAGCGCATCTAAAAAAATGAAATGGACCAAACTTTTAAAAGGTTTTTAGGTGTGACATTAGGGACAAAGGCCGAAATCCGGAGAGCAATAAGGACCTCGGAGTCAGGTTAGATTAGCTTTATCGGTTCAGCCCCCAAGAGACTTTAGAAAATGGCACTCTCGGACATGTGTCGTCGTCGAAAAAAATGACGTTGAATGTTGACAATATAACCAACGTTTGCTCTTTCGTGTTCCTTAACTGGTAAGCTCTGAACTCAACATATGGAAGCATTGGTAAGATATGAACCCGATGCGGATACAGTGTGGGGGATGCTGAACTCAGAGGCATTCGCTGACCTTAGCGCTACCCGGGGCATGACTCCATGCTAACGCCACCTGCCGTATGTAACCTCAAGCATGTTTATGAACTTGTGAACCTTACGTTTCACTTCACGCGATCAGCACTAAAAATCATGTACGTCTCTCATCAAACAAGTGGAACATTACCATACGCTAAGCCCAAATTCTGTCGTTCACCAAGGTCCTCTGTGCACATCGCATGTGCCTGAATGCCTTTCGCAATGGAATATTGACGTTTGAGCTACATGCCCGCCACAGCTGAACTATCTCCGCTATCTGGGGCGGGGCTATCTCTGTGTCCATCCGACCCGCCCCGTCACGCCGAGCTCGCCGCAGCGGGCAGTGTTCCTGACCCTGTCCCGTGCAGCAGCCGCATACCGACGCCCCTCTGTGGGATTCACACGGCCGGGGGCGGACCACGCCCAGCATCCGCGGCCGCCAGCTGTCGGCGGGATGGGGCGTGGCGAGGCGGCGCTAATGAAACTAACGGGCGCTGCCGCCAGTGCTGGTGGTCATCGTTTCCCCTTTGCCCTCCATAACTGACGCTCCATGTGACGAGAA
Source organism: Pollicipes pollicipes (assembly GCF_011947565.3). NCBI lineage: Eukaryota > Metazoa > Arthropoda > Thecostraca > Pollicipedomorpha > Pollicipedidae > Pollicipes > Pollicipes pollicipes. The sequence goes on along the minus strand of NW_023596297.1, from coordinate 30,969,396 downwards.
CAGCTGGAGACATGGGCACTTGGTTAAGTAATCTTATGCTGTCATGATGACGACTGCCAGCACAAGAACTCAGAACGCATCATGTCAAGATAAAGGCTGTCGTTTCGTCCATGGCTACCAAAGTGACAGAGCCATGTATTTGTTCCGTGGATCGCTAGAAGCAAATAGAGTTACCGCAAACTTTGACTGTGACTTTGACCGCAACTTAACAAACAACATAGGTAAAAGTTCCCTAGAAATGCATGAGCTCCTTAACGACGTTTCATGTGCATCATAACTTTTTATATATGCCAAGATAATCGGTTTCAATGTTACCTCTGTAACAGAAAATATTTTTCCTTCCCCTCCTCAGCCTTATGTTGGTGCGGAGCTGTCAGTGCGAGTTTTATATTCAGCAAAGCCTTGAATTCATCTGGCGACGTTAATGCCTTCTAGACACCAAAATCCTCATTGTATAGCCATCGCACCAGAAGATCGTGTTATATTGTATCGAAAACATTCCCCAGTGCTAACAAAAGCTGGCACCCCATAAAGGGTGCGGGTCAATTCAAGTCAAAGTCAAATCAGATTATGGTCATTTCATGCCGCTCAATAGTAATGTCGTGTTCTTACAAGCCACAAGACCTGTTGTAACCTGTGGTAACGTGGTCAATCAAGTTTTGTTACGAAGATGTGTTGCCCTTGCTGACCGATTTATCTTAGATGACACTTTATCGTAAGATATACAAAATAGGCGGCACAAATGAGCACAAATGGCCAGATGGTCGAACGCGCACATATATACTTTAGAGGAAGAGAGAAAGAGAGAGAGAGAGAGGAGAGAGAGAGAGAGAGAGAGAGAGGAGAGAGAGAGAGAGGAGAGAGAGAGAGAAGAGAGAGAGAGAGAGAGAGAGAGAGAGAGAAGAGAGAAGAGAGAGGGGAGAGAGAGGAGAGAGAGAGAGAGAAGGGAGAGAGGGAGAGAGAAGAGAGAGAGAGAGAGAGAAGAGAGAGAGAGGAGAGAGAGAGATGAGAGAGAGAGAGAGAGAGAGAGAGAGAGAAGAGAGAGAGAGAGAGAGAGAGAGAGAGAGAGAGAGATATATATATATATATTATATATATATATATATATATATATATATATATATACGAGCGTAAAAAGCATGCGGCACAACTAAACACGCCCCATTAGTGATGGCAGATCTGTGAAATTATTACAGCTATTATGATAACAGATGTAATTAACTAGAACATTTGCGTAAATGCTGGAGATTAGCGCGCGCTCGGGTGTCAATTTGAGCCTCCAAAGGCTTTTCCGGAATGGTTTCTGATCGGCGCGGCGTAGCCGCACCAAAATTTGCACACCTACAGGCAATCAAAAAGTGAATCGTTTGATGTCAAAAATTTGAATGTACCTTGCAAGGCTGCTGCCCTACGGCAGGTCAAAGTTGTGCCATAGATTCAGCGAAGTCAGTTTCTAGGAGATGGTTCCATCTGATGCAGCAGCGAAGTGTTAAGCGAGGCCACACATCTCTGAAGTACTTTTTTTCTTTTTTTTAAAGATTTGATCCGAACCCTTTGAATGGATGGATTTCCGGGATCAGAGCTCACGCTAAGCAGTGCTTGTTGCGTGAGCCCTGACCCCTACAATCCGATCGCGCAATTCCAGGCAACGGCAGAATTTGGTGGCGAAAGCTTAACGTGCCGCAATGCTCGGCACGGTCCGTCCTGCCCTCTGACATCAACTGACCTTTAGCGCGACCGCTGCCACCGGCCGCAGGCCATACCTGTCAAGGGCAAATAGCGAGCGCCCTAAAGCGACTCGAACCCACCCCGCCACGGGCGGGTGCATCGGAAGGCAGGCGCTCTAACCAACTGAGCCACCGGGACGGGACATATTAGGCTTTCTTAGGCAACGCAACAATTGAATGAACAAACTTCACTGACCTAGGGTCAGGTAGAAGGGTAAGACCAAGGTCAAAACCAAGATATTGTATTACTCTAGGGCTTGCTGTATGTGATAGCTTCTGGTTCTTCAATGAACTTCTTAAATGTCAGAATAGGTCCCTTACCTAAAATCACCCGGGTCAACATTCTGTTTTATGAACACACTTCCTTACGTAATCTTTGTCACTTATTCAAATGCAAAAATTACAGCAGTTTCGATGAATTTGGTCACCATGACCTTAGATAGATCAAACAAGATCAATGACCTTAAATGAGCGTGAACTGCTCAGAACGAGTGTCTAGGTTCTAGGGAAACTTTAGATGCGAACCTGGAGTTTGACCTTCTTTGAACTGATTTAGTCCAAAGATCATGACCCAGAAATCTCCAACTTTGATCCGGGTGAGTTCACGTATAGCCCAACACACCCCGTGAATTTGGTATCTCTAGCTTGCTTAGTTTCTGAGATATTAGCGCGTCAAATTGACCCCTACCCGAGAGAACGGCATCCAATTGGCCACCCGGGCGCGTGTTAACCATCATGAGTGTTGGATCCCCGCCATGACTTAAGCCCTCGTTCCAACATTGTCAGAAAATAAGCGCAAAAACCCAAAGTACAGCATCACCTTTTGCTTTATGTTCCAGAACTCCGGGAAATGGGCAGCCGTTGCGGGGATGCCGTGTCTTCTGCTGGCCATTTTAGTTGGCCATGGAATTCATCATTGCAGTGGTGAGTACTTCTTTATTGGCAAAGTCATAAGGCTGATGATCCTTCCATACGCACAGCACGACATTTTCAACATATATGGACCATGAAGCCTCACACCCCAGCATAAAAGACGAAATGGTGTTTAGCTAGCATGTGCGCCAGCGAACAGTTAATATAAGCTAACATGAGTAGCACCATCTCTTAAAATTTAAAGACACTCAGAATGGGGTTATGATTCCAGACAACCATGGATTTCAATCTGGTTGGGTTTTGCCGGACCTGGAATACATTCCAGAATCATGTGATTCTGAGTCTCGAAATCAAGCAAGTTAGTTGATTTCATAGGCGCAACAAGCACAGATTTCTATTCAATATTAAGAAGTAACGATGGTCTTCGTCTTTGGTTTAGACTGAAGTCCACATGAAGATGAACTAGAGTCAGGTGGAAAGGTTCTGGGAGCCCACGAAACGGGCACGGGTTAAAACCCAAATTATTCGAAAAGCCGCGTTTTTTGTCAAAAGCAGTTGGGGAGGGTCCGGGCCAAGTGAAAATGCCCTATGTTCACGCTAAGTCTAATTTCTCGGCGGCGCTGTTCGCTAGAATCAAAGGCCAACTCAGACCAAATGCAGCTTCTATAAGATTCAGTCTATTACTCAGTTTCTCAAACTTGCAACCATTGTTTTAATGTCTGTTTTCCATTAAATAACAGCGTGCGAGTTCTGCAACAAAAAAATGCGTAGGTGTGTTGCACATAACTGAGTTGAATTCGCTTGTGTGGCTTAAGGAACAGGTCGGGATCGTTCCGTTTCGCGTGGTCTTGGTCAGGTTGGATCAGTTCGTCTAGACTGCGTAATGTTTTTTTTTTCAAAAACACTACCATTGCAAATGATTTTCTTGCCCATACCGTGCCATCTATTCATGTGCCGTTTTCAAGATCATGCTTAAGAGAAAGTCAGGTAAGGTTTCATATGTCGCATTTTGTCACGTCACGAACGAATTTTTACGGCTTGTGTCCATTAGGATATTTAGGACTGGGGTTCAGATCTGGATTCAAAGCCGAATTACCATCTCTTGCACTCGCGTGCAGTGGAACCGGCAGGGCTCGGACCCGAACTCCCTGGGCCGGACCGGGGAGCTCACCAGTTCTGCTTGACAGTTTTCCGGACTCGGATGTCTACCAGTTCTACTCAACATCTTCCCGGATTCGAGAGTCTACTGGTTCTACTAAACTGCTTCCTGGACTCGGTAGTCTGCCAGTTCTGCGCGCCAGCGGCATGCTAAATGCTGGCGCTGCCCACCAGCAGCGCACTGACTGGTCGTATCGTCCTCCAGCCGAGTGTTTCGGCGGGCTGGTGACGCTCGAGAAGACCAGCTGGCGCTGCTCACCAGCAGTGGCGCTGCTCACCAGCAGTGCACTGACTGGTGGTACTGTCCCCAGCCGAGTGTTTCGGCGGGCTGGTGACGCTCGAGAGGACCAGCTGGCGCTGCTCACCAGCAGTGCACTGACTGGTGGTACTGTCCTGCAGCCGAGTGTTTCGGCGGGCTGGTGACGCTCGAGAGGGCCAGCTGGCGCTGCTCACCAGCAGTGCACTGACTGGCGGCACTGTCCTGCAGCCGAGTGTTTCGGCGGGCTGGCCACGCTCGAGAGGACCAGCTGGCGCTGCTCATCAGCAGTGCACTGACTGGTGGCACTGTCCTCCAGCCGAGTGTTTCGGCGGGCTAGCCACGCTCGAGAGGACCAGCTGGCGCTGCCCACCAGCAGTGCACTGACTGGTTGCACTGTCCTCCAGCCGAGTGTTTCGGCGGGCTGGCCACGCTCGAGAGAACCAGCGGCAGGACGTTCCGACCGGACAGGCCGGCGGCGGCCAGGCACAGCAGCTCAGTCTCCCTACTGCAGTGTGTGGATGACTGCCGACAGCGTACCTCGTGTCTGGCCTTCAGTCGCGGTGAGCACCTATATTTCCATCTGGGGGTCTCAGTCCCCATTGTGCGACGTGCATGATCAAATGTGTAATTGACCTGCGTTATGCTTGTAGTACGTAGTACAATGCTAATCAAAAGCAGCTAAGCTGATTATGTTTAAGCTCCCTGGCACCCTAGAAATAATGTATTGAGATGATGATGTAATTAGCGTGTAGATACAGAAGCAAAACGTATCAATCATAGGGCATAACGAATGAACATGTTTAGTCATATTCGTGGAAAGCCGCGATATTTCCTCCCAGTTCTTGACATCTTCACTTCTATCAGCCGCTTTGTCTCCTTTTTCAGTTATGTCATATTTGACAGCACCATGCAGGTACACATGCAGGAATCAGTTCAGGCTTCAACACAATTGATAACAAACGAGGCCCCAGGCTGAGTCAGTCCTACCTGAGTCGTGATGCGATTTCTAGCTTGAGCGGTCCCGACCCGTCATGGCCGTAGCGCCCACTAGAAGATGAAATTTTTGCAATGCCAGGTAGAAAATTCATGCAATTTTCAACGACAAGAAAAACATTTTTGTGAGTCGTGCTGTACTTATGCGGAACATGGGATAAGAGTGTTTTACCAGGCAGGTTTTCTGCAACATTGCAGTATCGCCGCGATGGCAATTGCCTTTCCCCACTCAGTTAACATACAATTGGTCATATTTTCAACTTGTAAAAGGGCTGAAGAACGCGGGTCGAAGACGGGTTCAGATCTTGACAGCCTCCACCACACACCACGCATAACTTGTCGATCCCGTTCCCCGGCAACATTTTTGTGGTACAGCCAGATGGAGGCCATGCTGCAGAACTTTTCTTGCACCCGTGGCCGCTCCCACTATTGCCGAACCCTGACCCAACCATAAAATGATGGGTCAATGGCGAAACTTCGCGGCGAAAGCGTACCGTACGGCGATGCTCGGCACGGTCAATCCTGCCCTCTGACGTCACCTGACCTTTTAGACTGGCCGCAACCATCAGCCGCAGGCTATCCCAGCTGGGAGCAAATTGTAAACGCCTTAAGAGACTCGAGCTCACCCCACCACAGGTCTCCGTGGTCATGAAATCCGTTATAAGATGTCCTGCGTGCTTATACCCTGATATGTTGCGGCAGGGGGTTTAAAGAACTGCATCTACTGCTTAAAAACGCTTGGCGGCAACGGTGCGATAATATACACATGTCAAATGATCATACCCGAAAATTGGGCGGATTTGTCGCAAGTTTTTTCATAAAACGCAAAAAACTACACCTGGGTTTTATGGCCCACACCACTATAACAATGCACTGCAGCATGCACTTTATCACTGCGCTGCAGTGATACATAGACCTGTGTGAACTTGCAAAGCTTTGACAGACCCGTTGGTAACCATGGGGCTGCAATGATACATAGACCTGTGTGGACTTGCAAAGCTTTGACAGACCCGTTGGTAACCATGTGGCTGCAGTGATGCATAGAATTGTGTGGACTCCAAAGCTTTGACATTCCCGTTGGAAACCGTGGGTCGTGAACGCTTACCTACGCAACTCCAGTTCATGAAAGGAGCATGCTGTTAGCCGCTGTTGTGTGGATGAGACATGAATGCATAAAAGTCATGTCTTACAGAGTTATAGAAACCTAGAAACGCAGATGTACTGATGATACCTGAGAGAGGGCCGTGCTGTCTTCTAGACTATTCTACCGGAAATTGCTCCCTCTACGACGCAAACTCGGAAGGTCTCGAGGACGCTTTGTTCGACCAGCCGGATGCCAGCTATTTTCAAGAGATTTGCATCAAGGGAGGTACGCACTCAACTTTTTCAAACGGATATCGTTAACGGTCTAACCGTTCTGGATATAAGCAAGGAAGACCTTCAGTTCCGCGTTTTTTGGCGTCATGTGTTCCGAGCTCTTATTCTGACTTACTGACCTTTAAGATACCAAAAGATGCTGTTTACAAGACGTCAGCAATAGTACTGAGTAATAAAAATATAACAAAGTTGTCCATAACGTAGTTTAATCAGTACATCCTGGTATATTGAGGGTCGACTACTCAGCATAAAAGCTTTAAACTCAAAATGGTCAACTCGGGTTTCCTTTCAGATTGACGTCAGCTCTTGTAACTAGATTGGCAAATTGGCGTCAATGGTGTCACCAACTCGATTAACCACTGTCACAAAGTTTCCAATCAGATGTTTTGCTTCTTTAAGCTCGTGTGTCTGGTATGGGCGACCTCCATAGGAGTGATCAGTGCCTTGGCCTACTCTTTTCACACCGCAATCCGCTAGTGTGACCTTTCACTGCCCCTGACGCGGTGGATTCGAATGATCTTTTTCACGTGGTGCCGTCGCCGGCTGGCGCGCGTCGGCTGCGGCCGGGATGGCCTACTCCGGCGCCTGCCGGTTGCAGAGTGTCCGTCTCCGCTCGCAGACTTGGAGACGCTCCGGCGCCGGTGCGGCGCGGACCGGCTGTGGGCGTTCGAGCGGGTGCTGGGTGCCTCGCTGGAGGGCTACGACACCCGGCGGATCCCATTCGTCACCAGCCGGCTGGACTGCCAGCGCATCTGCCTGCTAGAGACGGGCTTCGCCTGTCGGTGAGAGCCGACTCTGCGCGACGGCCCGCACGACGGCGAGCGATCACGATCACGATCACGACCATGATCACGGTCACGGTTACGGTCACGGTCACGGTCACGATCACGATCACGGTCACGGTCACGGTCATGGTCACGGTCACGGTCACGATCACGATCACGGTCACGATCACGGTCACGGTCACGGTCACGATCACGATCACGGTCACGGTCACGGTCACGGTCACGATCACGATCACGGTCACGGTCGCGCTCACGCTCACGATCACGCTCACGCTGACGCTCACGCCCACGCTCATACTCACGATCACGATCACGGTCACGATCACGGTCACGATCATGATCACGGCGGCGGGTGCGAGAATCTTAGCGCCGGTGACCCGTGGAGACGGTGGTGGAATCGGCCTAAAATCAGCGCTTGAGGTGCGTCACCGGCGCCACATCATCCCGGCCAAGCTCCACCTGAACACGCTTCAGGGAGCTCGCGAGTAGGTCAAACTATTTGGAACAACCATGCGGACTCCCGTCCAAGTCAGTGGTGTTGTTCAGACAGCGATTCAGTCGGCTGCTTCTCCACCCGTCGCTAGACGTTAGTTGGTCCTGATAAGAAAGTGAAAATGTCTTGCGTACAGCCATGCATGTATCAGAATCTCTAAAGTACTCGACGGGACAGAGCTTCGAACCCACGATCGCGCGTTTCGTAGACAGTTTTCTGACACTGCTTCACTAAGCACGACCGGCGGTGGCGCGTTAGTAGCTCCTTCTACTTGTTTCCAGGATTTTTGCGGAATTTTCGAAGTGCGGATGCCTTATTGGCCTCATGTCTGCGGTAGAGACTTGCTGATGAGGGGTTAAGGTAGTGCTGTGCGTGATATAATTTGTACACTTGTGTAGGCAACTTTCTACAATTGCTAGACATGCATAGCCGTCTTGTGCTACACGATGAAGTTCTACCGGAACACGGTGTCGCTCGCGATTTTAAAATGATAAAAGCCTCCAAAAATTCCAGGATCGCCAGTTCGAAACTAAATGCCGCCGAAGCTTTTTAAGGTCTTGATTCAAATACGGTTATATGCCAGGCTTTCTTAAATCCTTACCCGACTAACACCTGATGACAGACTGAAAAATGGGCGGCTGTGACTCTGTGTGAAAATATCACCAACGACACGGCCACATGCGTAAGACAGCAGCCGTCTGAGCAGTGTCTCTTGCACTGTGCGCTGTATCTGTTGGGTAGACCGGCCACGCACAACCCGGACAGCCAGCTGTGCCATCTGAACAGTGTCTCCCGCATTATCTGCTGGGTAGGCCGGCCACGCACAACCCGGACAGCCAGCTGTGCCGTCTGAGCAGTGTCTCCCAAACTGTTCGCTGTGCCTGTTGGGCAGGTCGGCCACGTACGAGCCGGACAGCCAGCTGTGCCGCTTGAGCAGTGAGGACCGTCACACCCAGCCAGGGGCGTTCAGGCAGGGCCGCGGCTACCAGCACTACATGGAGAGCCAGTGCGTACAAGGTCAGTCGCGTCCATTCAAGGTGGAATCATGACGCACGTAGCAGCCAGCGCGTGTAAAAAGCTGGACATTGTATCAGCAAGGGATTGGGTCCACCGAAAAGATCATTTTCGTGTTAAAACCGTAGAAAGCTGTAGCATCTCTTCATGATTCGTGCATCATCCTGTTTTGTGTCAGCTCCTAGCTCTGTGCGCTATCCCCTTTCTGCAAAATACTGGCTTCAACATGGGCACTATAGGAAGCCGACAATACGCAGTAGTGTTATGAGTTGAAAGTTATAATTTTGAGTTAACAACCTTCAAGATGCCAGGAGTAACTGGGTAGGCAACTCCGTAATGCTAAATAACGATTATCTTGGCGGTACTCAATATTTCGAGCTGTGCTCATCCTCAAAAGTGACAAAGTTTCAGAAAGGTTCAGCAGAATACTACACTGGAAAAAGAAGGCATGTGAATCCGGAAAACCCTCTAAATCTTTGCAGACACTGCACTAAAAGATGTCAAAAAACGTAAGTTATCCACGCTCCTATCACCCCGTACGTGCACCAGCTAGAATGATAGTAACTTGGGAAAGAGCTTACCCTGTCTGCAGTTGATAAGGAACACGAACCGTTCTTCAACACATCCCAGTTAGTAGTGTAAACCTGCAAAATGGACATTTTTCATAGCGAGGTCGCTGATAGTATAGTTGGGCTTGATGTAAGAAAGAAATTCCTTTAGCTCCTGGTCTTTGGCAATATGAGTTGAAGGTTATTAGGTTGCGTGCATATAAGGACATGACATGACTTACGCTGCGTTGAGTTATGTTCCTCTTATGTCAAATATGCGGTGATACTGGAGTAAAAACACGAGAAGGCCATCGCGTTGCGGTATTGCCAGCTGAACAAAACGACATGAAGGCGACAACATTTCTGCTGCACTGTTTCAAACGAAACGATCTGCGTACTGATAACGGGCTGTAGCCTGTGTTGTCGGTTGAATGGCAGCAGTGTTGAGTGGAAGATAACGCAGGCGTCGAAAAGCCACTTCAACACCGTCCTTCACATGCATAGCATACCTGACCTGTCGAAGCCAAGCCTTGGCGAGTGTGACGCATGTCTGTCCACCGGACCGGGCGCCGTCCACCGCAAGCGCGCTGTTCGGTCCCGCACTCCCCACCCATTTGTCCGCACAGGGGTCAGTGCACGCATACGTTCAATGCGCTTCACCTTCCCTGAAACAGATGGAAGTTGAACACACCGCTCGTAACGTAATGGTAACAGGTAGGTTTGATTAAGAGTCCATTAACGGCAGCAAAAGCGAACCATTGAGTTATGAGGGAAGGGTCTGCCGGTGCTGATAACGGTGCTGGTTACCCAAATCAACCCCGGGACCCTACCATCGTGCATGACTTCAACACGATTACTGACGCCGTTGCCAACGCCGGAGCCGGGGCCAGCCGTGGCCTCCTCTGAACCCTTCCCTTCGTCGCAGAGCTGTCCGCCTGCCACTACGACGCCCCGCAGCTGGGGCGGCGGGTCGCCCCAGATGCGCTGCTGTTCGCCCGCTCGGAGACGGCGTGCCGCGCTGCGTGCTCCGCCGAACGCCGCTTCCACTGCCGCGCTGTCACGTTCGACGCCGCCGACGGCCGGTGCGAGCTAAGCGCCGAGTCGGGGCCGACGCGGCCCGGCCGGCCCGGCCAGAGCACGGCCCGCCGGCGCTGCCAGTCGGCCGCCGTCTGCCGCGCCGGCCTCGCCACCTACGAGAAGGTGACGGGCCACGTGCAGCGCGGCGCCGACCAGCGGCCGCTGCCGCTGTCGGCGCCCGGCGGGGCGTGGCGTGACGGCCGCATGCCGGCACCGCTGTGACCAGGTGAGCGGTACAGGCGCTGCTGCGGCGTGCATGGTTGGTGGAGAAGGGGCACCGTTGGCCTTTTCAGATGCCTGTTTCTGAGCTAGGAGCTTTCATCACATGGTTCTCTCGAAACAGGAGAAAACGTGAATTCATATTATGACTAATGCACTTCATACGAACTGACCACACAGTGCATAAGCAAGAAGTTGCGTATTACATTAGCGAATGACCTAACTAACCAACATACGACTAAGTAGTTAGACGTTTGTCAATGCTATTGGCCATGAGCACGGTTCTCGCGGAGCTTATAGCGAACATGAGCCGTTTTATTCCTGGCTTCATTTTCCAAAAGTGTTGGACCAGGCCCAGTTGTGAGCTATGCTGCCGGTCTCTAAGGATCTCGCATGCCTTTATATCGGCGGACAGGCTAACAGCACGTGTCCAGGCTTCGCATTGGACTATCTCGGTCAGCGGTGCTACCAAGTGCAGCGAAACACGATCGACGAGGAACTGATGCCTCGAGAGGGCTTCAACTATTTCCAGAGGATCTGCCTCACCGGTGAGATTCACCAGCTGTGATAAATCCGTGAAGGACACGAACCGCCTTCACCGTCCATGTATTTACGTCAGCTGTTGCAGGGACTCGAATGCCTGAGTGGCCAAGTCTTTGAACAAAATGTCCACAGTCCGTATTTAGTTTTTAGTCAAGTTGTCACCACAAATGCATCTGCCCTGACATGGCCGTTAAGCGGCACCGATGAAAGTCGCAGGCATCGTCTTTGATTCCAAACAACCGGCATGCCTTCGTCCGAGCGTAGCTTGCCTCGATGTACGCATAAGCTTGAACGTTAGCGTCAGCATCACAGCCACGGCCGCTTAACTCTGCTGTGACGCAGGCGGTGCAGCACGACGTAACGCTTCTGTACACGCACAGTGACGTCAGAGATCAGGCGACGATGTGGTGACAAGCTGTGGCTGTTCGAGAGAGCGCCTGGCTGGCGCCTGCAGGGCCACAACACCACCACCGTCAGCCAAGTGCCCACCAGGGGCAGCTGTGAAGAGGCATGCCTCGCCAACAACTGCAGGTGACAGCGCAGCTTTACAAGCTGCGCGCAAAACGGCCTCATCATTCGGAAGTCGCATATTTCAACACACGCCTACAGGTTTTCATTTCTCGACTTATCGCATCGTGCGTTCAAACGTACACATTATTCTTAAAAGAGATGTTCCACACTTGAAGAAAATGAAGCAAGCACCAGACAGGATGAAATGACCTCACTTATATTGATTTGGTATGATTGATATCACTATCAGTATACTTTAAGATGGATAGGACTCCTCCAGACAATACAATTTATCTGTTTAGCGTATATTCTCCCCAATGCGTCATTGTTTGTTTACGTCATCGTTCCTTGCATAACAATGATTGAGTCAATTGATGGCCAGTATACTTGGAAATGGTGCCCACGAACACCAGATTTAAACGATTCGGCAATCATATTTTTTAGCCATAATCGTCGCATGGCCAATGCAGTGGCAGCATTTGAATGGCACCATTATGGCGTCATGGATGTCAAGCTGCTTTTGAAATAGTCTCCCCCGAAATAGGCTGCACATCTTCATCCGCCTGTAGTTCAGAAACTAGAAGGGTTTAGGTTTTAAGAGGGGCAAAACTGTGAACTGCACCAAATGATCGACAAGATGGCTACTTCTGTTCAAAACCATATACAAATGTGGAACGCTTACTTTCATGTACTCAGACCGGATAATTATAAAAGACATTTGCGTAGCATAACAAATTGTATATTGGAGCAGAAAATACGTAAAGTAGACACTGACCTGACAAAAACTGGCGTCAAAATGAGCCGAAATTAACTGGTCTGGTGCCAGTCTCGCTGTCCAGGGGAGTAGTTTTGCGAAAATCAGTTCGGAAGCTGAGCGAGGTGATCACATCCAAAACTTCTTGCACTGCTATGTAAAATGCAACTTTTCCATGGACTTAGCTTGCTTTTTTTCGAACCGGAGAGGTGCAGAGGGCTGGCATCCAAATCAGTGAAGGGATAAACTCCAACTGAACACAACATACACCCCTGCATTGTACTTTGATCAGGTGGCACACATTCTCAGGCTGAAATTTTAGTGCACAGTTTTAAGCGCACGGTGAAGGCTCGGCGTCACCAGCGCGCGTTGCTCTGAACCTAACTAACTCTGTAACTAACTCTGGTAACTCTGACGTCCAACTCCAGGTCAGCCAACTACGACCCCGGCAGGATGGAGTGTCAGCTGAGCCGGAGTGACCGGCGGCAGTTCCCGGCCGACCTGGTCCGACAGGCGGGACGAGTGGAGTACCTTGAGAACCAGTGTGTTCAAGGTATCCCATGATGCTGCTCACCGTTTGCATTCGGCGGTGTTATCGCCTTACGTACTCAGTGCTGTTACATGAAACCAGGAGTTGGATGTGTGGTGGAGGTTAGATTATATAACGGTTAATGACGCTGTGACCAGGTAAACCACCACAATAACGTGAGATGAACATGCACGTCGTTGTCTGCTCAAGCAGATTGAGCCATGGTCATTTGCGAGTAGTGTTATATGCAGTCTGATGCACTTATAAATATAAACAATATGACAGCGACAGGGATGTCTGCTGGTTTGTTCATATCCATATCCGGTTCAGAAACCCACCAGAACTCACGCTGAACCTGTGCCATTTTCTGTGACTCTTCTCGACAAAGCAATGTGCGTGTCTGTGCTATCGATCAATTTTCGTTGTATGCTTCGAGCATCGCTGACCAGTGTCCGTTCCGTGCTCCACACTCGACTGACCAGTGCCCGTTCTGTGCTCCACAACGCGGCTGGACCAGTATCCGTATCCGTGCTCCACAGTCGACTGACCACTGTCCGTTCCATGCTCCACACTCGGCCGACCAGTGTCCGTTCCCTGCTCAAGACTCGTCTGACCAGTGTCCGTTCCGTGCCTCGGCTGACCAGTATCCGTTCCGTGCTCCAGCCTCGGCTGACCAGTGTCCGTTCTCGGCTCCAGACTCGGCTGACCAATGTCTGTTCCGAGCTCCAGCCTCGGCTGACCAGTGTCCGTTCCCTGCTCCAGCTTCGGCTGACCAGTGTCCGTTCTCGGCTCCAGACTCGGCTGACCGATGTCTGTTCCGAGCTCCAGCCTCGGCTGACCAGTGTCCGTTCCCTGCTCCGGCCTCGGCTGACCAGTGTCCGTTCTCGGCTCCAGCCTCGGCTGACCAGTGTCCGTTCCGTGCTCCAGACTCGGCTGACCAGTGTCCGTTCCCTGCTCCGGCCTCGGCTGACCAGTGTCCGTTCTCGGCTCCAGCCTCGGCTAACCAGTGTCCGTTCCCTGCTCCAGACTCGGCTAACCAATGTCTGTTCCGAGCTCCAGCCTCGGCTGACCAGTGTTCGTTCCGTGCTCCACACTCGACTGACCACTGTCCGTTCCGTGCTCCACACTCGGCTGACCAGTGTCCGTTCTCGGCTCCAGCCTCGGCTGACGAGTATCCGTTCCGTGCTCCAGCCTCGGCTGACCAGTGTCCGTTCTGTGCTCCAGCCTCGGCTGACCAGTGTCCGCTCCGTGCTCCAGACTCGGCTGCCCAGTGTCCGTTCCGTGCTCCAGACTCGGCTGACCAGTGTCCGTTCTGTGCTCCAGCCTCGGCTGACCAGTGTCCGTTCCGTGCTCCAGCCTCGGCTGACCAGTGTCCGTTCTGTGCTCCAGCCTCGGCTGACCAGTGTTCGTTCCGTGCTCCAGACTCTGCTGACCAGTGTCCGTTCTCGGCGAGGGCCGACAAGTACCCGCGCTACGTTGACCGGGCCGTGCCGGCTGTCCCGGATGAGGCGGCCTGTGGGCGGCTCTGCATGTCGGCCGAGCGGTTCGTCTGTCGCTCCTTCGCCTTCTACGGCACCACCTCCGAGTGTCTCATCAGCGGAGATGACCAAGGTAGGTAGGAGACCCTGCCATTCTGCGGGGGGGGGGGTGACCAATTCACACCCGTTCACATATCTAAACATAATGTATTTAGTATGTTGTATATATACTTTTAGTATACCGTATAGAAGGAAAGATTTGCTGACGTCTAAGAAGTGTTACCGCCGAATCCCCAGTTCCTTCACGAGTTAATGTATCCTGACGGGTAACATGAAAGCCGCAAATTTTTGTGTTTGAGTGGAATACCCGAAACCGTGCAGCGCAATACACCGTTTCAGTGTCGGCCGGCGAAGGGGCTTTCCTCTCGCGTGAACACATCACCTTCCACCAGCGGAACTGCACGAGGGGTTCAGGGACGACCGGCGGCGGCGGTCGCAGCGGCCGATCAGAGCCCAGCCAGGACGCTCACCGACCCAGGGACGGAAGTCAGGGGCCAGGGCGTGAGCCCCGCACCCACGGAGGAGGCCCACAGGCTGACGAAAGCCACCCCGACGGAGGCAGTATCGTTCGGAGGCGCACTCCGCATCAGGGACGTGGACGGCGCGCGGAGGAGCGTGGAGTGTTCCGCGGCGGACAAGCCAACCAAGGTGCTGTCCCTGCAGCTGGAGACGCACCTGAGCATAGGCACAGCACAAACGCCGGAACGGGAGGAGACCGAAGTTTCGTTCCAGTTCGGGCTGGAGCGTCAACTACCAGCAGAGGTGCGAGCCATCCAGGCGACGCTGGTCGCGGTCGGCGGTCGTCACTGTCTGAGGCGGCCGCCTGCCCCCTCTGGTTCTGATCTCTTCTGTCTGGCCTCGTCTTGGTGACGCACACTGCGGCCTGCAAAGCCAGGGCCGGAGAATGGGCTGCAGCGCTCCGCTGTGAAGAGACGCACTCTCAGTAAGCACGCGACGTGCCGCTGCACCACTGGGGACGGCACAGCCGCACCACTGGCGACGGCACAGCCGCACCACTTGGTGACGGCACCGCCGCACCACTGGCGACGGCATAGCCACACCACTGGTGATCGCAGAGCCGCACCACTGGTGACGTCACAGGCGCGGGCGGTTTGCCGAGACTGCAGCAGGCCGGCACGCGGTGGTGTGCTTTTCCGTCGCATGCGGTAATAACGGGCCGTGCACTTTGACTTCACCTGTGCTGCGCCATGGTTGTGGCGCTCGCACAATACTTCTGCTGGGCTTTGCCTTTTATTCATCGCCTAGCGTCCGGCATGTTTTAAAATTTACAAGGGAGAAGTGCAGTGCGAGCCACTGTTTGGAAATTGGCTAAAACCGTAGTAAATCTTGTAGAAAATTTCACAATAGTTTCTGGATGACCGTAGTGTGATTTTTGAAACCAGCTTCAGTGCCGTCTGTATCATCGATGTGTGTGTGTGTGTGTGTGTGTGTGTGTGTGTGTGGTGTGTGTGTGTGTGTGTGTGTTGTGTGGTGTGTTGTGTGTGTGTGTGTGTGTGTGTGTCTGTATGCGACATGCGCATTGGTTGTGAACATCAGAACATTGATATCCATGGAGAATAGGGGATGTGTGCATCTGATGACTGCGTAACTGGCAGTTGTTTCCAAGAGGACGTGCTGGGCGGCTTGTTAAGTTTGATGCTTTGATGAGTTGCTCAGGCTAGCTACCGCTGTCGATGCAAGCTTTTAGCTGCAAGGTAAAGAAGACCTAACGACTTGATGTCTTCCGCACCGTTGCATAAGTCCCAG
>NW_023596297.1:30944732-30952232 GCF_011947565.3 Pollicipes pollicipes | reverse complement strand
TCACTGTCTGGAGGCGGCCGCCTGCCCCCTCTGGTTCTGATCTCTCTTGTCTGGCCTCGTCTTGGTGACGCACTGCGGCCTGCAAAGCCAGGGCCGGAGACTGGGCTGCAGCGCTCCGCTGTGAGAGACGCACTCTCAGTAAGCACGCGACGTGCCGCTGCACCACTGGGGACGGCACAGCCGCACCACTGGCGACGGCACAGCCGCACCATGGTGACGGCACCGCCGCACCACTGGACGGCATAGCCACACCACTGGTGATCGCAGAGCCGCACCACTGGTGACGTCACAGCCGCGTCGGCGGTGCAGGCTGCAGCGGCCGGCACGCGGTGGTGCTTTTCCGTCGCATGCGGTAATAACGGGCGTGCACTTTGCTTCACCTGTGCTGCGCACTGGTTGTGGCGCTGCACAATACTTCTGCTGGCTTTGCCTTTTATTCATCGCCTAGCGTCCGGCATGTTTAAGAATTTACAAGGGAGAAGTGCAGTGCGAGCCAACTGTTTGGAAAATTGGCTAAAACCGTAGTAAATCTTGTAGAAAATTTCACAATAGTTTCTGGATGACCGTAGTGTGATTTTTGAAACCAGCTTCAGTGCCGTCTGTATCATCGATGTGTGTGTGTGTGTGTGTGTGTGTGTGTGGTGTGTGTGTGTGTGTGTGTGTGTGTTGTGTGTGTGTGTGTGTCTGTATGCGACATGCGCATTGGTGTGAACATCAGAACATTGATATCCATGGAGAATAGGGGATGTGTGCATCTGATGACTGCGTAACTGGCAGTTGTTTCCAAGAAGACGTGCTGGGCGGCTTGTTAAGTTTGATGCTTTGATAAGTTGTTCAGGCTAGCTACCGCTGTCGATGCAAGCTTTTAGCTGCAAGGTATAGAAGACCTAACGACTTGATGTCTTCCGCACCGTTGCATAAGTCCCAGGTCATTTTTTCACATTTGCAAACGTTCTGAGCACAAATATTTTGAAAGCAGGGATATTTTGACGAGATCGTTTTGCGTGTCCTTCTGTTGGCAGATCCGACCAACTGTGAACACTACGAACTAACCGCAGGGTATGGAGTAGGCAAACTGCACGTTATTGAACTCATGGTGGATCCCAGGAAGTCTGACATTTTGGAGGAATGTGAAATTGCGTAAGTGTCATGTTGTTATGATATGTGCCCTTCACTTCATCTGGCTCTAAGGTGTGAATCTGTGGGCAACATGATTCTCTCCCTTCGTTGCGCACCACTGTGCGGCTGCTGCGCAATACCTTGGTTTTGCTTTAAACTCTATATCGTGTTGAGGAAATAACAGACTACGACAGTCTTCGACAGCGGGGTCTAATGCTTCGTGCTGACCTGTGTCACGTATGATGCTTCGTGCTGACCTGTGTGCCGTGTCTGATGCTCCGTGCTGACCTGTGAGTCATGTCAGATGGTCCGTGCTGACCTGTGTGTCATGTCAGATGGTCCGTGCTGACCTGTGTGTCATGTCAGATACTCCGTGCTGACCTGTGTGTCATGTCGGATGCTCCGCGCTGACCTGTGTGCCGTGTCTGATACTCCATGCTGACCTGTGTGCCGTGTCTGATGCTCCGCGCTGACCTGTGTGCCGTGCTTGCTGTTCTGTGCTGACCTGTGCGTCATGTCAGATGCTCCGCGCTAACTTTGTGCCATGGCCGATGCTGCGTGTTGATGACAGTGGCTCAGTATGCCAGGTGCTCCATGATGGTCTGTTGCCGTGTCAGGTGCCCTTTTCATATCTGTGCTCACTTCAGGTGTTCCATAGTGACCTGCGTTTTGTGTCAGGTGTTCTCTGTCCCGGCACTGCTCGGCCCTGGTGGTGGACGATCGCAGTCGGAGGTGCTGGCAGCTGGAGGTGCGGCTGCAACAGGACAGCGACTACCGAGACCTGGTCTCTACACCCGACATCACTTTTCTCGCGAAGAATCTGTCTGAACAGTAAGTGGTAACTCTCGTCAGACGACAAGTGCGGTTTTTAATCGTGCAACGACAAATGAAACATCAATGCAGGCTTGCGCTATGTGTTGGCGTTTTCTTCAGTATTTGGTAATGACAGGATACCGGAGTCTGCGGACAAATACAAAAAAGTACGTTGCAATCGATTCCACTCTAAGAACAGAAGCCAGAGCACGACGTGCTGCAACGTCATGTAACCTCAACCAGTGTAATCTAATCGAGAGTTTTTTGCAAACATTTTGCTCTCTGAGGTGAGAGCATGACGTCATAATTACCCCCATTTCGCGCACTACGACTGGCGTATGTTTCCCTTCCAAAGGAAGTCCGATCTCTCGTGTGGGTGGATACTGTGCTGGTACAACGCGCAGGTCCCAGCTGTGGTAAACTGTACACATACGAGCGGGTGTTGCGGCGAGCGCTACCCGTGCGCGAGGACAAAGTGATCAGGGACATCTCCCGGCTGGGCTGTCAGGACGCCTGCGTGAGGGAAAAGGACTTCATATGCAGGTGGTTTTAGCGCCATTGTTTTGCTACCGCTTGCGCTTGTTTCTTTGTTGCGCTTGTTTTATTTCACGTCGTTTTCCCTCTCTATCTTTCGACTGGTGCACGCTTTCGGTTGCTCCCAGCCATTCAGCAGCTCAGTTTTCATTCACTCAGTAGCCCATTTGGTCGGTCTCACTCGCGTGTTTCTTAGTCATTTATGTATCACTGTCACGCCTGTTCTGGGTTCTGGCGTGTCGGTTAGCCTATGATCTTCAGAGGCCACGCCAAATCTCATGCCCCACTACGTGGGGTTTGTATGGGTGAATTATCCTGTATCGTTATACACCGCTTAGTCACTGAGCGGCCAGGTTTTGTCATAAGATAGTCGCTTGCAATGTCAGGAAACTGTCATGAAATATATGGGTATCAAACATAGCTTGTCATGTCACAAAAAAACACGTGTTTTCACCTGAACGGCCCACAGACTCAATCGCTGGGGACTCTGCGCCAGCAGCCAGAGGTTGTTGATGATGCGAGGTCGCTGCTGGGTGTTTTTCATGTTGTTGTGATGCATCCACAGGTCCATGGCCTACGATCGTGTCTCCTCCGAGTGTCGCCTCAGCAGAGAGGACCGGCACAGCACGCGGGCGTCAGCTCCTGCCCAGCGCCACCAGCGACTACTTCGAGAACCAGTGTGCCGGCCAGACCAGGGGTGATTTTGATTTCTCTCGCGTCTAATTACGAAGTGCTTCCTGTGAGCGCCTGAGGCAAAGTATCTGCTGTGATTGGTTACGGCTAATTCAGACTGCGTATGACGATGGAAAAATTCCCTCAAAACACACAATCATTCAAAGCTATGGCTACTTTTTGGACGTAAAAAACTGGGCGAAATTTGTCATCAATACCGTTCCACCTGAAGAATGATGTCAACCATCGTGATGATCGCCACACTGAGCCATAACAGTCGGCATCTGATCACGGAGGAGATGACACTGCCATGCGTTGCGACTACGCGGCGGTGCTGATGATGACATCATGTTTATATCATGGACCGAAGCTTTCGTGCATTTTAGATGTGGGTTTTTAGATTGGGATCAAGGCCAGTAGCTATCGACAGTAAAGACCACTTGATTGGAAAGTTCTCTGCTTAAAAAGTCGTCTTGCAGTTCGGTAAAGTCGAAGGCAATCTTGTGTAGTTGTAGCAGTGTGATGGAGAAGTATTGTCAGTGGAAGGATTCCACGAACAGCGCTAACTCCCACGATAATCTGAGTTTCTTGTGTTTAATCCTCCCGATCGGGTAATTCAACCATTGCGGTAACCTGAAATGACGTGCCAAAATGTAGATGAAGTACGAGCCAGCGTTTTGGTTATTGATAGCTGATATGGGCGGTTTTCCATAGGACGTTAGTTGCCAAAGAATTCTTATTTCTTAAGAGCGCAATCCTGTTGATGGCGCAGTGATTACGAAGTGGCGAGTGTTACTACCCGTTGACTGGTTATGTAACGAACTTTTCTTAAAGCTCGTGACCTTCGCGAGGTCTTCTGAGCACAAGGCCACAGCAGGTCAGCTATCTACGTTGACTTTATGTAGCTCGGCGCGAGCCGTTAAGTACTCACCAAAACGATATGCGTCAAACGGCGACACACAGAACATATCAGGTCCTGACCACTTCTGGTAGAACCTTGAACACTCCTTCCAGTCCAAAATCTTAAACATTCCTTTCCTTTCAGTCTATGATGCAATATCCCACGAGATGGTTCCGCAGACCAGCCATAAGACGCGGTGAGGCGTTGAAGGTCATTTCGGACAGCGGTGTTTTCGCAGCCCATGTCGTTTTTTTCCTCCCTGCTGACTGCGAGCGTACTGTCCGCCCAGCTGCGGCGGTGCTCGGTCACTGAGATGTGCTCCTGTTTGCACGACCAGGCTGGAGCAGCGGGCGGCGTGAGCACAAGTGGCACGGGACGCCTCGGCCCTGCGCGGGCCGAACCCCAACTGGTATTCCAATGATGGTGGCAAATACCCCATCGGCGGCGACAGAATACCCCATACGGCGTGCCAACGGCAGCGCGTATCCAAGCAACGGCGAGAGGTACCCCGGTGGGGAGGGGAAACGCTCCAAGTACGACAACCTCCCGGTTGATCGCAAGGGCTTGTACCCAACTGATGGTGGAAGATATCCCGTCCGTGGTGGCAGCTACCCAAGCGATGACGACAACTCATACGATCGCGGGGAGGATCCCAGCAGCGGGAGTAAATATCCAGACGATGGTAGGAGATACTCCGGTGGTGATGATACAGACCCCAGCGGTGGCGGCAGATACCCCTCAGATGAAAACAAACGCCCTAGTACTGGTGGTAACCACCCTGGCACCTTCGGCAGATACCCAAGTGAGGGAGCCAGGTACCCAAATGATGGAGACAGGTATCCGGGCGATGACAGCAGATACCCACATGATAGAGCCGTATACCCGAGTGATGTAGACCGATATCCGGGTGACAGAGATGGGTACCCGGGTGATCGAGGCCGAAACCCGGATGATCGAGGCCGATATCCGGCAGCTGGAAGCAGTTACCCGGACGATGGAGATCGATACCCGGACGATGGAGACCGATACCCGGACAATGGAGACCGATACCCGGGCGATCGAGGCCGACGCCCGGCCAATGGAAGCAGATACCCAGACGGCAGGGGCCGATACCCGGATGATGGAGACCGATACCCGGACAATGGAGACCGATACCCGGGTGATCGAGGCCGACGCCCGGCCAATGGAAGCAGATACCCAGACGGCAGGAACCGATACCCGGATGATGGAGACCGATACCCGAACAACGGAGACCGATACCCGAACACGGAGACCGATATCCGAACAATGGAGATCGATACTCGGGTGCTCGAGGCCGATAACCCGGTCGATGGAGAGCAGATATCCAGACGACGGAGACCGATTCCCGAACAACGGAGACCGATACCCGGACGATGGAAACAGATTCTCGAACAACGAAGACCGTTCCCCGATCGGTGGTGACCGGTCGCCCTCGGCCCGGACCGAGCCGGTCGTCCAGCGGCCCGGACGTGCGCCGCTGTCGGGAGCGACCAACCTTTGAGAAGGTGGTAAACATGCGGTACAAGCGAGCACGACGCGTCCTGATGCCGCCCAGCGCCAGACTTTCGGAGCGGGGTGTTACTGTGGACGCCCTGATGCAGGTACGGCATGGCACGGAAAGCAGCCAGCACCGAACAACCGAAAGTACAGTTTTGATCTATTTAGCTTTTTTGTGAACTTTGCCCTTGTGGAGTTTTCTCATTCACACTTAATCCGAGCATTTTGAATGGGCGGGTTTTTGGGTTCGAAGCTCACGCTAAACAGTGCTTGTTGTGCAAGCCCTGACTTTTACCGTCCGATCGTGCAACTACTGTTTAACGGCTGAATTTGGTGGTGAAAGTTTAACGTGTTGTAAAGCTCGGTACGGTCTGTTCTGCCCTCTGAGGTCACCTGACCTATAACGCGGCCGCTGACACGGGTCGCATGCCATACCTGTTAAAGGAAGTGTAACTTCATTTTTGAAGGAACGCCACTCAGCATACAAACGCATTGTATATGATCTATGTCACGAGCATGCCCTGTTAAAGAGCACTTTTCATCAATCGTGTGAGGGGATTTAATTCTGCTTGGGCCTTGCGTTGGCTGGTATCAGTGGCTGCAAAATGGTGCGCGACACTTGGAACACCGACTCAATCAAGCAATTCAAAACTCTCTGATGTCTGTTCGAAAGCAATCGGTCTCCTGAGAGGCGGGAGACGCTTCGTCACAGTGCGCCAAGACTCTCAGTGCATGGGGATCGACATAGAGGTTTGACGACACAACGGAGAGGTGCTATCGTTTGGAGACGAGCGCGAGCCCGTGATGGCGGCGTCCTTAGTCGCGCTGAGCGCTCCGTCCACTTCGAGAAAGGTCTGCATTGAGGGGCCTTGGTAAGGACGGCTATCTAGTCTTTGCTGGGCACTTAACGTGTTCATCGGGAGCCCAGCGCATGAGAGGTGACTCAGTGGAAGCATTGGCGCGAATTGCTCTCGTTAACATCGATCTGCTTTGCCTGGGCTTGGTGTGTGTTTTCGGTAAAAGCTCTACGCCTTCGTTCGGCATGGATGACAGAGAAATTGCACGAGAACGATGCGTCACACGCCAACTTTGAAACAAAACGCATCCAGTTAACTTGCCTCGTGCATTGCTTCCGTGCTCCTTCAGTCGGGCGGAGTTCCTTAGGGTCTGCCCGTACTGCTTGGGTTGGGATCATGCATGTCCCGATCAGCCGCCAGTGACCGTCGACCGGTGACCGATAGCCATCGACCAATGACCACCTCCCGGCCGCCGGCAGCGCCAGATTGCCGCAGCATGTGGGCCTTCGACCGCGTGCCTGACTCAATGCTCAGAGGTCACAACGATGTCGTGACTGACTGGATCAGCAGCAGGCAGGAGTGTGAGGAGCTCTGTCTCCGTAACATCGACCTGCCGTGCCGGGTCAGTGCCTATGAAGCGTCCCAGGCACCGGACTTGTTTCAACTGCTTGCGATTATATTTGTGTCAGCTCGACTTTGAGCAATTATCCACTCTGGAAAAGTATGCAGAACAGAAGGCAGAACTAGTCATAGATCTGCACTTCCAAGTTGTCGCGTTTGTCGAGACATGAGTGACTGGAAGTTCCAAGAGCGAGCTATTTTTCCACCGCGTAGAGGATGAGAAATACCATCCTGCTGCCTCATGTGAATATGTACCGCTCGAATACTCACAAAGGAACGTTCACAGGACAGGGAACTTTTGACATGCCGCTATATATCTATATCTATTTTATACTATACGGTTTCAGAGAGGATCAATTTCCAACAGTTTTCAGTAAGCCTAGCAACACTACCCCACAGTCGCGTAACGTTTTTTTCTTCTATAGCTGTGACCGTAGGGTGGTACTTGGCTGACATTACTAGGGTGGTACTTGGTTGGCCTCCAGGCTGACAGCCTATGTGATGGGTAAGCCTTCTCTCTCTCTC
>NW_023596297.1:30806690-30943732 GCF_011947565.3 Pollicipes pollicipes | reverse complement strand
TGTTTTCTGACTGCCTGAAGCACACAAACGTTGTAGTACAGGCTTTTCTATCCCATCTTCTGCCTCATATCGTTTCAGAACACCCTGGTCTGTGAAAGGTGCTTTATTTTAGAGACGGATGTTCAAATCAGTGCAAGGACAAGTGCAATTTTATGAACGCACGTGATCACCAAAACTACGTTACCGCTGGCTAGCGGCATCTCTTCACCACACGGTGTAATCTCCTTGGTGGCATAGGGGGACCGTGAGGTGGACAAACGGGCGCGCCGGTCTGACTAGACTGATGTTTGGACAGATATTGACTTGTCCTGACATGGCCCACATAACACTGTGAGAAGAATACCAGTGAACACATCGCATTCTTTCACGTCAGTAATGCAAACGTGCAGAAGGTGGTTGATAGGCTCAGGGAGAGATTCGTTGACATCAGGACCATTCAAGGCGCTTAAAGGTCCCGTGACTTCATCTCTTTGGGTGATAGTGATGTTAAACGTTAAGAATGTAGCCGCTCGAACAATGATATGGATCGATCGAATAAAATGGAATAAATACTCGAACATTTAGTAATGTAGACTTGGTTATTTCAGATATTCGTTTTTGACATATTTTAGGGGCGTGCGTGTGGTGTGGCTAGCACAAACGAAGGCTCCCCCTTGTGACTATTTCGTTCTACAATAGGGGATGGAAGAAGACAGCCGTCTCTTACCGTTCCTTCCCCTCAAACCCCCATGCCAGCGTAACAGTTCGCTCGCTCTATTGTGTTAAAACACGATTACGTGCAAGGCATACTGGACGTGAATTTAATCTGCAAACTCAAGGCAAGCAACATGACGTCATTAGCTATTGCAAGCAGCATGACGCCATTGAGATATTACAATTTACAATAATATTAAGATTTCAATGCAAATAACAAGCTCGCAAGCTAACAAGCTTGTTGTTGAACTCGCTGTCACTCACAAACAAACGCGTTTTGAAGATAATGACTAGATTAGCAGGGCCACAGGCATAAAACTGGGTTGGGGCACGGCAGCGGGCCCTTGCTGCAGCCAGACTTCGCAGTTTAGTTATGTTGACTCTTTAAGTGGTATGCAACTACAGTGTCAACAAAACTCAACCGTGAAATCCGAAATGAACATCCCTTTGACCGGACATGTATTCACAGTTGAAGTTTTATACGTTTTACATGAGGTTTTGAACTGCGATAGCCATCTTAAAGATAATTCGGAACAGTTCACAGCCCCTGACCTTCTTAAAACCTATAAACCTCTAGTCTATGGTTACACGCCCGCGAAAGATGTGCAGACTACTTCGTGCAAACTATTTAAAGTCCACCTAGAAATCCATGACGACTTGATAACTTCATTCAAATCCTGTTCATTCGAGTCGTGGTCATGTGGCTATCTAGGCTAATATGAATATTATTGTCAAGCCGTTCCTATCTGGCGTTCGTGAGCACGGTTTGTCCTGACATAACGGATCTCAGCTGGCTTTCAATCATTGTGGAGAAAGGTGCAATGACGCCATCAAACAATGACGTATTGAGAAACGTATTTACTAAATACAAAAATTGTGTTGACTAGAGCCGCCCTTTCCTTGAATATATAGCAATCGTTATAAGCAAGTTTATTTCATCATAAATGATGCTTTCTTCGATTTCCTCGATTGTAAAACGTTCCCTTATAGATCAGCCAGGTTTTCTGTGTTTAAATAAATAACACACACACACATGCATATATATATATATATATATATATATATATATATATATATATATATATATATATATATATATATCACTGAATCAATGGTCAACATTCATCCGCGAGTATAACGCATGAATAAATAGTATAGTAGAAGACGCAACAGAGTATACGATATAGATTTACCTTAACAGTACGAGAGACATTTGTCTTAAATGACGTCATGCCTTCAGCCTGTCTTTAGTATACAGGTGCACACGAAGACTGATGCGGAAGGCACAGCTGCAGAAGATCGACTCACCAGCACGCTGCAGCAGGAAGACTTTGGCTGGTAAAACATGTTGTCAGAAAAGGGAGCATTCTTTAATGTTTCATTTGTTCGTCATGAAAGCATGTCGGACTTCCGTGATAACACATACTTGCAATTAACGATACCCATTCAGTGGCGGAATCAGTGTATTGGTAGCAGGGGAGAGGGGTGGCATAGAGCTCACAAACGTCTCCCTGATACTATAGCGCCCCCCCCCCCAAACAAACACGCCGGATATGGCCCACTTTACTTCGAGGGGACGCAACTTTTCTTCGTTGCATTATAGTGTTTACCTTTTTAGACAACACCAACGCCAGAAGTACCCGAAAGATGTCATGCTATTTGCACTTCGAAATCAATAAACTGAACCAACGAAGCGTGAAATGACTTCATGGAGTAAACCACCAGCGCTTTTCAGTTTGCAATGGCTGAGGAGAGCAGTTTCTATAACAGTGACACTAAGGGGCAAAGACGAAATTTTATTGCTTCTCTACAGGAGCATTGAGAACCATTGAGGGCCGTCATCGCAAATTTTGTATAGATATGCGCTCAGGCTGGGCAATAATGTTGCCAGCTGATGTTCGCCTGGACATTTTCTGCCTGCGCTCAGAACTGACTGGTGTAGAACGTATGTGAGAGAGACATGAACATGAGCGCTCGCAAACCTTAGAAAGCAGAACTCCGATGCCCGGCGTTGCAGACCCCGTAGGCCGCCCGTCACCAATACGCGGGGCTTACACTAGGCGGCGACCACTGGGCGGACAAAAACAATTACGTAGATGAAAAATACCTTTGAAGGTTTTAGGATATAAGTTTGCACGGTTGAAAGATAGCCTGGACAAATATTTAATATGTGCAGTCTTTAGATTAATGAGAGCAGTGGATTCGCTTTGCCATCGATGTAGACTAAGCCTCAAAATGATATTTACGGATAGCCTCAAACTCATACTGCTGAAATGCACGGATCATTTTAGTCATTGAATAGAACACATTGATTTTAAACAACTTTTAGGAGCATTTTTCGTAACGGCTGTTCACACGCATCAGGCGGTGGCTGCTTGATGTCAGCTACGGCGGCCAATGTCGCCAGATTTGACGGAAACTGCAACCCAGCCATCAGCGCTCAAGCTAGACGCAACGCAACAGGCGCGACAAGACTGCAACACGCAGGCTCAAAATCCTTATATGTAATTTGTGTCACCAGTCGATTGTGAAGCAGAATGGATTTCTTCAGGAAATCCATCCTGATCATCCCATCAAAACCCATCCTATCAAAACCGGGCGAGGCTTTGCCATTTTTACCTTATTTCACCCATTCCACTGACTACTTAGGAAGTCCCTTTCCTTTACCGGGTAAGGGGCGCCCGTGGACAGAACGCTAGCGAGCACACTGTCTTTCGTGTGTCAGGGGCTGAAGGGCATACCGTTCCAACGCGGGGTGACCACCGCCTGCGATTCTGACGGCACGGAGGGTTAACATGGTCATCCCGATGGAATGCATCACACATTGATACCCACCTTGACGCGGGGAGGCACTCTAACCCTGAAAGTTGGCCCCAAATCGACGCAAGGGCCTTTATTGACGCAAAAAGACCCCCTATCACCGCGGGGGTGAAATAATTGGCTGACCAGTTTGGCTTGACGGACCGCTGGCTAAAATGGGATGTGGGCCCTTTCGGAACTGCGGCACCTGGCTGACACATAGCCCTCGCGTTGCATCATTGTGGGCTATCATTGTCAGCTATCATATATCCTTTCGTTACCAGAGCAATCCGGCCAAACACGAGAGAGCCTCTGGCATTCGAGGCTCCGACCGACCCAGGGCTCATTACAGACTCGAGAACCCCCCGTCGGGTCCTACGGACCCTGACCGGCACAGATGCCTCCCACTGTTTCCAGGGTCCGGCCAATGCAAAAATAGGGCACCGGCCTTGTCCCTGCTTGGAAGATGGGCCCTCAGACCCGGACCGACAAGGGGTCGACTGTTCGGTATTGGTGATGCTTGATCGACGTAGAGGCTCTCGCCGACTCAGGGCAAGGCGATCGGCACAAAGTGCCCTCTGACTGACATTTCAGGTCCAGGAATTGCGGACTGGGCCTTCACCTTGCCAACACAGGATCCCTGTTAGGCACTCTAGGCCCTTAACCGACACAGGGGCCCCTCATTAACTCAGGGACTCCGGACCAATGCAAATCGCGGGCCCCTTGATACCAAGTGCTGGAGAGCAAGCGCCCCTGCGCCCTTCCCCCCGCCTGCACCAGCGGTCCCATTGGCACATGGTGCCAAGGGTCGATAGGGATAGACTGGTATGACCTGGTATGACCTGGTATGAACTGATAGGTTCGGTAAGTCTGAAGAGATGTCAACGAAAGGAGGGCAAGGGACCAGAGATTGCATTTACCGACTTTTCGGCGAACTCGCTCAAGATGAAACGACGGGTGCGTTAGTCCCACCCCGTTTTAATTGGCAGTAGGACCGCACAGCCCTCGTTAATCAAATTTCAACGGAAAGCGCTTGTTCAACACCGTAAACGAGCGCGGATGCTGCAGGCCTGCCGGCCGCTGCCCAGGGCTGCAGGTCAGAGAGCGGGGTCACCGGTGGGGGACAGTTGGACAGACCGGGGCCGGCCGAGACAGGCAGACCCCTGATCAGTCCCACGCTTCGCCCGCGTTGAGCCGTCCACGCAGCCTCCGCGGCGCAGGGGTGGCCGGAGCCTCGACGGGGCCGCTGCCGTACTGCTCGGTGTGGAGATGCGTTAAGGACCGTGATTCTGGTGCAGAGGAGCCGTGCGGGCGAGTCGCTGCCATGCTTAGGATAAGGTGGGTGAAGCGGTGCTGACATTAGTTGGCGTCAGCTGCGTGATGACGCATACGGCACACGCGTGACACGCTTGGTGAAGGCTTGACTAGCTCTGTTCATTTCACGCATGCGTAGCCGCTGGCGACGTCCAATGTTCCAATGCATAACGATTTTCCGGACCGTTTCCGAAGACCGGTGGATGCAGCGAAGGCATATTCATGAATATGCACGTTGTTCCCGATAGAGAGTCAAGAAAACCTATGTTAGAGTGCTTCTATCCTGAATGCCTCTTTCCATCACCCGTCGCCTGACTCATTTTCTGAACACTACGTATCCTGAAACTGTCCTTGAGGCTGAGAGCTTATCGTTCAATGTTCAATGGGCTTATTTTTTGACATTTTTCCGAATGATGGCAAAGCTTTACATTAGAACCGGATGCGATGAGTCAAAAGTCGAAACGTTTTAGGCGCCTCGCGCTTGCCTGCCCCTCCCCCACCCAGAATGTGGTGAATGGTAAGCAGTTATTAGCCATATTCGGCGTACACTCACTGGAGGACGAAAATGCGGCTCGGGCGACATGCACGCACCCCGTTGTCACTGCTAGCGCTCCCAACACGAGGGCTGCATGCACCTCTAACATCAGTCAAGCTGTGACCTTACGTATACAAAGATTGGTTACAGTTGGCTTAACCTTACAGAAGTCAAAAAAATTGATATTACGAAGAAGTATGCCGCCCGGATGGGTTCTGTCAAGCGATTCTGAAAGCATTTGGATAAGCTCTATGAGTATGACCACATTGACCCAATGGAAGAGATTCTGTTTTATTTGGGATTTCAAATACATATACTTTATTGCCTAATGTGCTCGGCCGCTACCGGCATGTTCAGGCACGTCGCTTTATTTTCCTCTCGGCCAACGCATCTCATACCCCGTCTCCCCCTCCGCCCCAATGCTGACTTAAGCCCCACCATGCCCTTCTGAGCCACCCAATGCATATGAACTAAAAAGAAAATACTGGGCGAATGAAATGCAATAAATTGCTTTGACTTGCCGGTGCACCAGGCACCTCAACACATCACCATCATCATCATTCTCATTTTGCACCAAACAATATCCTAATCTAGCATTTTTGTCATGTTAACTCCGTGTGTGCTTGGTCAGCCTGCAAACGTTGGCACCTTTTTCGTGAGATCATACCGGTGGATGAGAATTAAGGATTGCGTAAGTTGTTAAGGGCACTTGCGAGGAGCATTATTCACATAGATAACACAGTATAATAGCCTTATTTCTCGGAGAAAAGCCAGGAGAATGGAGATATAGATGCGTTAATATTTCGGCAATATGCCGTCATCGAAACGAATAGCAGAAGTCTTAAAAGCAGAAGTCATATACATATATATATATATATATATATATATATATATATGTATATGCAGAAACTATTATCACGAATAGCAGAAGATTTCTGCTATTTGCTTCCATAAAGATATTTTGCCAAAATAGGAACACAGCTATGTCTCCATTCTGCTCTTTTTTCCCGAGGAATAAGGCTCTTACTACTGTCTTATCCGGGAAAAAAGTTCTATAATACGCGGCGGCTTTTCAAAGTGCAGGGTGACAACACTGGCCACTTCATTTGTGAGACGGTGACGCGTCCCATTCCAAGTCTGAAGGCAACCTTAAGCTATCGAATGTTTGCTGGTTTGTCCACGTGGACGTGTTACTGCAGCATGAAATCCAGGGGCGACAGGTCAGGCGAGTGCGAAACCACTCCACGACAGTTTTAAGCTGATAGGCATTCCAGGGGAATTCGCTCCAACCAATCCAACCAGGTCAGTGCCCTCTGAGGTGCCACTCCGGCCTGCTGGAGCCACTCCTCGACGTGATCAGTCCCGTGGAGTCGTTCCAAGGCCGCATATGAGGATATCAGAGCGGGAGCGATGCGGCGCCCTGAGGTGGTGTTGACAGGATCTTAGTGCAACTTCTACTGAGTCACGATTTGGCGATTTTGAGATCGCCGACGAATGCTATTGCTTTTTAGTTATGCCTTTCCATAGACTGGTATTTCGAACGCCTCCGCATTTTTGGGTGTACGGGAAGCACACTTGCCACCATAGAGAAAAAAGTTTGCTAACTTTTACCTGGCTACTTTGCATAAACGACAGATTCACGCAGAAACAGTCCGTTTTTCATTTTTTGATGACTTATTTGTGAACTTGAAACTGCGCTATTGCTAAAATGAAATCCTATGGCATAATCCAGAGACCTCGCTCAATATTCCGTGCATCCGTTTTCACAGAAAAGAAAGATGCTTTAGCCTGTCTGTTCTCACACGACCGGGAGTCACAAGATGCACTCACCTCTTTCCGTAAATGTGACGTGAGAGCTGCTTTCCGAGTACTCTTGGTGTGTACGGAGTTGTAATGCGTTATGGCTTGGGTGGGCGTCATTGAAGTTAAGACTCAGTAGAAACCTTTCGACTGAATGTATTTCTTGGGTGAGCCCCACGCTAAGCACCACTTGTTTCGTGAACCCTGACCCCACGATCTGATCGTAAAAGTCCGAGTCAACGGCAGAATTCTCCGGCAAAAACTTAATGGGCCGTAACGTTCGGCACGGCCCACCCTGCTCTCTGACGTCACCTGATTGTCAGGGCGGCGCTATCTTGAAGCGCATGTAAAAAAATAGAAGTGGACCGAACATTTTACAAGGTTTTTGATTGTGACATTAGGGACGAATGCCGGAATCCGGAGAGCAATAAGGACTTTATGGTCAGGCTAGATCAGCTTTATCGGTTCAGCCGTCAGGAGATTTTAGAAAATGGCACTCTCGGACATGTGTCGTCGCCGAAAGAATTAACGTTGAATATTGGCAACATAACCAACGTTTGCTCTTTCGTGTTACTTAACTGGTAAGCTCTGAACTCAACATAAGGGAGCATTGGTAAGATATGAGCCCGATGCGGATACAATGTGGGGGATGCTGAACTCAAAGGCATTCGCTGACCTTAGCCCTACCAGGGGCATGACTCCATGCTAACGCCACCTGCCGTATGTAACCTCAAGCATGTTTATAAACTTGTGAACCTTACGTTTCATTTCACGCAACCAGCACTAAAAATCATGTACGTCTCTCATCAAACAAGTGGAACATTACCATACGCTGAGCCCAAATTCTGTCGTTCACCAAGGTGCTCTGTGCACATCGCATGTACCTGAATGCCTTTCGCAATGGAATATTTATGGACGTTTGAGCTACATGCCCGCCACAGCTGGACTATCTCCGCTATCTGGGGCGGGGCTATCTCTGTGTCCATCCGACCCGCCCCGTCACGCCGAGCTCGCCGCAGCGGGCAGTGTTCCTGACCCTGTCCCGTGCAGCAGCCGCATACCGACGCCCCTCTGTGGGATTCACACGGCCGGGGGCGGACCACGCCCAGCATCCGCGGCCGCCAGCTGTCGGCGGGATGGGGCGTGGCGAGGCGGCGCTAATGAAACTAACGGGCGCTGCCGCCAGCGCTGGTGGTCATCATTTCCCCTTTGCTCCATAACTGACGCTCCATGTGACGAGAACAGCTGGAGACATGGGCACTTGGTTAAGTAATCTTATGCTGTCAGGACGACAACTGCCAGCACAAGAACTCAGAACGCATAATGTCAAGATAAAGGCTATCGTTTCGTCCATGGCCACCAAAGTGACAGAGCCAAGTATTTGTTCCGTGGATCGCTAGAAGCAAATAGAGTTACCGCAAACTTTGACTGTGACGTCAACCGCAGCTTAACAAACAACATAGGTAAAAGTTCCCTAGAAATGCATGAGCTCCTTAACGACGTTTCATGTGCATCATAACTTTTGATCTATGCCAAGATAATCGGTTTTAATGTTAGCTCTGTAACAGAAAATATTTTTCCTTCCCCTCCTCAGCTTTATGTTGGTGCGGAGCTGTCAGTGCGAGTTTTATATTCAGCAAAGCCTTGAATTCATCTGGCGACGTTAACGCCTTCTAAACACCAAAATCCTCATTGTATAGCTATCGCACCAGAAGATCGTGTTATATTGTATCGAAAACATTCCCCAGTGCTGACAAAAGCTGGCACCCCATAAAGGGTGTGGGTCAATTCAAGTCAAAGTAAAATCAGATTATGGTCATTTCATGCCGCTCAATTGTAATGTCGTATTCTTACAAGCCACAAGACCTGTTGTAACCTGTGGTAACGTGGTCAATAAAGTTTTGTTACGAAGATGTGTTGCCCTTGCTGACCGATTTATCTTAGATGACATTTTATCGTAAGATATACAAAATTGGCGGCACAAATGAGCACAAATGGCCAGGTGGTCGAACGCGCACATATATAGCTTTAGAGAGAGAGAGAGAGAGAGAGAGAGAGAGAGAGAGAGAGAGAGAGAGAGAGAGAGAGAGAGAGAGAGAGGAGAGAGAGAGAGAGGAGAGAGAGAGAGAGAGATATATATATATATATATGTATATATATATATATATATATATATATATATATATATATATATATGAGCGTAAAAAGCATGCGGCACAACTAAACACGCCCCATTAGTGATGGCAGATCTGTGAAATTATTACAGCTATTATGATAACAGATGTAATTAACTAGAACATTTACGTACATGCTGGAGATTAACGCGCGCTCGGGTGTCAATTTGAGCCCCCAAAGGCTTTTCCAGAATGGTTTCCGATCGGCGCGGCGTAGCCGCACCAAAATTTGCACACCTACAGGCAATCAAAAAGTGAATCGTTTGATGTCAAAAATTTGGATGTACCTTGCAAGGCTGCTGCCCTACGGCAGGTCAAAATTGTGCCATAGATTCAGCGAAGTCAGTTTCTAGGGGATAGTTCAATCTGATGCAGCAGCGAAGTGTTAAGCGAGGCCACACATCTCTGAAGTACTTTCTTAGGCAACGCAACAATTGAATGAACAAACTTCACTGACCTAGGGTCAGGTAGAAGGGTAAGACCAAGGTCAAAACCAAGATATTTTATTACTCTAGGGCTTACTGTATGTGATAGCTTCTGGATCTTCCATGAACTTCTTAAATGTCAGAATAGGTCCCTTACCTAAAATCACCCGGGTCAACATTTTGTTTCATGAACACACTTCCTTACGTAATCTTTGTCACTTATTTAAATGCAAAAATTAAAGCAGTTTCAATGATTTTGGTCACCATGACCTTAGATAGGTCAAACGAGATCAATGACCTTAAATGAGCGTGAACTGCTCAGAACGAGTGTCTAGGTTCTAGGGAAACTTTAGATGCGAACCTGGAGTTTGACCTTCTTTGAACTGATTTAGTCCAAAGGTCATGACCCAGAAATCTCCAACTTTGATCCGGGTGAGTTCACGTATAGCCCAACACACCCCGTGAATTTGGTATCTCTAGCTTGCTTAGTTTCTGAGATATTAGCGCGTCAAATTGACCCCTACCCGAGCGAACGGTATCCAATTGGCCACCCGGGCGCGTGTTAACCATCATGAGTGTTGGATACCCGCCATGACTTAAACCCTCGCTCCAACATTGTCAGAAAATAAGCGCAAAAACCCAAAGTACAGCATCACCTTTTGCTTTATGTTCCAGAACTCCGGGAAATGGGCAGCCGTTGCGGGGATGCCGTGTCTTCTGCTGGCCATTTTAGTTGGCCATGGAATTCATCATTGCAGTGGTGAGTACTTCTTTATTGGCAAAGTCATAAGGCTGATGATCCTTCCATACGCACAGCACGATATTTTCAGCATATATGGACCATGAAGCCTCACACCCCAGCATAAAAGACGAAATGGTGTTTAGCTAGCATGTGCATCAGCGAACAGTTAATATAAGCTAACATGAGTAGCACCATCTCTTAAAACTTAAAGGCACTCAGAATGGGGTTATGATTCCAGACAACCATGGATCTCAATCTGGTTGGGTTTTGCCGGACCTGGAATACATTCCAGAATTATGTGATTCTGAGTCTCGAAATCAAGCAAGTTAGTTGATTTTATAGGCGCAACAAGCACAGATTTCTATTCAATATTAAGAAGTAACGATGGCCTTCGTCTTTGGTTTAGACTGAAGTCCACATGAAGATGAACTAGAGTCGGGTGGAAAGATTCTGGGAGCCCACGAAACGGGCACGGGTTAAAACCCAAATTATTCGAAAAGCCGCGTTTTTTGTCAAAAGCAGTTGGGGAGGGTCTGGGCCAAGTGAAAATGCCCTATGTTCACGCTAAGTCTAATTTCTCGGCGGCGCTGTTCGCTAGAATCAGAGGCCAACTCAGACCAAATGCAGCTTCTATAAGATTCAGTCTATTACTCAGTTTCTCAAACTTGCAACCATTGTTTTAATGTCTGTTTTCCATTAAATAACAGCGTGCGGGTTCTGCAACAAAAAAAATGCGTAGGTGTGTTGCACATAACTGAGTTGAATTCGCTTGTGTGGCTTTAGGAACAGGTTGGGATCGTTCCGTTTCGCGTGGTCTTGGTCAGGTTGGATCAGTTCGTCTAGACTGCGTAATGTTTTTTTTTCTCAAAAACACTACCATTGCAAATGATTTTCTTGCCCATACCGTGCCATCTATTCATGTGCCGTTTTTAAGATCATGCTTAAGAAAAAGTCAGGTAAGGTTTCATATGTCGCATTTTGTCACGTCACGAACGACTTTTTACGACCTGTGTCCATTAGGATATTTAGGACTGGGGTTCAGATCTGGATTCAAAGCCGAATTACCATCTCTTGCACTCGCGTGCAGTGGAACCGGCAGGGCTCGGACCCGAACTCCCTGGGCCGGACCCGGGAGCTCACCAGTTCTGCTTGACAGTTTTCCGGACTCGGAAGTCTACCAGTTCTACTCAACATCTTCCCGGATTCGAGAGTCTACTGGTTCTACTAAACCGCTTCCTGGACTCGGTAGTCTGCCAGTTCTGCGCGCCAGCGGCATGCTAAATGCTGGCGCTGCCCACCAGCAGCGCACTGACTGGTCGTATCGTCCTCCAGCCGAGTGTTTCGGCGGGCTGGTGACGCTCGAGAAGACCAGCTGGCGCTGCTCACCAGCAGTGCACTGACTGGTGGCACTGTCCTCCAGCCGAGTGTTTCGGCGGGCTGGCCACGCTCGAGAGAACCAGCGGCAGGACGTTCCGACCGGACAGGCCGGCGGCGGCCAGGCACAGCAGCTCAGTCTCCCTACTGCAGTGTGTGGATGACTGCCGACAGCGTACCTCGTGTCTGGCCTTCAGTCGCGGTGAGAGCCTATATTTCCATCTGGGGGTCTCAGTCCCCATTGTGCGACATGCGTGATCAAATGTGTAATTGACCTGCGTTTTGCTTGTAATACGCATTACAATGCTAATCAAAAGCAGCTAAGCTGATTATGTTTAAGCTCCCTGGCACCCTAGAAATAATGTATTGAGATGATAATGTAATTAGCGTGTAGATACAGAAGCAAAACGTATCAATCATTGGGCATAACGAATGAACATTTTTAGCCATATTCGTGGAAAGCCGCGATATTTCCTCCCAGTTCTTGACATCTTCATTTCTATCAGCCGCTTTGTCTCCTTTTTCAATTATGTCATATTTGACAGCACCATGCAGGTACACATGCAGGAATCAGTTCAGGCTTCAGCACAATTGATAACAAACGAGGCCCAGGCTGAGTCAGTCTTACCTGAGTCG
Organism: Pollicipes pollicipes; assembly: GCF_011947565.3. Classification (NCBI taxonomy): domain Eukaryota; kingdom Metazoa; phylum Arthropoda; class Thecostraca; order Pollicipedomorpha; family Pollicipedidae; genus Pollicipes; species Pollicipes pollicipes. The sequence goes on along the minus strand of NW_023596297.1, from coordinate 30,931,240 downwards.
TGATGCAATTTCTAGCTTGAGCGGTCCCGACCCGTCATGGCCGTAGCACCCACTAGAAGATGATATTTTTGCAATGCTAGGAAGAAAATTCATGCAATTTTCAACGACAAGAAAAACATTTTTGTGAATTGTGCTGTACTTATGCGGAACATGGGATAAGAGTGTTTTACCAGGCAGGTTTTCTGCAACATTGCAGTATCGCCGCGATGGCAATTGCCTTTCCCCACTCAGTTAACATACAATTGGTCATATTTTCAACTTGTAAAAGGGCTGAAGAACGCGGGTCGAAGACGGGTTCAGATCTTGACAGCCTCCACCACACACCACGCATAACCTGTCGATCCCCTTCACCGACACCATTTTTGTGGTACAGGCAGATGGAGGCCATGCTGCAGAACTCTTCTTGCACCCGTGGCCGCTCCCACTATTGGCGAACCCTGCCCCAGCCATAAAATGATGGGTCAATGGCGAAACTTCGCGGCGAAAGCGTACCGTACGGCGATGCTCGGCACGGTCAGTCCTGCCCTCTGACGTCACCTGACCTTTAGACTGGCCGCAACCATCAGCCGCAGGCTATCCCAGCTGGGAGCAAATTGTAAACGCCTTAAGAGACTCGAGCTCACCCCACCACAGGTCTCCGTGGTCATGAAATCCGTTATAAGATGTCCTGCGTGCTTGTACCCTGATATGTTGCGGCAGGGGGTTTAAAGAACTGCATCTACTGCTTAAAAACGCTTGGCGGCAACGGTGCGATAATATACACATGTCAAATGATTATACCCGAAAATTGGGCGGATTTGTCGCAAGTTTTTTCATAAAACGCAAAAAATTACACCTGGGTTTTATGGCCCACACCACTATAACAATGCACTGCAGCATGTACTTTATCACTGCGCTGCAGTGATACATAGACCTGTGTGAACTTGCAAAGCTTTGACAGACCCGTTGGTAACCATGGGGCTGCAGTGATACATAGACCTGTGTGAACTTGCAAAGCTTTGACAGACCCGTTGGTAACCATGGGGCTGCAGTGATACATAGACCTGTGTGAACTTGCAAAGCTTTGACAGACCCGTTGGTAGCCATGGGGCTGCAGTGATACATAGACCTGTGTGAACTTGCAAAGCTTTGACAGACCCGTTGGTAACCATGGGGCTGCAGTGATACATAGACCTGTGTGAACTTGCAAAGCTTTGACAGACCCGTTGGTAACCATGGGGCTGCAGTGATACATAGACCTGTGTGAACTTGCAAAGCTTTGACAGACCCGTTGGTAGCCATGGGGCTGCAGTGATACATAGACCTGTGTGAGCTTGCAGAGCTTTGACAGACTCGTTGGTAACCATGGGGCTGCAGTGATACATAGACCTGTGTGAACTTGCAAAGCTTTGACAGACCCGTTGGTAACCATGGGGCTGCAGTGATACATAGACCTGTGTGAGCTTGCAGAGCTTTGACAGACCCGTTGGTACCATGGGGCTGCAGTGATACATAGACCTGTGTGAACTTGCAGAGCTTTGACAGACCCGTTGGTAACCATGGGGCTGCAGTGATACATAGACCTGTGTGAACTTGCAGAGCTTTGACAGACCCGTTGGTAACCATGGGGCTGCAGTGATACATAGACCTGTGTGAACTTGCAAAGCTTTGACAGACCCGTTGGTAACCATGGGGCTGCAGTGATACATAGACCTGCGTGGACTTGCAAAGCTTTGACAGACCCGATGGTAGCCATGTGGCTGCAGTGATGCATAGAATTGTGCGGACTTCAAAGCTTTGATATTCCCGTTGGAAACCGTGGGTCGTGAACGCTTACCTACGCAACTCCAGTTCATGAAAGGAGCATGCTGTTAGCCGCTGTTGTGTGGATGAGACATGAACGCATATAAGTCATGTCTTACAGAGTTATAGAAACCTAGAAACGCAGATGTACTGATGATACCTGAGAGAGGGCCGTGCTGTCTTCTAGACTATTCTACCGGAAATTGCTCCCTCTACGACGCAAACTCGGAAGGTCTCGAGGACGCTTTGGTCGACCAGCCGGGTGCCAGCTATTTTCAAGAGATTTGCATCAAGGGAGGTACGCACTCAGCTTTCTCAAACGGATATCGTTAACGGTCTAACCGTTCTGGATATAAGCAAGGAAGGCCTTCAGTTCCGCGTTTTTTGGCGTTATGTGTTCCGAGCTCTTATTCTGACTTACTGACTTTTAAGATACCAAAAGATGCTGGTTACAAGACGTCAGCAATACTACTGAGTAATACAAATATAACAAAGTTGTTCATATTGTCGTTTAATCAGTACATCCTGGTATATTGAGGGTCGACTACTCAGCATAAGAACTTTAAATTCATAATGGTCAACTCGGGTTTCCTTTCAGATTGACGTCAGCTCTTGTAACTAGACCGGCAAATTGGCGTCAATGGTGTCACCAACTCGATTAACCACTGTCACAAAGTTTCCAATCAGATGTTTTGCTTCTTTAACCTCGTGTGTCTGGTATGGGCGACCTCCATAGGAATGATCAGTGCCTTGGCCTACTCTTTTCACACCGCAATCCGCTAGTGTCACCTTAAACTGCCCCTGACGCGGTGGATTCGAGTGATCTTTCTCACGTGGTGCCGTCGCCGGCTGGCGCGCGTCGGCTGTGGTCGGGATGGCCTACTCCGGCGCCTGCCGGTTGCTGAGTGTCCGTCTCCGCTCGCAGACTTGGAGACGCTCCGGCGCCGGTGCGGCGCGGACCGGCTGTGGGCGTTCGAGCGGGTGCTGGGTGCCTCGCTGGAGGGCTACGACACCCGGCGGATCCCATTCGTCACCAGCCGGCTGGACTGCCAGCGCATCTGCCTGCTAGAGGCGGGCTTCGCCTGTCGGTGAGAGCCGACTCTGCGCGACGGCCCGCACGACGGCGAGCGATCACGATCACGATCACGATCATGATCACGGTCACGGTTACGGTCACGGTCACGGTCACGGTCACGGTCACGGTCACGGTCACGGTCACGATCACGGTCACGATCACGATCACGATCACGCTCATGCTCACGCTCACGCTCACGATCACGATCACGATCACGATCACGGTCACGATCACGATCACGATCACGATCACGGTCACGGTCGCGCTCACGCTCACGATCACGCTCACGCTGACGCTCACGCTGACGCTCACGCCCACGCTCACACTCACGATCACGATCACGGTCACGATCACGGTCACGATCACGGTCACGATAATGATCACGGCGGCGGGTGCGAGAATCTTAGCGCCGGTGACCCGTGGAGACGGTGGTGGAATCGGCCTAAAATCAGCGCTTGAGGTGCGTCACCGGCGCCACATCATCCCGGCCAAGCTCCACCTGAACACGCTTCAGGGAGCTCGCGAGTAGGTCAAACTATTTGGAACAACCATGCGGACTCCCGTCCAAGTCAGTGGTGTTGTTCACACAGCGATTCAGTCGGCTGCTCCTCCACCCGTCGCTAGACGTTAGTTGGTCCTGATAAGGAACTGAAAATGTCTTGCGTATAGCCATGCATGTATCAGAATCTCTAAAGTACTCGGCGGGACAGAGCTTCGAACTCACGATCGCGCGTTTCGTAGACAGTTTTCTGACACTGCTTCACTAGGCACGAACGGCGGTGGCGCGTCAGAAGCTCCTTCTACTTGTTTCCAGGATTTTTGCGGAATTTTCGAAGTGCGGATGCCTTATTGGCCTCATGTCTGCGGTAGAGACTTGCTGATGAGAGGTTAAGGTAGTGCTGTGCGCGATATAATTTGTACACTTGTTTAGGCAACTTTCTACAATTGAGAGATATGCTATCTGTCTTGTGCTACACGATGAAGTTCTACCGGAACATGGTGTCGCTCGCGATTTTAAAATGATAAAAGCCTCCAAAAATTCCAGGATCGCCAGTTCGAAACTAAATGCCGCCGAAGCTTTTTAAGGTCTTGATTCAAATACGGTTATATGCCAGGCTTTCTTAAGTCCTTACCCGACTAACACCTGATGACAGACTGAAAAATAGGCGGCTGTGACTCTGTGTAAAAATATCACCAACGACACGGCCATATGCGTAAGATAGCAACCGTCTGAGCGGTGTCTCTTGCACTGTTCGCTGTATCTGTTGGGTAGGCCGGCCGCGCACAACCCGGACAGCCAGCTGTGCCGTCTGAGCAGTGTCTCCCACACTGTTCGCTGTGCCTGTTGGGCAGGTCGGCCACGTACGAGCCGGACAGCCAGCTGTGCCGCTTGAGCAGTGAGGACCGTCACACCCAGCCAGGGGCGTTCAGGCAGGGCCGCGGCTACCAGCACTACATGGAGAGCCAGTGCGTACAAGGTCAGTCGCGTCCATTCAAGGTGGAATCATGACGCACGTAGCAGCCAGCGCGTGTAAAAAGCTGGACATTGTATCAGCAAGGGATTGGGTCCACCGAAAAGATCATTTTCGTGTTAAAACCGTAGAAAGCTGTAGCATCTCTTCATGATTCGTGTATCATCCTGTTTTGTGTCAGCTGCTAGCTCTGTGCGCTATCCCCTTTCTGCAAAATACCGGCTTCAACATGGGCACTATAGGAAGCCGACAATACGCAGCAGTGTTATGAGTTGAAAGTTATAATGTTGAGTTAACAACCTTCAAGATGCCAGGAGTAACTGGGTAGGCAACTCCGTAATGCTAAATAACGATTATCTTGGCGGTACTCAATATTTCGAGCTGTGCTCATCCTCAAAAGTGACAAAGTTTCAGAAAGGTTCAGCAGAATACTACACTGGAAAAAGGAGGCATGTGAATCCGGAAAACCCTCTAAATCTTTGCAGACACTGCACTAAAAGATGTCAAAAAACGTAAGTTATCCACGCTCCTATCACCCCGTACGTGCACCAGCTAGAATGATAGTAACTTGGGAAAGAGCTTACCCTGTCTGCAGTTGATAAGGAACACGAACCGTTCTTCAACACATCCCAGTTAGTAGTGTAAACCTGCAAAATGGACATTTTTCATAGCGAGGTCGCTGATAGTATAGTTGGGCTTGATGTAAGAAAGAAATTCCTTTAGCTCCTGGTCTTTGGCAATATGAGTTGAAGGTTATTAGGTTGCGTGCATATAAGGACATGACATGACTTACGCTGCGTTGAGTTATGTTCCTCTTATGTCAAATATGCGGTGATACTGGAGTAAAAACACGAGAAGGCCATCGCGTTGCGGTATTGCCAGCTGAACAAAACGACATGAAGGCGACAACATTTCTGCTGCACTGTTTCAAACGAAACGATCTGCGTACTGATAACGGGCTGTAGCCTGTGTTGTCGGTTGAATGGCAGCAGTGTTGAGTGGAAGATAACGCAGGCGTCGAAAAGCCACTTCAACACCGTCCTTCACATGCATAGCATACCTGACCTGTCGAAGCCAAGCCTTGGCGAGTGTGACGCATGTCTGTCCACCGGACCGGGCGCCGTCCACCGCAAGCGCGCTGTTCGGTCCCGCACTCCCCACCCATTTGTCCGCACAGGGGTCAGTGCACGCATACGTTCAATGCGCTTCACCTTCCCTGAAACAGATGGAAGTTGAACACACCGCTCGTAACGTAATGGTAACAGGTAGGTTTGATTAAGAGTCCATTAACGGCAGCAAAAGCGAACCATTGAGTTATGAGGGAAGGGTCTGCCGGTGCTGATAACGGTGCTGGTTACCCAAATCAACCCCGGGACCCTACCATCGTGCATGACTTCAACGCGATTACTGACGCCGTTGCCAACGCCGGAGCCGGGGCCAGCCGTGGCCTCCCCTGAACCCTTCCCTTTGTCGCAGAGCTGTCCGCCTGCCACTACGACGCCCCGCAGCTGGGGCGGCGGGTCGCCCCAGATGCGCTGCTGTTCGCCCGCTCGGAGACGGCGTGCCGCGCTGCGTGCTCCGCCGAACGCCGCTTCCACTGCCGCGCTGTCACGTTCGACGCCGCCGACGGCCGGTGCGAGCTAAGCGCCGAGTCGGGGCCGACGCGGCCCGGCAGGCCCGGCCAGAGCACGGCCCGCCGGCGCTGCCAGTCGGCCGCCGTCTGCCGCGCCGGCCTCGCCACCTACGAGAAGGTGACGGGCCACGTGCTGCGCGGCGCCGACCAGCGGCCGCTGCCGCTGTCGGCGCCCGGCGGGCGTGGCGTGACGGCCGCATGCCGGCACCGCTGTGACCAGGTGAGCGGTACAGGCGCTGCTGCGGCGTGCATGGTTGGTGGAGAAGGGGCACCGTTGGCCTTTTCAGATGCCTGTTTCTGAGCTAGGAGCTTTCATCACATGGTTCTCTCGAAACAGGAGAAAACGTGAATTCATATTATGACTAATGCACTTCATACGAACTGACCACACAGTGCATAAGCAAGAAGTTGCGTATTACATTAGCGAATGACCTAACTAACCAACATACGACTAAGTAGTTAGACGTTTGTCAATGCTATTGGCCATGAGCACGGTTCTCGCGGAGCTTATAGCAACATGAGCCGTTTTATTCCTGGCTTCATTTTCCAAAAGTGTTGACCAGGCCCAGTTGTGAGCTATGCTGCCGGTCTCTAAGGATCTCGCATGCCTTTATATCGGCGGACAGGCTAACAGCACGTGTCCAGGCTTTGCATTGGACTATCTCGGTCAGCGGTGCTACCAAGTGCAGCGAAACACGATCGACGAGGAACTGATGCCTCGAGAGGGCTTCAACTATTTCCAGAGGATCTGCCTCACCGGTGAGATTCACCAGCTGTGATAAATCCGTGAAGGACACGAACCGCCTTCACCGTCCATGTATTTGCGTCAGCTGTTGCAGGGACTCGAATGCCTGAGTCGCCAAGTCTTTGAACAAAATGTCCACAGTCCGTATTTAGCTTTTAGTCAAGTTGTCACCACAAATGCATCTGCCCTGACATGGCCGTTAAGCGGCACCGGTGAAAGTCGCAGGCATCGTCTTTGATTCCAAACAACCGGCATGCCTTCGTCCGAGCGTAGCTTGCCTCGATGTACGCATAAGCTTGAACGTTAGCGTCAGCATCACAGCCACGGCCGCTTAACTCTGCTGTGACGCAGGCGGTGCAGCACGACGTAACGCTTCTGTACACGCGCAGTGACGTTAGAGACCAGGCGACGATGTGGTGACAAGCTGTGGCTGTTCGAGAGAGCGCCTGGCTGGCGCCTGCAGGGCCACAACACCACCACCGTCAGCCAAGTGCCCACCAGGGGCAGCTGTGAAGAGGCATGCCTCGCCAACAACTGCAGGTGACAGCGCAACTTTACAAGCTGCGCGCAAAACGGCCTCATCATTCGGAAGTCGCATATTTCAACACACGCCTACAGGTTTTCATTTCTCGACTAATCGCATCGTGCGTTCAAACGTACACATTATTCTTAAAAGAGATGTTCCACACTTGAAGAAAATGAAGCAAGCACCAGACAGGATGAAATGACCTCACTTATATTGATTTGGTATGATTGATATCACTATCAGTATACTTTAAGATGGATAGGACTGCTCCAGACAACACAATTTATCTGTTTAGCGTATATTCTCCCCAATGCGTCATTGTTTGATTACGTCATCGTTCCTTGCATAACAATGATTGAGTCAATTGATGGCCACTATACTTGGAAATGGTGCCCACGAACACCAGATTTAAACGATTCGGCAATCATATTTTTTAGCCATAATCGTCGCATGGCCAATGCAGTGGCAGCATTTGAATGACACCATTATGGCGTCATGGATGTCAAGCTGCTTTTGAAATAGTCTCCCCCGAAATAGGCTGCACATCTTCATCCGCCTATAGTTCAGAAACTAGAAGGGTTTAGGTTTTAAGAGGGGCAAAACTGTGAACTGCACCAAATGATCGACAAGATGGCTACTTCTGTTCAAAACCATATACAAATGTGGAACGCTTACTTTCATGTACTCAGACCGGATAATTATAAAAGACATTTGCGTAGCATAACAAATTGTATATTGGAGCAGAGAATACGTAAAGTAGACACTGACCTGACAAAAACTGGTGTCAAAATGAGCCGAAATTAACTGGTCTGGTGCCAGTCTCGCTGTCCAGGGGAGTAGTTTTGCAAAAATCAGTTCGGAAGCTGAGCGAGGTGATCACATCCAAAACTTCTTGCACTGCTATGTAAAATGCAACTTTTCCATGGACTTAGCTTGCTTTTTTTCGAACCGGAGAAGTGCAGAGGGCTGGCATCCAAATCAGTGAAGGGATAAACTCCAACTGAACACAACATACACCCCTGCATTGTACTTTGATCAGGTGCACACATTCTCGGCTGAAATTTTAGTGCACAGTTTTAAGCGCACGGTGAAGGCTCGGCGTCACCAGCGCGCGTTGCTCTGAACCTAACTAACTCTGTAACTAACTCTGGTAACTCTGACGTCCAACTCCAGGTCAGCCAACTACGACCCCGGCAGGATGGAGTGTCAGCTGAGCCGGAGTGACCGGCGGCAGTTCCCGGCCGACCTGGTCCGACAGGCGGGACGAGTGGAGTACCTTGAGAACCAGTGTGTTCAAGGTATCCCATGATGCTGCTCACCGTTTGCATTCGGCGGTGTTATCGCCTTACGTACTCAGTGCTGTTACATGAAACCAGGAGTTGGATGTGTGGTGGAGGTTAGATTATATAACGGTTAATGACGCTGTGACCAGGTAAACCACCACAATAACGTGAGATGAACATGCACGTCGTTGTCTGCTCACAGCAGATTGAGCCATGGGTCATTTGCGAGTAGTGTTAATATGCAGTCTGATGCACTATAAATAGTAACATATGACAGCGACAGGGATTTCTGCTGGTTGTTCATATCCATATCCGTTCAGAAACCAACCAGACTCAACTGACCTGTGCCCTTTCTGTACTCTTCTCGAGCAAGCAATGTGCGTGTTGTGCTATCGATCAATTTTCGTTGTATGCTTCGGATCACGCTGACCAGTGTCCGTTCCGTGCTCCACACTCGGCTGACCAGTGCCCGTTCTGTGCTCCACACTCGGCTGACCAGTATCCGTTCCGTGCTCCACACTCGACTGACCACTGTCCGTTCCGTGCTCCACACTCGGCCGACCAGTGTCCGTTCCCTGCTCAAGACTCGTCTGACCAGTATCCGTTCCGTGCTCCAGCCTCGGCTGACCAGTGTCCGTTCTCGGCTCCAGACTCGGCTGACCAATGTCTGTTCCGAGCTCCAGCCTCGGCTGACCAGTGTCCGTTCCCTGCTCCAGCTTCGGCTGACCAGTGTCCGTTCTCGGCTCCAGACTCGGCTGACCGATGTCTGTTCCGAGCTCCAGCCTCGGCTGACCAGTGTCCGTTCCTGCTCCGGCCTCGGCTGACCAGTGTCCGTTCTAGCTCCAGCCTCGGCTGACCAGTGTCCGTTCTGTGCTCCAGCCTCGGCTGACCAGTGTTCGTTCCGTGCTCCAGACTCGGCTGACCAGTGTCCGTTCTCGGCGAGGGCCGACAAGTACCCGCGCTACGTTGACCGGGCCGTGCCGGCTGTCCCGGATGAGGCGGCCTGTGGGCGGCTCTGCATGTCGGCCGAGCGGTTCGTCTGTCGCTCCTTCGCCTTCTACGGCACCACCTCCGAGTGTCTCATCAGCGGAGATGACCAAGGTAGGTAGGAGACCCTGCCATTCTGCGGGGGGGGGGTGACCAATTCACACCCGTTCACATATCTAAACATAATGTATTTAGTATGATTGTATATATACTTTTAGTATACCGTATAGAAGGAAAGATTTGCTGACGTCTAAGAAGTGTTACCGCCGAATCCCCAGTTCCTTCACGAGTTAATGTATCCTGACGGGTAACATGAAAGCCGCAAATTTTTGTGTTTGAGTGGAATACCCGAAACCGTGCAGCGCAATACACCGTTTCAGTGTCGGCCGGCGAAGGGGCTTTCCTCTCGCGTGAACACATCACCTTCCACCAGCGGAACTGCACGAGGGGTTCAGGGACGACCGGCGGCGGCGGTCGCAGCGGCCGATCAGAGCCCAGCCAGGACGCTCACCGACCCAGGGACGGAAGTCAGGGGCCAGGGCGTGAGCCCCGCACCCACGGAGGAGGCCCACAGGCTGACGAAAGCCACCCCGACGGAGGCAGTATCGTTCGGAGGCGCACTCCGTATCAGGGACGTGGACGGCGCGCGGAGGAGCGTGGAGTGTTCCGCGGCGGACAAGCCAACCAAGGTGCTGTCCCTGCAGCTGGAGACGCACCTGAGCACAGGCACAGCACAAACGCCGGAACGGGAGGAGACCGAAGTTTCGTTCCAGTTCGGGCTGGAGCGTCAACTACCAGCAGAGGTGCGAGCCATCCAGGCGACGCTGGTCGCGGTCGGCGGTCGTCACTGTCTGGAGGCGGCCGCCTGCCCCCTCTGGTTCTGATCTCTCTTGTCTGGCCTCGTCTTGGTGACACACTGCGGCCTGCAAAGCCAGGGCCGGAGACTGGGCTGCAGCGCTCCGCTGTGAAGAGACGCACTCTCAGTAAGCACGCGACGTGCCGCTGCACCACTGGGGACGGCACAGCCGCACCACTGGCGACGGCACAGCCGCACCACTGGTGACGGCACCGCCGCACCACTGGCGACGGCATAGCCACACCACTGGTGATCGCAGAGCCGCACCACTGGTGACGTCACAGCTGCGTCGGCGGTGCAGGCTGCAGCGCCCGGCACGCGGTGGTGCTTTTGCGTCGCATGCGGTAATAACGGGCGTGCACTTTGCTTCACCTGTGCTGCGCACTGGTTGTGGCGCTGCACAATACTTCTGCTGGCTTTGCCTTTTATTCATCGCCTAGCGTCCGGCATGTTTAAGAATTTACAAGGGAGAAGTGCAGTGCGAGCCAACTGTTTGGAAAATTGGCTAAAACCGTAGTAAATCTTGTAGAAAATTTCACAATAGTTTTCTGGATGACCTGTGAGTGTGATTTTTGAAACCAGCTTTAGTGCCGTCTGTATCATCGATGTGTGTGTGTGTGTGTGTGGTGTGTGTGTGTGTGTGTGTGTGTGTGTGTGTGTGTGTGTGTGTGTGTGTGGTGTGTTGTGTGTGTGTGTGTGTGTGTGTGTGTGTGTGTTTGTGTGTGTGTGTGTGTGTGGTGTGTGTGTGTGTGTGTGTGTGTGTGTGTGTGTGTGTGTGTGGTGTGTGTGTGTGTGTGTGTTGTGGTGTGTGTTGTGTGTGTGGTGTGTGTGTGTGTGTGTGTGTGTGTGTATGCGACATGCGCATTGGTGTGAACATCAGAACATTGATATCCATGGAGAATAGGGGATGTGTGCATCTGATGACCGCGTAACTGGCAGTTGTTTCCAAAAAGACGTGCTGGGCGGCTTGTTAAGTTTGATGCTTTGATAAGTTGCTCAGGCTAGCTACCGCTGTCGATGCAAGCTTTTAGCTGCAAGGTAAAGAAGACCTAACGACTTGATGTCTTCCGCACCGTTGCATAAGTCCCAGGTCATTTTTTTCACATTTGCAAACGTTCTGAGCACAAATATTTTGAAAGCAGGGATATTTTGACGAGATCGTTTTGTGTGTCCTTCTGTTGGCAGATCCGACCAACTGTGAACACTACGAACTAACGGCAGGGTACGGAGTAGGCAAACTGCACGTTATTGAACTCATGGTGGATCCCAGGAAGTCTGACATTTTGGAGGAATGTGAAATTGCGTAAGTGTCATGTTGTTATGATATGTGCCCTTCACTTCATCTGACTCTAAGGTGTGAATCTGTGGGCAACATGATTCTCTCCCTTCGTTGCGCACCACTGTGCGGCTGCTGCGCAATACCTTGGTTTTGCTTTAAACTCTATATCGTGTTGAGGAAATAACAGACTACGACAGTCTTCGACAGCGGGGTCTAATGCTCCGTGCTGACCTGTGTCACGTATGATGCTTCGTGCTGACCTGTGTGTCATGTCACATGCTCGTGCTGACCTGTATCACGTATGATGCTTCGTGCTGACCTGTGTCACGTATGATCTTCGTGCTGACCTGTGTCACGTATGATGCTTCGTGCTGACCTGTGTGTCATGTCACATGCTCCGTGCTGACCTGTATCACGTATGATGCTTCGTGCTGACCTGTGTCACGCATGATGCTTCGTGCTGACCTGTGTCACGTATGATGCTTCGTGCTGACCTGTGTGCCGTGTCTGATGCTCCGTGCTGACCTGTGAGTCATGTCAGATGGTCCGTGCTGACCTGTGTGTCATGTCAGATGGTCCGTGCTGACCTGTGTGTCATGTCAGATACTCCGTGCTGACCTGTGTGTCATGTCAGATGCTCCGTGCTGACCTGTGTGTCATGTCGGATGCTCCGCGCTGACCTGTGTGCCGTGTCTGATACTCCATGCTGACCTGTGTGCCGTGTCTGATGCTCCGCGCTGACCTGTGTGCCGTGCTTGCTGTTCTGTGCTGACCTGTGTGTCATGTCAGATGCTCCGCGCTAACTTTGTGCCATGGCCGATGCTGCGTGTTGATGACAGTGGCTCAGTATGCCAGGTGCTCCATGATGGTCTGTTGCCGTGTCAGGTGCCCTTTTCATATCTGTGCTCACTTCAGGTGTTCCATAGTGACCTGTGTCTTGTGTCAGGTGTTCTCTGTCCCGCCACTGTTCGGCCCTGGTGGTGGACGATCGCAGTCGGAGGTGCTGGCAGCTGGAGGTGCGGCTGCAACAGGACAGCGACTACCGAGACCTGGTCTCTACACCCGACATCACTTTTCTGCGAAGAATCTGTCTGAACAGTAAGTGGTAACTCTCGTCAGACGACAAGTGTGGTTTTTAATCGTGCAACGACAAATGAAACATCAATGCAGCTTGCGCTATGTGTTGGCGTTTTCTTCAGTATTTGGTAATGACAGGATACCGGAGTCTGCGGACAAATACAAAAAAGTACGTTGCAATCGATTCCACTCTAAGAACAGAAGCCAGAGCACGACGTGCTGCAACGTCATGTAACCTCAACCAGTGTAATCTAATCGAGAGTTTTTTGCAAACATTTTGCTCTCTGAGGTGAGAGCATGACGTCATAATTACCCCCATTTCGCGCACTTACGACTGGCGTATTGTTTCCCTTCCAAAGGAAGTCCGATCTCTCGTGTGGGTGGATAACTGTGCTGGTACAACGCGCAGGTCCCAGCTGTGGTAAACTGTACACATACGAGCGGGTGTTGCGGCGAGCGCTACCCGTGCGCGAGGACAAAGTGATCAGGGACATCTCCCGGCTGGGCTGTCAGGACGCCTGCGTGAGGGAAAAGGACTTCATATGCAGGTGGGTTTTAGCGCCATTGTTTTGCTACCGCTTGCTTGTTTCTTTGTTGCGCTTGTTTTATTTCAACGTCGTTTTCCTCTATCTTTCGACTGGTTGCACGCTTTCTGTGCTCCCAGCCATTCAGCCACTCATTTTTCATTCACTCAGTAAGTCATTTGGTCGGTCACTCGCGTGTTTCTTAGTCATTTATGTATCACTGTCACGCCTGTTCTGGTGTTCTGGCGTGTCGGTTAGCCTATGATCTTCAGAGGCACGCCAAATCTCATGCCCCACTACAGTGGGTTTGTATGGGTGAATTATCCTGTATCGTATAACCGCTTAGTCACTGAGCGGCCAGGGTTTGTCATAAGATAGTCGCTTGCAATGTCAGGAAACTGTCAAGATATATGGCATCAAAATAGCTTGTCATGTCACAAAAACACTGTTTTCACCTGACGGCCCACAGACTCAGATCGCTGGGGACTCTGCTCCAGCAGCCAGAGGTTGTGATGATGCGAGGTCGCTGCTGGTGTTGTTCATGTTGTTGTGATGCATCCACAGGTCCATGGCCTACGATCGTGTCTCCTCCGAGTGTCGCCTCAGCAGAGAGGACCGGCACAGCACGCGGCGTCAGCTCCTGCCCAGCGCCACCAGCGACTACTTCGAGAACCAGTGTGCCGGCCAGACCAGGGGTGATTTTGATTTCTCTCGCGTCTAATTACGAAGTGCTTCCTGTGAGCGCCTGAGGCAAAGTATCTGCTGTGATTGGTTACGGCTAATTCAGACTGCGTATGACGATGGAAAATTCCCTCAAAACACACAATCATTCAAAGCTATGGCTACTTTTGGACGTAAAAACTGGGCGAAATTTGTCATCAATACCGTTCCACCTGAAGAATGATGTCAACCATCGTGATGATCGCCACACTGAGCCATAACAGTCGGCATCTGATCACGGAGGAGATGACACTGCCATGCGTTGCGACTACGCGGCGGTGCTGATGATGACATCATGTTTATATCATGGACCGAAGCTTTCGTGCATTTTAGATGTGGGTTTTTAGATTGGGATCAAGGCCAGTAGCTATCGGCAGTAAAGACCATTTGATTGGAAAGTTCTCTGCTTAAAAAGTCGTCTTGCAGTTCGGTTAAGTCGAAGGCAATCTTGTGTAGTTGTAGCAGTGTGATGGAGAAGTATTGTCAGTGGAAGGATTCCACGAACAGCGCTAACTCCCACGATAATCTGAGTTTCTTGTGTTTAATCCTCCCGATCGGGTAATTCAACCATTTGCAGTAACCTGAAATGACGTGCCAAAAATGTAGATGAAGTACGAGCCAGCGTTTGGTTATTGATAGCTGATATGGGCGGTTTTCCATAGGACGTTAAGTTGCCAAAGAATTCTTATTTCTTAAGAGCGCAATCCTGTTGATGGCGCAGTGATTACGAAGTGGCGAGTGTTACTACCCGTTGACTGGTTATGTAACGAACTTTTCTTAAAGCTCGTGACCTTCGCGAGGTCTTCTGAGCACAAGGCCACAGCAGGTCAGCTATCTACGTTGACTTTATGTAAGCTCGCGCGAGCCGTTAAGTACTCACCAAAACGATATGCGTCAACGGCGACACACAGAACATATCAGGTCCTGACCACTTCTGGTAGAACCTTGAACACTCCTTCAGTCCAAAATCTTAAACATTCCTTTCCTTTCAGTCTATGATGCAATATCCCACGAGATGGTTCCGCAGACCAGCCATAAGACGCGGTGAGCGTTGAGGTCATTTCGGACAGCGGTGTTTCGCAGCCCATGTCGTTTTTCCTCCCTGCTGACTGCGAGCGTACTGTCCGCCAGCTGCGTCGGTGCTCGGTCACTGAGTTGTGCTCCTGTTTGCACGACAGGCTGGAGCAGCGGGCGGCGTGAGCCAAGTGGCACGGGACGCCTCGGCCCTGCGCGGGCGAACCCCAACTGGTATTCCAATGATGGTGGCAAATACCCCATCGGCGGCGACAGATACCCCATACGGCGTGCCAACGGCAGCGCGTATCCAAGCAACGGCGAGAGGTACCCCGGTGGGGAGGGGAAACGCTCCAAGTACGACAACCTCCCGGTTGATCGCAAGGGCTTGTACCCAACTGATGGTGGAAGATATCCCGTCCGTGGTGGCAGCTACCCAAGCGATGACGACAACTCATACGATCGCAGGGAGGGTCCCAGCAGCGGAAGTGAATATCCAGACGATGGTAGGAGATACTCCGGTGGTGATGATACAGACCCCAGCGGTGGCGGCAGATACCCCTCAGATGAAAACAAACGCCCTAGTACTGGTGGTAACCACCCTGGCACCTTCGGCAGATACCCAAGTGAGGGAGCCAGGTACCCAAATGATGGAGACAGGTATCCGGGCGATGACAGCAGATACCCACATGATAGAGCCGTATACCCGAGTGATGTAGACCGATATCCGGGTGACAGAGATGGGTACCCGGGTGATCGAGGCCGAAACCCGGACGATCGAGGCCGATATCCGGCCGCTGGAAGCAGTTACCCGGACGATGGAGATCGATACCCGGACGATGGAGACCGATACCCGGACAATGGAGACCGATACCCGGGCGATCGAGGCCGACGCCCGGCCAATGGAAGCAGATACCCAGACGGCAGGAACCGATACCCGGATGATGGAGACCGATACCCGAACAACGGAGACCGATACCCGAACAACGGAGACCGATATCCGAACAATGGAGATCGATACTCGGGTGCTCGAGGCCGATACCCGGTCGATGGAAGCAGATATCCAGACGACGGAGACCGATTCCCGAACAACGGAGACCGATACCCGGACGATGGAAACAGATTCTCGAACAACGAAGACCGTTCCCCGATCGGTGGTGACCGTCGCCCTCGGCCCGGACCGAGCCGGTCGTCCAGCGGCCCGGACGTGCGCCGCTGTCGGGAGCGACCAACCTTTGAGAAGGTGGTAAACATGCGGTACAAGCGAGCACGACGCGTCCTGATGCCGCCCAGCGCCAGACTTTCGGAGCGGGGTGTTACTGTGGACGCCCTGATGCAGGTACGGCATGGCACGGAAAGCAGCCAGCACCGAACAACCGAAAGTGCAGTTTTGATCTATTCAGCTTTTTTGTGAACTTTGCCCTTGTGGAGTTTTCTCATTCACACTTAATCCGAGCATTTTGAATGGGCGGGTTTTGGGGTCGAAGCTCACGCTAAACAGTGCTTGTTGTGCAAGCCCTGACTTTTACCGTCCGATCGTGCAACTCCTGTTTAACGGCTGAATTTGGTGGTGAAAGTTTAACGTGTTGTAAAGCTCGGCACGGTCCGTTCTGCCCTCTGAGGTCACCTGACCTATAACGCGGCCGCTGACACGGGCCGCATGCCATACCTGTTAAAGGAAGTGTAACTTCATTTTTGGGAGGAACGCCACTCAGCATACAAACGCATTGTATATGATCTATGTCACGAGCATGCCCTGTTAAGAGCACTTTTCATCAATCGTGTGAGGGGATTTAATTCTGCTTGGGCATTGCGTTGGCTGGTATCAGTGGCTGCAAAATGTGCGCGACACTTGGAACACGACTCAATTCAAGCAATTCAAAACTCCTCTGATGCATGTTCGAAAGCAATCGGTCTCCTGAGAGGCGGGAGACGCTTCGTTCACAGTGCCGCCAAGACTCTCAGTGCATGGGGATCGACATAGAGTTTGACGACACAACGGAGAGGTGCTATCGTTTGGAGACGAGCGCGAGCCGTGATGGCGGCGTCCTTAGTCGCGCTGAGCGCTCCGTCCACTTCGAGAAAGTCTGCATTGAGGGCCTTGGTAAGGACGGCTATCTAGTCTTTGCTGGGCGCTTTACGTGTTCATCGGGAGCCCAGCGCATGAACGGTGACTCAGTGGAAGCATTGGCGCGAATTGCTCTCGTTAACATCGATCTGCTTTGCCTGGGCTTTGTGTGTGATTTCGCAAAAAAACTCTACGCCTTTGCTCGGCATGGATGACAGATAAATTGCACGAGAACGATGCGTTATACGCCAACCTTGAAACGAAACGCCTCCAGCTCACTTGCCTCGTGCGTTGCTTCCGTGCGCCTTCAGTCGGGCGGAGTTCCTTAGGGTCTGCCCGTACTGCTTTGGGTTGGGATCATGCATGTCCCGATCAGCCGCCAGTGACCGTCGACCGGTGACCGATAGCCATCGACCAACGACCACCTCCCGGCCGCCGGCAGCGCCAGATTGCCGCAGCATGTGGGCCTTCGACCGCGTGCCTGACTCAATGCTCAGAGGTCACAACGATGTCGTGACTGACTGGATCAGCAGCAGGCAGGAGTGTGAGGAGCTCTGTCTCCGTAACATCGACCTGCCGTGCCGGTCAGTGCCTATGAAGCGTCCCAGGCACCGGACTTGTTTCAACTGCTTGCGATTATATTTGTGTCAGCTACGGACTTTGAGCAATTATTCCAGTCTGGAAAAGTATGCAGAACAGAAGGCAGAACTAGTCATAGATCTGCACTTCCAAGTTGTCGCGTTTGTCGAGACATGAGTGACTGGAAGTTCCAAGAGCGAGCTATTTTTCCACCGCGTAGAGGATGAGAAATACCATCCTGCTGCCTCATGTCGAATATGTAACCGCTCGAATAACTCAACAAAGGAACGTTCACAGGACAAGGAACTTTTGTATACCCGCTATATATCTATACTATTTTACATATACGGTTTTTTAGAGAGGATCACATTTCCAACTAGTTTCATGTCAGCACTAAGCAACACTACCCCACTGTCGGCGTAAACGTTTTTTCTTCTCTACGTGTGACCGTAGGGTGGTATTGGTGACATTACTAGGGTGGTACTTGGTTGGCCTCAGGCTGACAGCCTATGTGATGGGTAAGCCCGCACATTACTAGGGCTTGCCTCCTGCGTTCGGCAGCTCCCAGCGGAACAGCCCTCATCTGTCATGCTCGTCGCCCTAATCTCCCTCTCATTCTCTCTCTCTGCTCTCTCTTCTCTCTCTCTCTCTCTCTGCTCTCTCTCTCTCTCTCTCTCTCTCTCTCTTCTCTCTCTCTCTCTTCTCTCTCTCTCTCTCTCTCTCTCTCTCTCTCTTATTTCACCTGATATCTGGAGCAGCCGCAGCTGCCAGCTGACATGACCCTGTCTCGCGCCTTCCTGCAGGTCAGCCGAATACACGGAGTCCATGCACACCTGCGCCCAGTCGCGCGAGACGAGACGCAGCAGGCCGGATGCATTTGCCATCAGCCTGGGGGTCGACTACATGGAGAACAGATGCGCCCCAGGTCAGGACAGCGCGCTCTGGCGGGTATCCCGGGTCAAACGTGTGCTAAAAAATGACGCTTGAGTACGGAATCAGATCTAGTTCGTGTGTGACGAATGCGACTTTCGCACATCCCCTCTGTTTGCGGATGTTTTTGTGAGTCGAGTGATATTTTAACAGTGTCTTTTATGGTTATACACAAACACCAGTCTTCACCACTATGGATTGGCACAATGCCAGGGCTATAGTCAGGGATGTCGCTTTCTAAACTCGGTTCGGGGCTCAACCAGAAAGGTTGACCTAACATGCCACCAAGACCTGTTTTCTCCCTGGATTTCGTCCACTTGAATTTGCGTCCTTAATGTTAGAATTTAAGAACACCAAACTTAAGCCTCTATTTTGTGGTAAACTTATAATGAGATGTAATTCACAGCAAAAGTATATTTGTAGCATAAAGATATTTAAAGAAATATTAGCAGTGGTTAACTTATGCAGAACGGTGTTTTACGTACAAGTAGTGGTTTGCATATAAAAGGGTCTAACGCTCATTACCTTAAGTTAGCCATCATTTGAGGAAATAAGTTTGTGGTTGCGGAGATCAAGTTATCCAGATGCAACCCTCATGGCGATGCCACCACGCAGACAGAGCAGAGAAGACCGTCTCGGTGCAATGGTCAGCTTCTACCTACGCTTTTGTAGTATTCCAGCCGAAAACATTGGGAGGCAAGCCGACATTGGCGAGAGGGGGGCAATTCAACATTGGAGAGGCCAAGGCCCTTACAAAAGAATGCAAATCAACACACGTGACAGCCTCTATTATGCGATAAACACACTTCCCATTGTTGGGGAAAACATGCATGAAACTTTTATTTGGGCAACTCTGTATTTTAATATGCTGCGGCATATTGCAGTCAGTTGTTCTTTATGTCATCCAGTTGTTACCAGTTGAAAAAGTTGCCAGACATTTACATGCTGGCTAACATCTAAAGGAGTTCGCATGACAAGAACAATAGGAACCTACCGAATGCTGTCTGGTACAAGATAAACTCGATACTAAACGTAATGTGTTTTCGTGCCTAGTACCTAGTATACTAATGGTTAAGATAATTGCCCCGTGTCTATTTTCTTCAGTGTTTCCTCTTTGCTCGCATGCATTGAGTGTGTGTGTGGGGGGGGGGGGGCTCAGAGGAGCATTCTGGGGGCTCAAGTCTGCATTGTGGGGCTCAGGCCCTTTAGAAAGTATATAAAGTGTGGTAAATAGTGTGGTAAAGCGTGGAAAGTATATAAGTGAGGTCTCCGGCCGGAATAATAGGCCAGATTTGCTCAGCCTCATCAGGAAAACCTCATGTCATGGTCTGCAGGAGCGCTGTCTAGACTGGGCTGTTCTCTACTGGCTGTATGTGCTAACGGCCGAATGTGCTGGAATGTGGCGGCGCAGACACACCCGGCTGCGTGTACCAGGACACAGACGACCGGGAGCTGCCCTACAGGGACCGCGTGATGACTCGAGTCACCGACAAGGAGATGTGCAGAGAGAGCTGCGACAGAGAGACCGCCTTCAGGTCAGGCAGCAAGCATGCTTTGTAGCTGCATGTGCATACACCGACAAATTGGGTGTTCAGTAGTGTCTACTGGCACGGACTGCGATCATTTAAAATCGTTGAAGATCGATTACAGCTGGGAAGTCTGGCATTTTCTCGTACACATTGCACACGATGTTGCTGAGAAAGGTCATTTCTTACCGCGCTAGCCCCCTTTGCACGGCTGCAATGAGCTTCTGTCGGCACAGCCAGTGCTGACCCGCACTCTGTCGGCAGCTGTCGGAGTTTCAGCTTCAGCGCTCGCCGCCAGGAGTGCATGCTCAGCAGCGACGACATGGCCAGCGCCTCTGAGGCGGCGCTGCTGGTGGTGCCTGGCAGCGTGTTCTCAGAGCAGAGCCTCTGCCGGGACGGTACGGTCAGAGGTGCGGTCTCGCCAACCTGATTCGATATTGGCTTTCCCCATGTTGCTTTGCATTAATTCCCTGCATTATATGGGGTAAGACTTGGTGGCGGTGACGAGCAAGCCGTAGCAAAGCAAGCCGTAACAACAATATCTAACCCGATCAGGCTCCTTTATTTCGATCCACCTTGTATTACGGAACACTACCACAACATTCCTGGGCACCAGTGTTCCAGTATTTAAGGCAGGCGAAACGGAATCAGGCTCGTTGTTGACCTTGGACACCGCGTAAGTGTTAATCCAAACCCTGCCACTTCTGCGCCGTTTTCCATTGGCGGTTGTCTTCTGACTTAAGTTTCATGTTCATCATGTGACTGCGTTTACAACGGCTGCGCTCATTCCTCAGCACCCCTCTGCACACTTCACGTCCCGTTTCAGTTCAGGTGGACTGCACCAAGGCCGACATGATCATGACGATGCGGTTCAGCCAGCCGTTCGAGGGGCGAGTGTTCGCCACCGGCAACCCGCGCGCATGCTTCGCCATGGGGGAGCGACGCATGATGCTGGAGCTGCCAATACCGATGGGCAGTCGATGCGGAACGGTCGAGGAGGTCAGTCGACCGCTCACCACCAGGCAGAAGGCATCGCACGCGGCGCTGGAGGGAGAGAGCAGCTGGTCGGAGGGGTGTGGTGTCAAGATTTATCAGGGGTACAACTTTAGGATTAGCGACGTACTGTCGATGGTACCACGTTTTGCTTCTATGGCTGTCAGCCTGCTGGAAAATCGGTATGGGGAATGGCAGACGTTCAAAGTTTTGTCAAGTTTAAA
Source organism: Pollicipes pollicipes (assembly GCF_011947565.3). Classification (NCBI taxonomy): domain Eukaryota; kingdom Metazoa; phylum Arthropoda; class Thecostraca; order Pollicipedomorpha; family Pollicipedidae; genus Pollicipes; species Pollicipes pollicipes. The sequence goes on along the minus strand of NW_023596297.1, from coordinate 30,909,947 downwards.
TCACCACATCATGACCATCACGACATCATGTCTGACCGGGCCATGTGCCCGCGCACACATCTGCGATCGCCACAACACCCGCGCTCATCCATCAACGAATTCTGATCAGTACCCCACCCTGAACTCCGACCTCGCAGACCCACACTCCCCTGACCCATGACCCGCGTGCGGTCATTCACCCGCCCTCGTTCGGCCATCGACCCCCGCGTCTGACGTCCGCCCCATGCGTCCACCAGAGCCCGGGCCGCTACGTGAACCACGTGGTGGTGCAGCACCACCCGACCATCATGCAGGACACGGACCGCACAGTGCGGCTGGAGTGCCTGCTCGAGGCGGCCGACCGGACCATCAGCATGTCCGCCTCTGACCTGACCGACGGCCGGCGGAGCGTCAGCGTGAGGTACGTGCCGGCCGGCCGGTGGCACAGATGGCAGCACCGCCCGCCGGCGGCGTGCTGCAGGGGCGCCTCTTTGCAGAGGTGGAGCTCTTCAAAAATTGCTGGGATGGTGATTTTTGAGTAGTTTATAAAAACCCCAGATGTTCCATTTTTTGTCTTAAAGATCACGAGGCTGGGGGCGTAGCTAGGCCATCAAATCTATTGGAAGGTTCCACCCATGGCCGGTATGAGCGTAACTCTTCTCCGCCGCCCCGGCCGAGCGCGCATACAAAGTAGTAGGTTTTAGCGCTGCTATTCCTTGTTTATGTCGGTGTATACTTCAGTGAAGTCACCCAATGCCATGCAAGTGATATTTTGAGGTCATTACCAGTCATTGGCCTAAGTTACTTCAGTGTTGAGCAATGTAATTATGCACTTCAGGTGTTCAACTTGTTTCGGCTTTATCCACTTTAAGATCTCTGCTGTCAGCCTCTTAAGATCCCTACTGTCAGAACCACTGACGATAAATAGCATTACTTTTACCCCCCCCCCCCCCCCCCCCAGAAAAAAAGCATCATGGGTCACTTGTTTGACTGGACCATTTATCCTCACTTCGATTAGTTTGCGGCGCTTTTCTCTCTCCGTGTGCGGTCCTGAGATGGCAGGTGACAGGACAGACAACCAACCCCGTCCGGTGTCAGCTGGCACCGAGTGTTGGCCAGTGCGAAGGCTGATGCTCTGCAGCATATGGTTTCCCAGGGATGAGCACACTGGACCGCGTTGTCCTCTGCGTCGACCCAGGCTGTGTCAGTGGTGGTGTGGCACCCTGACGTCCCCCTCCCCCCTACCCGCAGCGCGCCACAGCACAACGCGGCGTCGGTGGTGCGCGACTCGGCGCCGACGCCGCGTGTGGCGCTGAGGATTGTCCGACAGACGGGCGGCGTCCTGGCCAACCACGTCCAGCTCGGCGACCGTCTCCTCTTCATCATTCTCGTCGACCCCGACAGCGCGCTCGGCATCCTCGGCAAGCGGGTGGAGGCGCGCACCGACAACGGCGAACGGCTGGAGCTCATTGACGATCGAGGGTGGGTGGCGAAGAATTTGGGACTGAGCACGCAGATCGGGAACGAAACCTGGATTTCCGCGTCAGATTCCCGCCGATGCGCAGTTTTTTCGCCAGCAATCAAGGTGTTAAGGGAGGAGGCCAGGAAAACTGCGCCATCTGGCGTCTGCCACTGCGGCATCTGGCACACCGCCTAGGAGAATAACGTAACCCCAGCTGTTGTGTCAAATGATTTCAGTTGCTCATTTGCCGTCGCACCGTACCGCTGCCGTCGGTGCCAGCACTGCCGCAGTAAGGCATGTCTGAAGACATATCGCGTCACTGCACGGACAACAACTGACAGCGTACGCTCGCGACAGCTGCCCACGAGATCCGTCCATATTCTCCGCCTTGGAGCTGGACACGCGAACTGGCAACCTGGTGGCGCTCTTCAGGGCGTTCCGATTTCCAAGCACAGCCCGTGTCAACTTCATCGCCACCGTCCAGTTCTGCTCGGACGGGTGCGAACCGGTGAGTGACGAATCAGCGAATTTGGTGGCTGGGCGGGTTCATGCTTGCTGTATGCATGCTGTATGCTTAGCATATTCAGCCTAGTATGAAATGATGTGGTGGTATTTTTAGATTGCACTTGGTTTTTCACAATTCACTTTTTGTTGACATCACCGTACCATTATACACAGCATCGCCATTGACAAATTATCATAAAGGCACCATTGCTAGCACCGCCTCGTGATTCGTCACAGGGGGGCTCCGAGCTCCAGGCGGTTCACAAGAAACACGCAAACGTGCAAAACACAGTCTTTTTTTTATCAAAGTGCAATACCGTAGGATCCATACCTGTTCGCTTCTCAAGAGCACGTAATAATCCTACGTCCGACCAGTTTTAGCAATTGTGTTGCCTCGCGCCATTGCTTATTGCATCTGTCTAGTCGCTACACTCGATTGCCAACATTTTGCCCACATCACACTGATAAGAAACACATACTTGAAAGGATGAGAAGCTAGGCGCTGTAGTGCTAATGACTTTGCGCCACACGAATCATGCGTTGGGCTATCATGGCCACCAGCGAGATGTTGTTACCATCAGTCGAGTTGCAGTTCAGGGGTACTGAGTGGACGTTGCACATATTTTGTTTGGATGGCATCACCAGCTTTTGTTTAATCGCTCCCCACAGTGTCTGCGTGCAGTCACCATCGGCAAACAAGCGACGTAAACTCTCGGTGTACCGCCTGCACAAGCGACATAGCTCTGCAGCCGATATACCACGCACCTTTAGTAGGCTTTTATCGGCAATATGCTATGCATCAATCTGTACTGAAGACATCTGATCTGTAGAGTGGGATGGAAAGTCGCGGATGCAAATGCTTGTGTCCATTGGTATTGATTCTGTTCGGTAATGGTATTGTGGATAGGAACGGTGTATTCGAAGTTTCTGGAATCCAGAACAATATCCGGTGACTGTGGACATTTTTAGAGGTCTCTAGCGCTGCACAGCGCTAACTCTAATCCTGAAAAGCGTATGCCAATTATACCTATATGCCTTATATTATGTCTCATCGAGCTTTGATCTCACTTAAGTTTTGAGCCTTACCACCTTCACCGTCAGATTAAATAGCGCACTATCTGTATTGACTGTTAACATTTGTCTCAGGTTCTAATAAGCTTCATCATCATCATTTTATTGGTTTGTCGTTGCTTTTTTGCTACCAGCAGCATGCTGTTAATGTTTTTATAAGCTTTCACAACAGCCACATTCTAAAATGTGGTTATGAACAGGGTGAGGGGGACAAGCAGTCAACGTCCATCCTTGTAATACTTATGCGTGATTTCCCATGTTGCCACGTACACGAAAAATGTCTTGCAGGCCATCTTGTCCTTTCGCACATCACCTCAACGTCCTCCAGCTCCGCTCTGGTCTCGCGGCGACCAAAGGCCGTATCAGCCTCGAAATTGCGCAAATAACGTACAATATGTGTGCAAAAAGCACAATTGCAACTTGTCCACACAATGCAATAGCTTATTTCATGCAGTTTTAAGTTCCCGGCTCAAGTGCTTAGCGAAGCAGGCACGCCAACACTAGTCTATGTTGTTTGCATACCCCCAATGGCTGTGGGCTGCCGTAACTGCTGATCTGCCACAGTTAGCTCGCGCCGAGTGTTCACGTGATGGCGGTACCGGTGGTTACAGGTGGAGTGTTCAGCAGGCCCATCCATGGGCCGTCGACGGCGGCGCGCCCTGAACGCGACCCAAGACCGCAGCTCCGACAGCGCCCCGCGCGAGTCGCGGCCCTCCGCTGACTCGCCGCAGAGTCCTCCGACTGAGGCCGTCATCGAGTCGGGATGGACCACGACTCTTCCGCCGTCCGCGCCGAGCCCTGGCGCCGGCGCCGAGAACGGCTCGCAGTCGGCTTCTGAAGCGTCGCGTTCTCGGCGGGTTGAAAACGCGCCGCGGGAGCTCGGACGCCCCCCGGATCGGGCTAACACCGGCCCGGTCTCCGAGCCGGCGCGTGCCGCTGCTGCGAGAGAACCGACTAATGACGGCGACACAAACACCGCCGCACCATCCGAGCCCAGTCGACTGGTCGCGCCCACCGGTGCCGACAGCGGAGACCCTCCGAGCGCCCCAGTCCCCGTCGGTGAAGGATCTCCGAGCCGCCCGTCCCCGGGCGTCAGCTCCGGCGGGGGTGCCGATGGGACGGTTGCGGCGGGTAGTGGCCGGTTCACGAGTGCCAGCTCCGCCGGTGGCGGTGTCGATGGGACCGTTGGGGCGGGTGGTGGCTGGTCCCCGGCAGCCAGCTCCGCCGGCGGCGGTGCCGATGGGACCGTTGGGGCGGGTAGTGGCTGGTCCCCGGCAGCCAGCTCCGCCGGCGACGGTGTCGATGGGACCTTTGGGGCGGGTAGTGGCTGGTCCCCGACAGCCAGCTCCGCCGGCGGCGGTGCCGATGGGACCATTGAGGCGGGTAGAACGCCATCGCTCGGCGATTCGAACCAGCAGGAGGGCGGCTCCGGCTCGGCGGCTGCCCAAGAGGCCAGCTCCAGGGGCAGCCGGGCCGAGGAAGATCCCGCCACCGACATGACCGCGACAGGTCGCGGCCAGGCCGAAAATGGTAATGCCGTGCGCACCACGAGACCACCCTCCTCGCCGCCAAGTAGTTTGCCGGTAACTCTACCGCTGACCGCATCGGTAAGTCGGCTGTATGGCTCCGAGCATGGAATACATAGTTGAAGTCGTCGGGGTCAAAACATTCTTGTGCGGAATAGCAAACAGTACGAAACGCCTTTGGCTATTTCTTGCGCTCAAAAAATAGATGAATCATTAGTTCGGTTTTTTGTCAAGTACTCGCTTGTTCCACCGAATTCGTCGAAATTACGAATTAGCCATTTGGTACTGCCAGTGGCTATCAAATAAACTGCACAGCATTCGTAAGTTACTTGGTTTCGGTGTGTTTCCACCAACTCTTAAGACGAAATGCGCTATTTCGTTCTCACGCTGGGTGCAGCTGATCGTGGGACCTGATGACGAGGTGCTACCGACACTGACGGAAGAAACGTCCGAGCGGGGCAAGGAAAATGATGCCAGTTACGACTCCGGGATACGCCCAGGAAACCTACTAGAAGGTTAGAGCGGGGAATTCGTCACAGATGCACGAAATCATACTTTTTCACCAACGTAGGTTAATCGCAGGGAATGCAATCTCGAGTTGCCAGTTTGCAATAACCATAGCCGTGACTAGTCAACGTCTAATCTATATCATTTCATCATGGTTTAATTTCTTCAAAGAAGCATGCATTGGTGCGACATGTCGTTGTCCAGCACGCGAAGGCGGAATGAGCTTTGTCTCACGATCTCGTAGCGGTGTGCTATCGGAGTGCATATTATTTTCCAGGCACTGTGTTCGGCGAGGCGATACTCTGCACCGCTCGGTCGACCATGGCCGCCGTGCTGGTCAGCCTGGCGTTGGCGCAGCTCGGCCTGGTGCTGGGCGGCGCCTGGCTCTACAGGCGGCGGCGCGACGCCTGGCACGCCCGGCATCGGCCCAGCCTGTCACCGCCTGCGTCGGCCGTTGACGCCATCTACGCCAGTCCCTACGACCTGGCTTCGGACGGCGGCCGGAACTGGACACCGCACGGCAGCTACGGCCCCGGCGCAGACGGAGGCTACGGCCCCGGTACGGACGGAGGCTACGGCCGCTGCGGCAGCTACGGTCTGGACAAGCCCCGGCCCAGACATCGCGTGCAGATGTGAACCGGCGCTGGCCGACGGCGCTGACTGGCGGCGCTAGCTGACGGCGCTGGCTGACGACGCCAGCTGATGGCGCTGGCCGACGGTGCTGGCTGACTGCGCTGGCTGACGGCGTTGGCTGACAATGCTGGCTGACGGTACTGGCTGACGGCGCTGGCTGACGGCGCTGACTGATGGCGCTGGCTGACGGTCGCTGGCTGACAGTGCTGGATGACGGTCGCTGGCTGACGGTGGTGGCTGGCGGTGGTGGCTGACGGTCGCTGCTCAGTGGCGTCAGCGAAGCCTCTACCCCTGGCGCACGACGGTGACCTGAGCCAGTTTGAGCGTGTATGGTAGCTCTACGGTTGAATGGTCTGTGTACATGATGTTACGAAGGCTAACGGGAAGAGTTTCTGATGGTGAAGAGCCTGGAAAGGCTGGGGATATCTTAAGCTTTATTTGTGTTTCGATGTGGGCAAATAGATGAATTTCACGTCAGTGTGGGATCTTTGTTCCACTAAGATATCAACTAAACCGTTTTTGCTTTATCAAACGCATGTTTTACTGTTCCTATCCATCGTGCCTTCGTTGATTAGCGAATAAGAAATCATTGTGCGGACATGTTTTGTGACAGCTTTACAGCTAGCAACACCGATGGGTTTTCACAAGGCACGAAACCGTGCAAAAGGCTGTGTGTGGCCCGCGTTGTGTGTGAAGCTTCTAAACGACATCAACTAATTAACTACGTGGATTATTGTCCTTTATTTTTCGCCAAATGTTGTCGTAAGCCTCCTTCGTCGCTCTCGTAATTATGTCTGGCTCTGTCAATAGGAACGTATTGTAACGTCCGATCGGATGCTATTGCAAGGTCATGCCATAGTTCTCGTGTTTTCTGTACGACAGATCACTGATTTCTGACCCCATCATCGCAATATATTTTTTTGGTCTCCACTAATAAAAGCGCATTTGAAAATGTAAATGTTAAAATATGATTGTAAACGGGTATGTTGTTGGTGTTACATGCTCTGGAGAGGTTTCATGTGCTGCAGGAAGAAAAAAGATGGTAGAACCATGGTAAAATATGTGTTAAGTTGTTCAGCGCACTAGCGAGGAACATTATTCACATAGATCAGGCAGTAGTATTAGCCTTAACCCTCGGAGAAAACCAGGAGAATAAAGACATAGTTGGGTTGATATTTCGGCAACATGCCCTTATGGAAACAATAGCAAAAATGAGTTAATTAATTCACTTCTGTTATTGTTTCGATGAAAGCATGTTGCAGAAGTATCAACTCAACCATATCTCCATTCTCCTGTTCTTTTTTTCTCCGAGGAATAAGGCTAATACTACTGTCTTATCTATGTAAAATATTTCACCTTACTTTTGACCGGGAACATAAGTGAGTAGTTTTTTCGGACATAACAAAGACATAAATTGTTGATTACATCTATACCTCAACTGCAACATTTATACCTCGTTTATACCTTAACTTTGTGGATGTAAGCAAAAGTTCGACGTTGTGAAAAACATTAACACCCCCAATTTGTTCTCCGATACCACGTGCCGGCTTAGTAAGTAATGTTTGATATTTTGCGCATGTTTGGCATTTGGCCTGTGTTTGACATCTACACAGAATGTTATACTTTTCCGCCAGGTCATCTACGTTTCGTAGTCATTAAAAGTTACGTTAGGGAGTTTTTAAATTTATTTGAGACCTCACCGCTCTGGTAAGCTCTGAAAGCACTGCGGTACTAACTCTCCAAGCAAATACCATTCATCTGCACGGTGCATTACATGAAAATGTTTGATCATTATCTTTACCCGAGATTCGGACTCAACGCTGTTTCATGAATGCCTCACAGAATGATTCTTTGTGATACGCAGGCTACATCATCACGGTTGAGCTGCGACGTAGACCCACTCAGGTGCCCTATGCTAGCTTGCACAGGTGCAGTTACCAAGGCCTCGTAATTCCATAAATGTATGAGAATTACCTGAACATGTCTTTGGATACCCCAAATACTTTGAAGCCCCAAGCATCTCGGGCAAAATCAAGCAAATCTCTAAAATTCCTCGAGATCCTTGAATATTTCATCACTTCAATGCAGGAAACCGCAAAAATGGCTCTCTGATCACAGAAAATCTTAGGATAAAATTTCACACCAGGATCTTTCTGGTACCAGGAAGATCCTAGAATGCAGAAATAGCTAACGCGCATAAAATTTGTAACGTGAACTTAAACCACGCGAGTGCAGGCGGCGCTTAAAGGGATGTTTCACATTCAAGAATATTGAAGGAAGCACCGGATATGGTGAAACAAGCTCACTTATAGCTTTCGGTATGATTCTAAGTAGAATAGACTGCTTTAGAGAACACATTTTCTCTGCTTAATTAACATGCTTCTCGATACGTCCTTGCTTTATTATATCATCGTACCTTGCATAGCATTGGTTGAGAGCCAATTGACGACTGTTTTATGTGGAAATCATGTTCACAAATACAAGACATGAACGATTCGATCATTATATTTTTCCTGGCCTTAGTCATCGCATGCCTTGTGGATGGTAGGATTTCAATGCCGTTGCTATGACCTGATGGATGCCGAGGTGGTCCTGAAATACTCTCCCCGAAATAGTTTTTTTCCATTTTCTCTGGAGTGTAGCTCAGAAACCATATGTGTTTAGGTCTTAAGAAGGACAGGTCTGTGAACTGCACAGAAAAGTCTTTAAGATGGCTTCTTCAGTTGACACCCTCATGGAAGTATGACCCAGTGTGACCCAGTATGAGGGAATGATCAGGCTATTTCCTTCATCTGTGATGATATTATAAATGCAATTGATCTACTCTGTCGATGTTTGGCACAGCTCCTAACCTATGCTCTCTCAGCAGGTCACTCACCGCCGTTGAGCTGGATTAGTCTGACCCTACCAATGTATTGTGTAGGACCAGGCAAAAGTACAAGTGGTATTCGGCATCAGCGTTGGTTCAGAGCAGACATCCTCTACCATGGGCTGTTGATTTGACATTTGCTCAGTGGCAGGAGGCCAGTAACGATAAAAGAGAGCGACGCTGCTATCTCCGAATGGTTCCAACGGTAATGGAAGCTTGTGAGGGCGGCAGCCTCGTCCATGTGGCGGGACTGCATGACGTCCTATCCATTGGCATCAGATCGTGCTGCAGGCCCCTTGGCGAGAGGGGTCTCTGCTGGATCAAGGGCCTGGATCAAAAATCTGGCCTTCATCGAGCTGTGAGACCTCTCATACCCTGCTTGGCTGTGGGCAGAGTTGGATCCCGTGATCTATTGTCGTAAAAGTTAAAGCACGGGATGACATTTTACAGCGGAGCGTTTACTTACGGAGCTCGGGTTATACTGAACACCAACGTGCGAACAATGCTCGCCCATCGAACTGTCGACTTATCCTCAATCCCATATTTCGGCTGGCATTGATGTTGATGTAACGGTAAGACCTTGAGGTTTGAAGCCATATTTCACAGTCATTGGCCATTGCCAGGCCATGGGTCATGACCTCGTTAATGGCCTTGCGTCATCTGCTTTCAGAGCTCAAATATGTTTGAAAATTGACTTAGCCTTATCAACCTGTAAACCGTTTAATCGGAGTGTGTAGTTGGTAAAATATTTTAAGGGATGTACTTCCAACCTCTAAAATGAAAATATGTACTGACTTAGGTCAGATGCCATAAAGTCGTGACCATAGTTTGGTACGACTTCTGGACGTGGAGTGAGGCGAGAGTGAGACTAGGTGTGATACAAATGATAAGGACGCTTTCCCTACGGCCATATCATGCAGATGTCAATTCAAGTACCCTTAGAGGCCCCATTTATTAGAAAATGGCAATTAAAAACCAGGTTGCAAGACCAGCCAGGTCCTTGCAGACCCCAAAGAACGATAGCCTTGCTCGCGAATGCAGTCCCAAATGTCATGATCTTATTTGGAAACGGCTACCATAGAATTTCGTTTTCGGAATAGGAAAGCAGTGTGCCAGGTTTACTGCCTAGCATTCTGTGATGATTACTGGTGAAGTCCACGCGATACCATGTGACCTTGGTTAAAATTGGAATGCATTCCAAAGTTGACAAAACATTAGGTACCTTTTCCAGTGCTGTATGAGCCTTTCATATAGCAAAAAAAGACATGGGTTGCTAGGGTTGAGGCCGTTTTTATGCATATTTATAACATGAATATGTTCAAACTAAAACAGCACAGTGTCAGAGGCCGCGTTATCACTTTAAACGACCTGTACTGCAGCCAGGTGGGATCAGGGAACAAAATATTAAACTGTTGTTGAGTCAAGCATTGCACTGCTCACTCCAGGTGGCATGGATAAAAAAACGGGTATGTGCCAGACTCAGTCCCGCTCGGGTAGTCCTGCTTTGCGTAGCCAGGGCTCAGCTCGCACCGTGTCAGGGCCCAGCTGGCGCCGTGTCAGAGCCCAGCTGGCGCCGTGTCGGAGCCCAGCTGGTGCCGTGCAGAGCCCAGCTGGCGCCGTGTCGGAACCCAGCTGGTGCCGTATCAGAGCCCAGCTGGCGCAGTGTCAGAGCCCACCTGGCGCCGTGCCAGAGACCAGCTGACGCCCTTGTTGGACCCATCATGTATTCCGCTCTGCCGCGCAGGTTTTTTGCGGGTCCATTCCGGGCACGGACTTGTGCCCAGCTGGTACACAGCGCGTCTACCAGGTGGGGTCAGGCAGGTTCCCAGCTCGAAGAAACAGTCGAAAAAGAGCCCGCACGCGCCCTATCAAACAAATGTTGCAAGGGCCATCCGCGCCCCGCTGGGCGTCCTGCCACTGTCCATCCAGTCTGCCCGCCTGGGACCAGCCGGGGCCACGATAAAATATTTACTGGGCTAGAAGCACAGCGGGCATGGAATGCGTGTGTAATGAGATGAGCGAAAGAGACATCCTCAACAGGAGGACATCTGCCAAAGCATATTTGGTTAAAGGCCTAGGACCATTTCCGGGACTCAGGCGTGGAGGAGTGCTTCTGTTTTCCTTTACACTGCTTGAAATGCACAATATTGTTTATTGATGAAATTTTGGTGTAGCGAGAAGCTGCGTGTAAAGGGTTGTGATGCATAAAAATTGGATGATCGTAAATTATACGCATATTTTACTTCTCAATATGCCAGAGAGAGGCATAACTTCACCCCTTTCACCGACACAAAACAAGTGCGCTTATAACATGTTGATGCAGTGTCATGCTTCCATAAGTGGTTAATGTGGTTACGCACCTGAGGTTTAAAAAATATGTGGTAGCTGTAGATTACTTATTATATATATACATATATATATATATATATATATATAAACAAAACTTAGAGCGTTAGTGGACAAAACCGAGAAGTTTTGTACCTTTTCGCTTCTGGCGACTTCCATGACTGATTTCCCTCAATGATCTTGAGAAATCACCTTTCAGGATACTGTGGAGGGGATAAATGATGTGGAAATGGGCTGGAGACCTTGATGTGTCAATTATGATGTGAGCTTCATTCAGGTTGATAACATGGCCGATGAGATTTTGATAGTCGCCTTGCTGCTACAGACCTCTCACGGTATACCGATATCGTGCACATCTATGAGTGTCATAAGCGGCGTGTGCGCGTGAATTCACGGAACAGTGCGGGACTTCTATGCTCTGGTTGTTCGTGGCGATGAACACGCATGCCAACTGTAGCACAAAGTTATTCAAATGATTTAGAGGAAAGCTTCCTGCTAAAGGAAATGAAGCAGCGGGATACGTTTTGTTTCCATCCTGAAGCCCTGAAATTGACAAATAAGAATTTTGAATGAAGAACGATTTTGGTCCTTAATCACGGAGTTAACGCATCCTTGCAGCCAACCACCTCAGTACAGCTCCTGGATGCATTGGGCGCATGCGGAATATACACCAAGAAGAGACATTTGGTGGAGGCATTGGATTTTATTGAGCGCTATTTCCATTCGTTACACCAGATGCCGCTCCAACTCACTCCATGTTGTGCTGGTGACCGCTCTTTATCCCTCGCCCCAATCATACTGCTATATCACATGCATAACATCATTCTGCGGACACAACGTCTTCCGGGGAAGCAGCGGAGCTCATTACCACTGAGCATCCACTAGGGCTTGGTAGGAGTACAGGGTCGCGGCCCTCGGGGGGTGCCCCGCGCCGCCGGCGGTAGGCAAGGTAGGGCACAAACCCTTTAGCCGTTCCTGGCGGCTTAAAACGAGGACGGGGACATAAAGAACGCTGACCTCATCAGTCGGAAGCTAGGACTCGACTGGCCCCCGTTCGCGCCCCGTGCCTGACCTCGGCTCGGCCCCACCAAGGGCCGCCGCTGATTGGCCAGAGGTCGAGGCCACGTAACTTAGACTAGCCCGCAGCGCCGTCGGCCGGGGCGCGGCCGTGACAAGCGGTGCGATGTGTGGTGCCTGGCACGGGCACGTCGCCCGCAACAGCGCATATGGGCACTGCACCACACTACGGTATAACACAATAAAGGCTCATAGCACAACGTCCAATTTCGCTAACTTGGTGGAGGCTCCCATCCCCTTTGCAGCACGACCCACCAGTAGACATATTGATTACTCGTTGCGTGGTACCTAGAGGCTTGTTTGCAACGAGGGCCGTTTTCCAGGCCCAGGACATGTCTGGCTTATCCAAAAAAACGGCCCTTGATGATGAGCAGTGAACATCAAATCATCATTGCCCGCGACCAACGACATGTAATTTGCCCAGACAGCTAGTACTATCTTCTGTCAATAGCTGATAATGCAAACTGTGCCTGAAAGCTATGTTGTCCCGTTTAGCATGATCTTTCACCATTTATGGCAGTAAAACTTTATATGGTAACCAACAGCTGTGATGATTTGTAACATCTGCGCTGCTTTTGCAGCGCAGGTTTGTTGATAATGCATGCTAGGGTCAAGCTCCGATTACGCTGGATGTGAAGATAAGGAACCCAATTTTACTCGCATCACCGCCTGGTAAAGATACTGACATTCCTACTGAAACAACCTAAGGAACTTTTATGTCAGCTTTGCATGGAACACCTCTGTGACTTTTGTACTTGTCTGGGCTTTTAACACGGGTGGCAGATGTTTCCAAAAATACCTTGGCAGAAACTGCGATGTCATCGGATCTGTAAGGAATTCACGGTAATTCTGATGAAGTGGGGTGGTGTGAATCCCATCATAATTACTCTTCACGTTTTTATGAGTGGCTTTCAGCTGATGACTAGTTTTTAAAAGAGGACGCAGGAGTCTGAGCAGGCAAAAATGGCTAAACATACAGCCAAAAAACAATGCAAGTCTAGGTTTCACACTGAACTAGGCCCCTTTTCTTCTAAAAGCTGAAACAACAGGAGCTCTCCCTCCCTCCCCTCCTGCAAAAAGGAAACCATCACCTTGCTGCCAATGTCTGCATTGATCAAGATGTTTCACACTGGGTAGTATTTGAACCCATATAAACATTATTTATTCCTGGCAATTATAGAGCATGATGCACCAGCTGTGTTTTTGACTGGTAAGGTATCTCTGCTGTAGATGGTATATGCCAGTCTTCTGGACTCAATGTTTTGGTTTTGTTATTCCGTTGTGGTGTAGTAAGTATATATATATATATATATATATATATATATATATATATATATATGTATATGGCATGGAATGTGGGCATGGTAATTGCAGAAGCACCACTAGGAGCATGGCTGTTCCTACAGGCTCTTGGGGGGTTTGGATGGACCATTATTCATTGTATTCATTTGCTATGAAAGCTCCAAATTATTCTTTCATTTAAATTCCTGTCCTGGAAAAGGCATCCAGCAGCATGTTGGCCCTGGTCTTATGTGTAATGACTTTGGATGTTAATAGCCCACTATGCATGCATATTTTCTCTGGAGTACTGTTGATAATAAACTTGGCATGTTTTCCTATCTACCAAGTCATCATCTGTCACTTCTCTGAGGCACAGGTAAACAAATTGGTTTGAAAGTAATTATGGAAATGTAAACATCTGTATTAGGTCCTATTATTTCGGTAGAGCACCTACCAGTATCCATTTATAAAGTCTTGTTAAGCCATTTGATACCTGAATTGTGATGCACATGCTGCCTTCTCTGGTTTCCTATTAGTGGTCAGCCTTCTCTAACTGGTGAATCAAATGACATATCTTTATTTGGCATGATATATGCTATACGCTGTGCAATTTGTTGGCTAGATATCCTGAAGTGCATTTTAGATAGCACCAATAACCTTATAAAAATGGAGATGCTCCCATAGTGTTGAGGAGGATAAAATTGTGCTCATTTGACTGGTAGTGTTGCAGCCTTTTCTTCCTCTGTTCTGCTTCATGGAACTGCCCTAGTACAAAAAAGTTTCTATGTACCACATACACATTCCTGATTTACCTAGAACACCAGTGAGGCTCCACTAGAGAAGTGAACAGTTAGTTATTTCTCCCCATGCCTGACATTTGTTTTGGTTGCTTGTGGGCTTAGCCCTGGCACAGGAGCATACTGACCTCAATATCTCATCATATTGTTTTAAATCCTCCATGGTGTTTGCTTTAAAACTATATCTCAAGCTGCAACACTCCATGCATGTCAACATGCACTTTGTTCATGTTTTTGTCAGACCACCAATGATGCATGGGAAGGCAAAGGGATATGTTGATATGGGGGCATGGATGTTGATGGCAAAGTTCAGCAGAGGTCTTTCCCAAAATCAAGCTTTGGAACTGTTCCTGACCATTTTCTGCAAAATTCTGGCTCACCATGTACAAAACAAACAGGATAGCTCATCAGGTCTCAAGGAGGTGGTGCAACTTTTTTTAGAAAATATTACCAAAAAACATGTGAGACCTTTTAAAATTTAAGGATAGGTAAAACAAAACATATGTCTCTCCTGCCTATCCATGGGTGCTGCTCGTCATCAGGGAGCGTCATGCTGGGTGGGATTTTACTAAGATTGGCAGGTGGGTGAACTGCCTAATTATTGGGCAGGTTTAGTGTTTTTGAGTTTTGCCTGATTGCTGATTTGCCTGACTGATTGCAATGCCATTGTTGTGCCTTTGAAGACAATTTTGTTAGCACTGCACCCTGAAGACTGCATGGCATCAGAGAGGAGCATGAGTCATCTTATTAGATGACCTGGGAGGTAGCTGCCTGCATAAGTTTAATGGTATGTCAAAAGCTAATGTTCTGCCCCTCTCATTTGCAGATATTTTTTTGCAATATTTTTCCACTCTAGTATTTTGGGGTTCCTTTTCAACTTAAGATGCATAATTGGTATTTTGTGCTGTGCCTTGCTGGTTTGCACCAGGAAAGCTGCTGGAAACAGCGTGGTTGTGGCGCACAGGTGTGCTGAGCGGGGGATTGGTGACTGGCACTGGTTTCAGGACGAGCGGCGCCATGCGGTGCGTGCTGCTGCTGCTGCTGACCTGGCCGTGGCCGCCTCCTGGCAGCTGGTGCTCCACGCACTGGATCATGACCGAGGACGGGCGCATCCAGGCTCAGGCAAGCACGGCGCTGCGAGCCCGAACAGCTCGTGGCGATGGCTCCTTAGAGAGTGTACGGTGTTTGGGCTGGATGTATCTGAAGCGTGGGGATTTGTGTCGGCTGACGATCAACGACAGGGGAGCTGATTTCCGGACAGTCCCCCCCCCCCCCCCGCCAGCCGTCACTGTCAACTGTGTGCTGTCCTGTCACTGTCGTCTGCCCCCACCGCCGGTGCAGCTGCACACGTCCGGGGCTCGAACGCTGACCGGTCGCCGGTGCTGGCCTCTTCCAGATGGACTCGATCTTCTTCATGAAGCGGCCCTACGACTTCATCTCGATGGCGCAGCAGGAGCGGCGTGCCTCCATGGTGGAGTCGCTGCACAAGGACCTGCTCACTCACAAGGTGGGAGGTGGCAGGGAGGGCTCCGTCGGCCCAGGATGCGTTGGCACTGAGTGGTCCGCGCTTGCGCTGAATGCTGCATCTCAGACACTGCCTCCCGTTACCATCCTCCGGTAAACGCTGGATGGAAGGTGACCAAAAGAGGGTGGTAACATGCAAGGTTGTAGTTGGAAAACTGAATTTCATCTCCTCTGGGGCTCTCCGCGTCAGTGGGCGTTCTCTTTGGTGTGCCAGGAGTGAAACTGAATGACATGCCGGTAGAAGAGACTCGCATGGCTATCCTAGGTGTTACCGGAAGCCGCTCAGAGAAAGGTGCAATGAAACCCAACACAAAAATGTCATTAAATTTAATTTCATCGCCGCGCAAAATATTGTAACTCATTAGCCTCGTGTGCCCCAGCCGTCAGTTTAATAGCGTGTGCATGGGCTCTGGCAGCCGCCCGACCCAGTCACTGCAGATGATGACATTGGGGTTCATGATGATGATGATGCCATTGGGGTTCAGGGCGCTCCGACTGCCGTCGTTTTGCGGCCCAGCTGCTTTGTTCCTCTGGTGGGCCAGGAGTGGGTGTCCGCCCGGAGGCCGTGTTGCCGCTCTGCCGCTCTCCGTCCGGTCACCGTGTCGCCGCTCTCCGTCCGGAGACCGTGTCGCTGCTCCCCGTCCGGAGGCCGTGTTGCCGCTCCCCGTCCGGAGCCGCTGTGACGGCGGCCGCCGGTCCCCTGCTGAACGCTATCCGCAACACTCCAGGTGGAGATCGACCAGAACGACGACCGGGACCAGGACGTGGAGAAGAAGCTGTACACGGAGGACCCGCACTGTCTGGTGGCCGGCCAGCCGCTCACCGAGTTCGATCTGTACCCGAGCGTGGCCGTCAATCTGCGGAAGTACGGCATCAGGTCAGCGACCGCCGCACGCGCGTGTCGGTGCCGTTGGCGCGTCGTCGCGCAGCCATGCCCGCGAGTGATGCCGCGGTGGCGGCCACTTAAGGCCGGCACGCCAACAGGCTGCTGACTTCTCGTTTCTCCTCGCCGCTCGCTGCGCCGAGATCCGACTGTTAAAACGGGGTGTCCGTTTTAGCAGGTTCTGGGGTATTTGCGGGTGGATATGTGTGTATGTGAAGTATTTGCGTAGGTGTCCGGTCAGGCTTCCGGCCGGCTCGTCCGATGCGCTGTTGGCTCCCGCTCTCGCGTGGTCCAGACCAGCTCCTGACCAGCCCCGTGAATGGGCCCGTCTGCAGGATCGAGGACTACATCGACTCGAAGCATGTGGCCGGCGAGCTGGTGCCGCCCGACTGCGAGACGCACAAGGCGCTCGACTACAGCATGGACACGTTCCAGCATCTGGTGGTAGGTCCCCGCTGGGCGGAGACGGGCGTCATCTGCCGCGCTCGTCCCGCCCTGGCGTGTCTGCTCGCCCCCGATGACAGCGTAGAAGAGGCTGCATCCGATGCCGCGATTGCCTGGGAGCCATTGATGAGGAACCTTGTGCAAAGCATGGTGAAGCAGTGCACGTAAGGAACTTTCGAACAGGCAGATACTAAATGGGTATGTTTGTGATCACTGTTGGCTTGTCTGGTACACTCTGTTTTTGCCGTGGTACATCGTCACGTTGTCGTAATACGTACATTATGTTGGAATCTGTTCTCGCAGCGATCGTCCTCTCTGTTCGTCACCACCTTTCCCTTCTCCCGGTGTGTTTTTCGTGTTTTTACGTGCTCTTAGTGGTCCCGTTTCGGGACGCGCGGCTCCCTCGTCCCCGTCTATGACGTCCGAGCCGGCCCTGTTCCCTTCCGCTCACCCCGCGAGCCGTCCGCACCCTCCCGGTCTGCGGACCCGCGGCTTGGCAGCCAGCCAGCCGGCCTCGCCGCTCGGCTGACTCCGCCTGGTCGTGACGTCACGCGCCGCAGGGCATGAAGGACCGCCGCCACCTGTCCATGGCGCCCGAGCTGGGCCTGGCCGAGCTGGTCGGCCAGCAGAACGTGCACGAGTTCGGGCACCGGGTGGAGCTGGCGCTGCGCCGCCGCCCGGGCGCCTGGGTGCTGTACCAGCTGGCCAGCCTGTACTGGCGCATCCAGGGCGACGCGCCCCGCGCCGTCGAGTGCAGTCGCCGCGCCATTCACCTCTCCAGCAGGTCAGTGGACCAGCCCCACCCGCCGCGTCCGGCCGGTGGTGCGCGCGTCTGACGCCGACTCTCCGGCTGGCCAGAGAGCCGTGCAGCGGCGCAGCGTTCGCCTGTGGCGCGCCATGTCTCCGCCGCTCGTGCCCGACCCCGTCGGTGGCGTTATACCGGGAGCTGCTGTACAGCATGTCACTGCTGGTGTAAGCACGTCCGTCAGGCAACGTAAAGTAAACAACTAGATATATACCCACGTCTCATTACCTCCACCCATGAAGTGTGCCGCGATACGGGAAATATGGGTGCTGTCAATGGATGACGAGATGCGGCTCGTCTAGTGCTGCTACTGTCCCAGCGTGCCGTACTTCTGCGGAGGGAGTACCGTACTGTTGGCGGCCGGCGGCGCTGACCGGCCACTGGCGCGGCCCTCCAGGGTGGAGCGGTTCGTCAGCCTGGTGGACCTGGGCGTGGTCCTGCACCGGTGCCACCACAGCGAGAGCGGTGCGGTCGTGCTGCACGCAGCCGTCGACCACCACGACCAGAGTGCCGAGGCTCACTACGGCCTGGGCAACGCCTACGCCGTGCTGGGCGACTACAACCGCTCGGCCACCTGCTTCAACAACACCGTCAAGCTGGAGCCGCAGCACGAGGGGGCGCTGAAGCGGCGCCACGCCGTGCTCTGTCACGAGCGCCTGGAGACGGCGCTCGAGAGCCAGCACAAGTGAGCGGCCGACGTGCGGCGCCGCCGCCGTCGGCACCGACACCCTCGCTGGCCACGGCCGAGTGTGGTCGTGTGCGATCTGTTAGCTCTTTTTCTTTCAAAAAGAAAGAAAAAGATGTGTTGTTGTCGCGCGATGCTCGGCAATGTTTTGTATGTGAACGTCGTTTGTCGTGTGGGGAAACGCAGAGGACGTGAGCGGACGTGTGAATAACGCCGTCGTTGCCACGACTGCTGCACTGTCTGTGTTGTCTGGTCTCGCGTGTGGACGGCCGCGGTCCGTGTAAGTGGGATGCAGCGTCGGAGGCCGGGTCAGATACGTGAACGGTCGTGGTCGCTGAGATGATGTCGAGGCATGGGAAGCTGAGCTTGGTGCGCGGACTGCCGGGCTGGACGGAACAATGATGGCTGACCTGTGGCCGGGCGCGGTGTGCGTAACTGCCGCTATCGGTTTTAAAGTATGGGAGCGTGTGTGCTGCTCTGACTGCTGCGCTCGTCGTGGGGGAGTCTGTAACGTGTCCCCGGTCGGGCCGCGGCTGACGGCGCCCTCTCCCCCGCAGCTCGCTGCAGAACACCCTGGCCGAGCTGCGCAGCTACCAGAAGCAGCACACGCTGTGGCTGCAGCAGCAGGAGAAGCTGATCCGGGAGCAGGCCGAGCTCGACACCAAGATCGAGTCCAGGCTCAACTACGAGGAGCAGAAGATTCGCGAGAGCTCCGACGGCAAGGGTGAGCGCCACAGCCAGGCGTCAGGGTGCGCGAGCTCTCCTCGCGCGTACCCGCCGACCGGTGGGAAGGTGTGACGGCCATTCTCAACCCGCGCCAGAAGGCCGATTTTCTCGCCTGTGCCTGATGCCGGCGCCCTCCAGTCTGTGTGGCTCACGCTGAAACATTAAACTACTATCGCGAAAGTGGGGTTGATAGGGCCAAGCCCAAATAGCATAGGATAGTTTATGCGAAACTGCATCAGATTAATGCTATTGAATACGGGTGTAAGTGGCCTTCGATTGGTAAACCAGGTCACACCAGATAGGTTAAGCGATGTTGGTCCTCTCGTCTCTCCAGACCCGTGCTATGTTTGTGGATAAAGCGATACGGTATACCCATTGGCGTGCCGAGTGACATGTTAGCCGATCGGGGCACGTGACCTGTGACGTGTGAAGCCAGGTTACGTAGGGCGGGCATAGTGTGCTTAGCATCCACCCAGTTATTTCGGGGAGTAAACGCGGTGCAGGCACAACAGATGGTGTCTACAGGCAAACTTCACTCGCATTTTCCGCGTCTGGCCTTGGACAACGGCCCAAAGTGGAATTTTTGAATCGCATTATCACCGTACGGCAATATGCAACAAATATGTGCGCAGTGAAGTCCTTTGGAACGCGTATTCCGCGACGAAAAAAAGCGTCATCGGACTTCAAAACTCGAGATGCACGTGGTATGACCTCGTCAAAGGAATCATCACCCATACCATATGAAAAGTCGGACCTGCATATTTTCATAAACTTTAAAAATGCTGAAAACTGGGATGCTGAAAATGTGCGTCCAGTTGAGCGCCCAGTCATTTGGCTGGAAAAGTAATTCTGGCGAAGCAAAGAAGTGGGTTGTGACCCTTGTTCCTCGTTGGCTGAGCCGACGGACACGACAGCTTGAGCCGTGTGTCCGAAGAGCTGGCATTCTGAAGTTTGTCTCCTTTCCTCACAGCCCGCTACTCTGAACGTTGACATGTGCGGTGACATGACGGATGACAGAATGAGCGGTGGGGCGAGGAAGCTTCACCGTGACAACGGCCAGAGCCAGCCGTGTTCGGCAGCGGCCGGCAGGGGTCGCGTCTGCGCAGTCAGCGTCGGACGGTGCGGCGCGCGCTGCCGCCGCGACCGAGGCAGGCGCCGAGCGTGACCGGCAGCCGGCTGACGCCCCGCTCTGTGGCCAGGGCACACCTGCTTCCGCTACTACCAGAACGGCCAGAGTATCCTCAGCTGCAACATGGCGGCAGCTGCCGGCGAGGGCGGCTCGGAGACCGTGTCCGATCTGCAGACCAAGCTCTCCGACCTGCAGACCAAGGCGAGCGTCGCTGTCCACGCCGGGCCACTGAGGCTCAGGCGTTTGCCTGGCGCCGCGGTGACACTTTCCCGGCTGCAGAAGGCGCAGGATGTTGGCTAGGCATTGATTGCAGTTGAACGTAGTCTGACGCGAACAGGTGTACTTTCGTGGCGTGGCCCGGAGGCTGCGGCGCTGGCCATGGCCAGTTCAGTGAGACGCCAGCGTGTCGGTCTGCTGTGCGGCTGCCGCCGGCGGGACGCGTGCGCCTGACGCTGCGGTGTGACGGGCGGTGACGGGGCGCCGGTGGTAACAGGCGCATGTCTGCGGCAGGCCGACCGGCTGGAGGAGCAGGTCTCTAAGCTGAGCCGGGGCGCCGAGCCGACGACCGACGGCGACCGGCCCACGCTGCCCCGCCGCTACACCGCGCTCGACCCGTCCGGCACGGAGCGGCTGCTGCGGCCCGACTGGCCGTCCCAGGACGAGTGCGGCCAGAAGGTCACCAAGTTCCCCGGCGCCAACGAGTTTCCCTCCGTGTTCCTGGCGCCCGACAACAAGGGCTTCGAGTGAGTGCTCCCTGACGGAACGCGCCTACTAGCTGTGTGGTCATGCGTTCTTGCTGTCGCGTTTCTCCCCGAACTGTGCCAGTCCCTTCTTCAAGCCTTTAGCGGCCCGACTCGACCTGTCCCTGGATGGGTGATGGAGGCCCCGCAGCGCGCTCCAACGCGGCCGCCTCCGCGTGTGACCTGACCCGCGACCGCCTCGTCCACCGCCAGCGTCGACCACTTCCTGAACGCGGGCATCGGCGTACCGCTCAGCGACGACCACGCGCTGCCCTGGTACCGGCCCGCCTGCGAGCCGGTGCAGGCGCGCGTGCTGCCCTACGACACGATGGAGACGGTGCGCGGCCGCACGCGCGTCACGCAGCGCCGGCCCGACCCGGTGGCGTCGCGCGCACTGATGGCGTACGCGCGCGGTCGCCAGACGGTTGAGGCGGAGCTGGGCCAGCGCATCACGGCCGCGCTCAAGCAGGTGCGGTCCGGCTCGACGGCGCGATGGTGGGGTCAGGTGGCGGCGGCGCGACAGGCCGTGTTCAGTCCCTGGCAGAGAGAGCGGCGGAGGGGACCATAGCGCGGGTTGGGGTGATCCGTGGCGGTGACCGTAGTCGCACTGTTACGCGCTTCTGTGCGGCTTGTTGAGATCTTGCCTTGACCGTGATGATTGCGCTAAACAGACTAAGTGCTGGCGGTGGCACATGTCAGCACTGTGCCGTCACTTCAGAGCTGCCCTCGCACCGCGTGCCAGCAATGGCTGTCAGCCTCCGGGCCCGGCTGTAGACGGGCGCTGAGCGCCGCCCTCTGCTGGCAGGGCTCGGCGCCGGCCTGGGTGCTGCAGACGCTGGCCTCGCTCTACTGGCGCGCGCAGGGCAGCCTGGCCAACAGCATCGAGTGTCTGCGCTCGGCGCTGCACTCGGTGCCGGCCGAGTTCGTGGACGTGCCGCTCGCCAACCTGGCTGCCGTGCTCTACCGGCTGGACGACGTGGACGGCGCGCTGAAGCTCGCCCGCCAGGCGTACAAGGCCGACCCTGTCGAGGTGAGGGCGCGCCGGCGGCGCTGGCGGCGGCCGGATGTGCGGCGTGTGGTGCCGTCGGGACACGGACGGTCGGCGCCGCCGCTTGTGTGGACGCTGGCTTGTCGCCCGTGCTGCTGGCAAATTGCGAGTGAGCTTGAGGGTGACCAGGAAGTGGAGCGGACAGGCTGAGGCGGCTGCTACTGCGCGCAGGCGTCGGTGAAGCGGGAGCAGTCCTGGGAAACGGACGGAACGCTGGTTGGTGGGGCGGGAAGGAGATGGACCTGAGCCGGAGCACTTTGTTGGTCTCGGTGTGCACGTTTTGTCCCAGTTTAGTTATGGCCAGCGTTTCTGTGTGACACGATAGCTCATTTTTATTCTTCCCGGGGAGTGGAGAGAGAGAGAGAGTAGCGTTGATGGAGGACATGCTCATGTTTTCACTTAAAGGGAGCATCCCACATTTGTGTGCCTTTCAATTATGACCTTGGCGCATATGGCATTATGACTTCATGACTTCATGGTTTTTGGGCGTTTTCACTCGCCCCACTCATATGCGACGTAACCCGGTCTTAACGGGTGTCTAGTTCCAGTTTTGTCCCGTGCTATAATGTATGATTTACTAGTCGCCATTGTGTCCGTCGCTGTTCTCGTCCGTTAGTGCATACACTTTCTGTCAAAGTGACCTTGCGTTGGCTGGTCCCACAATGCAGTCCTAGCCGCGCTCTTTTTGACTCTTAGAGACACATGCAGCAGACGAAGAATGGGCATGTGTAACGCTCGAAACGATTTATGGTAACGTAAAGGTCCCAGAAATTAGGTAACCTTGAGAGGCACCTGTTTTTCGGCATTATGAGCTCTTATTTTTAAAACAACCGGCCTTCAACATACCAGGAGGCGCTGGTTACACGAATACGTCCAGATGTCATTGGGATAGATTATGATTATATTGATATAGATTATGCTTCACATTGCTGGCATTGCCCCGTTACGACGGTGAGCTCTGCTGGAAACATCGAGTATTCTCTTAAGATTTTCCAGACATTGCTTGATACCTCCATTTCACCGTTACTTCCTGATGTATAAAAGGCGACTTTTTCGGAATAGCAACTCGCAATGTGCTAGAAACCAGTGTCAGCGCTGCTCTGTCCGAGCACTGTTGTCTGTGACTGATCACCACATGCGTGCTCGTGTCTTCAGCCGGAGACGAATTTCCTGCTGGGTAACCTGCTGGCGGCCAAGGGCAACTTCTCGGGCGCCGTGTGGCACTACCGGAGCGCGCTGCAGGCCGAGTCGACACACAGCGCGGCGCTGGAGTACCTGCGCGTCGTCTCCTGCTACACCCGTTACCACGGCCACCAGCGGGGCGAGCAGCAGTGTCAGACCCCGGCGCAGGTCAGTCTGGGACAGCGGTGTGAGTCCTCGTGTGGGTCAGACCCGGCGTAGGTCATTCTGGGGCGGCAGTGCCAGACCTCGGCGCGGGTCAGTCCGGGACAGCGGTGCCAGTCCTCGGCGCAGGTCAGACCACGGCGCAGGTCAGTCCGGGACAGCGGTGCCAGTCCTCGGTGCGGGTCAGACCCCGGCACAGGTCATTTTGGGGCGGCGGTGCCAGACCCCGTCGCAGGTCAGTCTGGGGCAGTGGTGCCAGACCCGGTGCAGGCCAGTCTGGGGCAGCTGTGCCAGACTCTAGCCCAGGTCAGTCTGGGGCAGCGGTGTCAGTCCTCGGTGCAGGTCAGTCCCCGGCGCAGGTCATTCTGGGGCGGTGGTGTTAGACCTCGGTGCAGGTCAGTGTGGGGCAGTGGTGCCAGAGCCCTGCGCAGGTCAGTCTGGTGTAGCGGTGCCAGACTCTGGCCAGGGACAGCCTGGAATGGCGTCAGACGCATGTTCGGTTCGGCAGAAGGCGCGTGCTGCTGTAGAGGCTGTCCCGACACGCTCATTGCTGCCGTTACGTGATGGCGGTGTGATGTCGCGTCTTGCCGTGCCGTGCCCTGCTCTCATCCCGCGTGGAGCGTGCGGCGGCGGCTGGCGGCAGCGAAGTGACACGCTGACCGTCCTCCGCTGCGCCCAGACGCCGGCCGAGCGGGACCCGATGCTGGAGAAGCTGTCCAAGATGCCGCCCGACTCCGTGGTCTGCACGTCCGAGTGCGCCGACGGCCAGGGCCGCGACGCGTGCGAGTCCAAGATCAGCTGCTACAACGCGCGCAACGAGAACGGCCGCTGGATCCTGACGCCGGCGCTGGCCGACCAGCTGGACTGCAGCGGTCCGGACGGCGCTCAGCTGGCCGCAGGTGCGCCGCCGGCCGCCCGCTGGCTCGCTCGCTCGCCCGTCCGCCCGTCCGCCCACGGGCGTGGCCGATTTGGAAGCCGTGTTCGTGCCGCGGCTATTTAGGGAGCCAGCTGCCGTTATTACTCCCAATCCGGGTGTGTCGTGACGCGTGCGACCCGTCCGCTTAAGCTGCTGTGATGGCGTAGTAGTGGCGTCGCAAAAGGCGAGGGATCGTGGAGTAGCCGCCCCACCTGACCTTGAGGCTCCGACGTAGCGGAATTATTGCAGGTGTATGCACTGCGTCGGTCTTAAAGTCCCGATAACGTGTTTGGTGTGGCGCCGTCGGCATCGCACACCAATGCGCCCGGCTGAAGAGCGGCTGAGGGCCGCGGCGCGCGGCTGCCGCCGTCGGCGTCTCCTCCGTGGCGTGACGGCCGCGCCCGGCGCCGGCAGTGGACCAGCTGCCGTCGTTCCCGCCGCCGGAGCTGGCGCCGTACCTGGCCGAGGAGCAGCTGCGCTGCGACCGGCTGGCGCCGCCCGAGTCGGCCGACACCCGACACGAGCCGGACGAGCCGCCGGCGGACGCCGAGTACGAGCTGGAGGAGCAGCTGGACGTTATCACCGAGCCGGTGCCGTCGCTGGACGAGCGGGGCATCGTCGACGACCCGCTGCCGGACGTGCTGCTGCGCGTGCGCGAGCGCGCCGCCGCGCCGCCGCCCAGCGCCCAGCAGTGCGCCGACATCAAGCAGATCAACTGGAGTCAGTACACGTCCACGTGGCTGTCCGTTTCGGCCAAGAACGTGGTGTGAGTGAGGGGTGGTGACGGCGTAGGGGGGGGTGGGGCTGGTGACGGCAGAGAGTAGCTTCGGGGAAACCCCGGGGCACGGTGTTTCTGTGTCGCGTGGTGACGTGCGTTGTGACCTGACATGAGGCCCCCTAGGTGGCCGCTGACAGGCGTGCCCACACGGACGCAGCCGGGGTTTTCTTAAAGAGGTTTTCTTGTTCTGCGGTCTCGTGATAAGAACACGTAAAAAGATTACAGTGTCGACCTTTTTGGATATGTCTGCGCAATGTTGAGGGGTCGTACTTTATTGTACAGTGTAACTTCGGCTAATTTTTAGCTACATGTCGGGAGTTATCTGCAGCGCTAAAACAACCAAAAAGGACTTCAGGCGACCCCCCCCCCTCCGTTGCCTATTCCCTCTAATGCGGACGGCGCGACAGTGGAAGGACTGGTGTGTTGTGACCTGACCCGGGCACCCTGAGTTGCAGCGGTGACGGGTGTGCGTCCGTCCCGCCAGCGTGGACCTGGTGCCGGCGCCGATGGGCGTGTACCAGCCGCGCCAGCCCGTCTGTCCGGACCAGTTTCCGGCTTCGATGGCCACGCTGGACAACCTGTCGGGCGTGCG
Organism: Pollicipes pollicipes; assembly: GCF_011947565.3. Taxonomy (NCBI): domain Eukaryota; kingdom Metazoa; phylum Arthropoda; class Thecostraca; order Pollicipedomorpha; family Pollicipedidae; genus Pollicipes; species Pollicipes pollicipes. The sequence goes on along the minus strand of NW_023596297.1, from coordinate 30,884,281 downwards.
CCACCGGCGTCAGCTGTCCATCAGCGCCGAGACCGGCCTGAAGGAGGCGCTGCAGGCGCTCACCGCCGACCAGCCGCGCACCGTCGACGAGACCGGCACGCGCATCGCCATGAGCATGGACAAGGTGAGAGGCCGCGCGCCGGCGCCGCTCGGAGCGATACGCCGAGTGGCGCCGGACCCCGGGTCTCACGGATCAGCCGCCGAGCATGGACAAGGTGAGAGGCCCGCGCGCCAGCGCCGCTCGGAGCGATACGCCGAGTGGCGCCGGCCTGCGCGGCTCCGGACCCCGGGTCTCACGGATCAGCCGCCGCCGCGCCGTGGCGGCGTCGGCGGGTTCGGCGGGCCGCGCTTCGGCCGCGTCGCAGCGGCATGTCGTCGGCGCCGAGCCGGCCCGTCCGCACCCAGGGATTAGCGGGTCGCCGGGCGCGGCCGGCGGGCGGGCGGGGCGGGTCTGCGCGCCGCGCCAGGCCGGCCTCGGGTCGCGCGGGTCCGATTAGCCGGCCGTTCGGGGTCGTGATCCGCTCAGCGGCCCAGTGTCGGGGCCTCGGCTCGTGACGCGGCGGCGTGCCGCGAGTGCTACGCTGAGTGGCGTGCGCTGGCGGTACCGCCGCGGCCGCGGTGTGGTCATGGCGTCCTTGTGCTGGGTTTACGGATGACCTCGACTCAGTACTCGACATGTCCGTGGGTATGACTCAGTCCAGCGACATGCCTTGGAGCAAACAGGAGAGCGGACTGCAGAGTCCACAGGAGATGGCGTGGTCAGGAGTGAACCACAGATCTCGCTGGCCAGGGAGATGGCGTGACTGTGTTTACAGTCCCTCGGCGCGCGCGCCGCCTCGACGCCACTCTGTGTCGACGCGTAATCCTGCCTCCCCGGCAGAACTCGACCTCGTGGGTGCTGACGACGGCGGCGGCGCTGTACTGGCGCGTGCGCGGCGACGGGCCGCGCGCCGCCAGCTGTCTGCGCATCGCGCTTCACCACGCGCCGCGCCACCTCAAGGACATCCCGCTCATCTCGCTGGCTAACATCCTGCACCGGTAAGGAGCCGCGCGTGCCGGCCATGCCGCCGCCAGCCTCCCGACCGCTAGGTGGCCTTGCCGGCTGGGCGGACCGGCTTGATCGGCGGGGGCGCTGCGGCAGCCCCCTCCTCCCCGTCGAAGCTATGCGCCCGTGGTGTGTTACAGGAACGCCCAGTCGCAACAGAACGTCCGGTCGCAACAGAACGCCCAGTCGCAACATAATTTTGGTCAGCGGCGCACGGCTGACATTAGCTGGAACAGCGGCTGATGGACCCTTTGCCGGCCGGCTTTGCCCGTTGCAAGTGGCTGGCAGAAACTGCGGGAGACGCGCTTTGGAGAAACTGACAAATACTCAATTGCAGCACAGGATATTGCGAGGGAGCGTGGTTAAGTGGAGCAGTATGCTAGCAATGTGAGTTAGATGCTTCGTATTGTAAGCGTTCACACGGTGGTGGGCACATTGAGAATGCAGCAGAAGCACTTGAGAAAAGTTGGACTGAAAGATACGCGATCACCAAGTGTCTAAAGATATGTAGAATATCTCCACATACACCAGTCAAGTTTCAGAAATATCATGTCCTTGAAAAAAAAACAGCTGCAAAGATATTTATCCACTACAGCCCGAAGACAGGTTGGATCTTATGCAGTTGGCTGTTGATTACACCGCTGCTTTTTCAGAGAAGCAGTGTGACTACATATTGTCTGACATGACAATATTAGGCACTGTCATGTAGCATTTCGTGTTGTTAGTGGTGGCAGTGACATGGTGAAGTCGATGTTGTATAAATACATGAAACGACAAATGAATGACAGCAAAGCCAGCAATGCCGTGCTCCAAAAGTATTGTTGTAGCTCCGACGCCTCCTACCAGTGCACGCCGGTATTCACGGGTCAAAATTAGAGAGCGGCAACAAGTATTTTCAGCCAGCTGCAATGTTCAAATGTCCTGAAGATGATTGACTGTTTCAGAGCGGGCCTGTACAACGATGCGCTGATCGTATGCAACATGGCGCTGGAGATATCGCCCAAGTTTGTCGTCATCCACTTCACCATGGCCAACATATACGCCGCTAAGGTCAGCATATAGAACAGGTCGCCTAGTGCGCATTGATTGAACTAAAACATGACGTCAAATTCCTCACATCGAACACTGCTACGTCAAAGTGATTTCTCGTCATAGGTGATGCAGTGCGTACAGCTCGTACGCACATTGCAGAGTAGATTATCTGGGGAGTGCTCCGCCTGACTTTGCCGTGCCTCGTCACGCCTGATAGCCGAAGCGGTGCGGTGGGAATAGTTGAAGCGTTCAAGGCCAGGCTGGCGTCTGCGGACCCCGCCTGGACGTAGGGGGCGCTGCCGCCTGTCGCCATCCGCGGCAGCTGGGCGTGATGCCTGCCGAGACCGACGTGTGACGCTCTGACTGCGATGCTCTGACGTGGAGGTTCTGACGTGTGACGCCCCGACGTGTGACGCTCTGGCTGTGGTGCTCTGACGTGGAGGTTCTGACATGTGACGCCCTGACGTGTGACGCTCTGACTGTGGTGCTCTGACGTGGAGGTTCTGACGTGTGACGCCCTGACGTGTGACGCTCTGGCTGTGGTGCTCTGACGTGGAGGTTCTGACGTGTGACGCCCTGACGTGTGACGCCCTGACGTGTGACGCTCTGGCTGTGGTGCTCTGACGTGGAGGTTCTGACGTGTGACGCCCCGACGTGTGACGCCCTGACGTGTGACGCTCTGACTGTGGTGCTCTGACGTGGAGGTTCTGACGTGTGACGCCCCGACGTGTGACGCTCTGGCTGTGGTGCTCTGACGTGGAGGTTCTGACGTGTGACGCCCTGACGTGTGACGCCCTGACGTGTGACGCTCTGACTGTGGTGCTCTGACGTGGAGGTTCTGACATGTGACGCCCTGACGTGTGACGCTCTGGCTGTGGTGCTCTGACGTGGAGGCTCTGACGTGAGGCTCTGATGTGTGCCGCACCGACGTGTGACGCTCCGGGGTGGCTGTGACGCTTTGGCGTGTGACGATGTGACGTGTGACGCTCTGATGTGTGACGCACCGGGTGTGGCGCTTTGACGTGTGACGTTCCTGGGTGTGACGCTCTGGCTTGTGACGCTCTGACGTGCGACGTTCCGACGTGTGACGCTGTGGGCTATGACACTCCGACGTGTGACGCTACTACGTGTGATGCTCCTGGGTATGACGCTCCGTAGTGTGACACTCCGGATGTGACGCTCCGATGTGTGATGTTGTAGCGTGTGACGCCCTCGAATGTGACCCTTCGACGTGTGACGCTCGACGTGACCCGATGTGACCCTTCGACGTTCGACGACGACGCGCTCCGGGGCGTGATGTTGCGTCGTGTGATGTTCCGTGGTGTGACGCTTGATGTGTGGTTCTTTGAGTTTGATACTCCAACGTATGACGCCCCTGTGACGCGCCGATGTTTGACGCTCCCGACGTGTGACGCTCCCGACGTGTGACGTTCCGACGTGTGACGCTCTTCTATGTGATGCATCTGCGCATGACGGCGTCATGTGCGACGCTTCAGCGTGTCCGTGGCGATTATTTGCTTTGGTCGGCGCCGTAATCTCGCTCGCTGGAGGAGCCGGCCTTAAGAATGTCGCGTAGGCAGTACATCACCGAGAGCACCCGCCAATGGACGAGTCGCCCCCGCACCCTTGTACACGGCCCGATGTGCGACGCTCGGCCGTGGCGCGTGGGACGGGGCCGGCGGGGGATGGGACCGCCTGTCACCGCCGCCGCCCCCGCCGCCGCCGCCAGGGTGACCTCGAGAAGGCCATCTCGTTCTACCAGTCGACGCTAGCGTTGCAGTCGTCGTTCGAGCCGGCCAAGGAGCGGCTGCGGGCCATCCAGTGCAGTCTGGAGGCGTGGCGCAAGGCCCAGCAGCAGCAGCAGCAGGAGCTGTGAGCGGGCCGCGCGACGACCGGCCGCGCGCGTCCGGGGCGGCCTTCATAGACGTGCAGTGATTCGGCGGCGGCGGCGGCCGGCTTGGCCGGCGTCCGCCGCCGCGCCTAGTGCTGTCGGGGCGGGCTGGATGTGAGGTGCTTGTTTAACTGGCCATATTATAGACGGACGGGACGCGATGCATTCCGGCTTTGTTGGAGAACGGCCTGTTTTGAGCGCTTGTGGGTGAGAACGCTGCTGCATGCTCTGAAGTCGGGTGGGTTGTTATGGCTCTCTCGGGCGCTGCTGCTGGGCGCTGGCGAGCGGCGCGGTGTTGCCGCCGCGCTGCTGGGAGGCGGTGGGCCGGGCGGACCCCCGCCGGACCCAGAGCCGTTCTGTGATACTCTTTGTGTGCTAGTCGCACTGAACCGCTGCCATCGGACGCTTGGTACACCGTGTGTGCATATAAACATGCCGCCGGCACCGTCCTGTTTCCCTGTGCGCTGCTGGACGCTGGCCGAAGCCATGGGGTTCCGTCCGTGGCCGGGGCCGGACATGTCCTGCGTTCTGAATTACAGGTCGGGCAGGCAATGGCAGGACGTCAGAGTGAAACAACATCATAATGATGGGTTTTGAAACGAGGATGAGGTAGCACGTTCAGCTGTACACCAAGCTGAGTAAAAAAACCTCATTGAGAAATTAAAACGCGTCGGGGTGATTCGGGGATGACCGCGATACCCAGAGTGAGATGGAGTGAACCTAGACACATTGAGCGCGTGAACACTTCAGGAAATAGGCGAGCATGAGGTGCGATGGTCAATAGCTAGACTGAGGGCTCGAATACGGCCATGACTGAGGCCTTGGTTGCTAGGACTGATTCATGGGTAACGCTGCCACACACCAGCCGTGCTGGGGCCGGGACAGGGGCAGCTCTGACACGTAGACCGGTACCACAAACTTGATATAAGGAAGAAAGGTCTTCGGCTCCTGGTTGTCGGCGTTGTGAACTTGTGTGAACTTGACGACCTCCAGTGTGTCAAGACTTAAAGTATAAATGAACGGCGTGTAATAACTGAAGGTATATGTAGGAGGGTTTGGTTAAACGACGTTGTAATGCCGAAGAACGATCATTTTGACGGTACTCAATACTTGGAGCTGTGGTAACCCTCAATAGGGAACATCTCCATTGCTCTCAAGATTGCTCACAGCTTGAAATAGTGAGCACCGTCAATATAATGATTTCACATTACGTCTTTTAAGCAGTACTCTTGGCATATTCAAGGTCGTGAAGTCATCGTAAAGACCTGCAACTCCGATACAAAAATAACGCAGCATCGATTCTGGAAACCGAAAGCAAATCCGAGCGCCCGGACAAGACAGACCGAGGTCACGCCTTACGCTCGTTCCGCGCACGCAAGGTCCCGCTGCGCGCACGAGGTCATTCCTGTGCTGCGGGAGTGCCAGGGCCGTGGCTCGGATGCCGATGGTGACGTGGAGGGCATCTCCGTTAGGACGCTGAGCAGCACCACAGTCGGAAGTGACGGCGTTGCCACCATGCTGTGTCCGCCCTGGAACGGTCTCGTCAGCACGTTCAGCCAGGGCTGGTCCAGTTTCAGAACGTTGACGACTCGATCCGAATGAAGGAGATATTTTTGATTCAAGTGCATGGTGCAATGCGAAAATCACGCGAAAAGTTTAGTATTTTAGAGGGTTGATGCATTAACGGAGGATCGAGCCGGTCGACCCATGCAGCATGAGTATAAAAACACCAAGGATGAACGAACGAGCCAAGTTATCGACAGATCAGACATTGACAGATAGGCGAATTCGATTCACCATTCACCATTCGGCCGTCAGAAGCGGGCTGGCCTATTTCGGTCGGTATGCATGACACCACTGTGCTGTGACGGGCCCTGTTTCAGTGCAGCTGGGCGGCGCGCAGCAACTGGGACCGTCGCCAAGACTGGTCGGCGTCCACTAAGTGCCTACTGACGTCAGGCCGCCGTTCGCACCTACATTTCAACTCCATGGGGCGCCCTTGCACATACGTCAGACTCGGGCGGTGAGCGCCAGCAACTTTCGCGCGTATCCATAATCCAATATTTATGTCCCTCTGTACCCGACCAGCTCCTGCTTTGCCGGGTCAATTGCAGGCTATTTGTGGAATGCGAGCCTATTTATATGTGCGCAAGTGCAGCCTGGGCAGTGTTCCACAGTTGTATGTTTTTTTTAGCTGAAATAGTCGTCTTGAAGACCATTCGGTGCAGTTCACAGCCCTGCCCCTCTTAAGACCCAAACCCCTCTAGCTTCTGAGCTAGCCGCACGTGAAGATGTGCAGACTATTTCTTACATACCATTTCCCCAAAGCCCCCCCCCCCCCCCCCTGTGCTCTAAGAAGGGAAATTGTGTCGCCTAGAGCGCTCTTTTCCTCTTAATAGTACAAAGATTGTTTTAAGTGAGCTTATTTCATCATGTCTGCTGCTTGCTTCAATGTCTTCAAATGTGAGGCATTCCCTTTAAGCCCAGGCGTACTGGAATGACGAAATTAGTAAAAGTATACTTGGTTATGTGGTGTGGGTAAGTGCAGATAGTTATTATATCTAAACTAGTGCAAGCATAGTGCGCAGCGTGGGATTCCTTTCATTCATCAACACCTGAGGTAGCTCGGGAATACCGTACATGACTCCAGCCTTTATGAAAAGTTGCCTCACGCCGTCAGCATTGAGGTCGTGTTTAGTCTTCAAACACCTGCAGGACAGATTCGAGAACATTTCCCAGAAGATATTGACGTTATAAAGTTTTGAGACCATTTATGCGAGCTAATGTTTTTGTTTCCAAGCTCGAATATCCATTTTCAAAGGTTCTAAGGTTCATTCCCACGCTCCGGGGAAGCTTTGTCGATCTTTTTAGCTTGGAGGTTAAGGGCAGTAGTACCAACCAAAACCAGTACCGTTCGTAATTATTTTGAACTGTGAAGACTCCCGCAGCTCCTAGAAGACCATGCCCTCCTTCCACCTGTCCCCCCCCCCCCTCCTGGACTGAGGGCGCTTGTTTAAGCCCCCTCGGGGTCGGGGGTGCCACCGCTTTCTGGTTCAGCTCCAGTTCCCAGCGGTGTGTGGCAGGCACTGCCGGCACGCGCCCGAGCTGCTGAGAGACCTAAGGCCCGCAGTATGCCAGTGGGCTAGAACGGCGCTCGACCGCCCGTGCCGGCCGAACTGACGCGGTCCGGATCGCCAGAGTCGCACAGGGCGGTTCGCATTCTGCCGCCGACCGCGGCCTCCGCAGACAGTCTCAATCAATAGGGGTGACGTCACTCGCATGCGTCACCGCCGCCAATCGCCGGCCGTGATCGCCAACCTGGCCGTGACGTCATACCTCGCGCCGACGAATAGGAGTGATGGCTCATTCATAAGGACAGCACTGCATTCTAGTTTGATTCAAGCAATATTTAGTTGCGCGGCGGAGGGTGACGGCGGTCCGGCGTGCGGGCTCACACCAGTGCGGTGCCGGGTCGGCGGCGGCGGCGCGCCCGGGACCACCAGCAGCCGGCGGCTCCAGATGCGACGCAGATTCCAGGTCAGGACCGACGCCGACACGCACCAGCCGCGGTGCCCAGTTTAGCTGCGCAAACCTATTTTTGGGCGGTGCGCGCTAACTTTGGAACGGGCCGGTGCGTTGAGACGCATCTCCTCTCGGTCACGGCCATGGGGCCTGACCCTTGCAGACGCTCGCGGGCCCTGCGGGAGCCTTGTTGGTTTGCATTTTGCTCCCAGACAGGAGCTGCGGCGGCGGAGTTTGCGCGGCGACCGCTGGTAGTTGGGCACCGGCGCAGCCCGTTGACCGACGCAGTTGTGGGATGAAGTTCTGGACGCACGCCGGGGCGAGGCAGCAGTGCTACCAACACGCTGTTCTCAGCTCCGAGTGTTGGGGTGGGAGTGGAGATGGTTCCATCATTTGGACGCGGTACAATCGGCTTCCTCTCCCCCGACCCTGATGTATGTAAACAGCAGCTAGGCCGCATGGAATGTACCTAACGTGTTCAGCGGATTCTCTTTTGGTGCGAAATTGTTAAAGCTCCAGGGGTCAGGGGTTTGTGGGGGACAGGGAACGTCCCTACTTCCACATCAAATGTTGACATGCATTGATATATGTTTGAAAATGAACTGGCAATTTGAAAATCAAAACAGATTGTTTAAAAAAGAATGAAAAATCCGTGCCCCTATACGCCATGCAAGAAACCCGTGCACCTGCGGCGCACCATAAAGGACCTTCCATAGACAATTCCCCTTGTATGTCCCGCATACGTCCGTGTTGGTTGCCGTTCCTGATTTCTCATCCTGACCATCGAGCAGCTGACTGATACGAGCCACAGCAGAGGTGTATGATCATGTTCAGAAGGAGACACTCGAGCAACTCGCTCCTTTCCCTTAACTGACAATCTAACGCCCCCAGCTGAAAGTAGAGGCAGTGAAACCGTAAACACTTCGCATGGAAAATGCAACCAAACATGCAAACACAAACAAATTGTAACATGACATCTTGCTCTGTCTGAATGCCCACATACCGTGACCCAATTTCGGGAAAAAACTTCATTTCGGGGTGTCTTAGGCTGCCCAACGTAGGAAAAAGCACTTTCCAGGTGCCGTGCTACCAGGCGACATGGTGGCAACTGTCTCTTTGCCACCCGCTAAGGGCCAGCATACCTGTTTGTCTCATTGTTTGATATTTCAGGAGGCCCCGTCCTGCCGTCAGGACGCCCCAGATGTTCCAGACGGAATATTCCATCAACTCAAAAGGAGAGCATTAAGGCACGCAGAGGACAATACTTATGAGTAAGAGGTTTGAGAGGGTCAGCATGAGGTCCTACTGTTGACAGAGGGTTACAAATATTTCGAGGAGATGCCATCCGATACAATGAGGCATCTTGAAAGTATTGTAACCCCACAATCCCAAGAGAAGTCCCGAATTAGAAAGAATGTATGTCCCACCGGACTAGGAATATGTCTGATTTGGTTAGGTATACCTAAGAGGTGCTTCCGAAATTGTGTGTGAAATTCGAGGGAAAAATATAAATGGGTGTTCGGCAAGACGGCCCCAAATTTGCTTAGGAGACTCCCAAATATGTTTGCTCCCCTTGGAAAAGTCAGTGGTAATGCTCCTCGCTCTTTCGATACATACATTTAAGCGAAGTAAGTTCTTGATTGGTCCATGAACTGTGTAGTTAAATTGCTGTTTCGAATCCGTTGTAATGGTGTTATCCTTTAGCTCTTCAGGTGCGCATGTAACACGTTATGATGTCTGCCAACAGCTGTCTTGGCACAGGAGCGAGTCACTTATCAAACAAAAAAGACGGCTATCTTTGCTCTTGATAATCGACCTAAAGTTCCTGTTTCACATGGCATACAACGACAACACGCTGGAAGATCATCAGCGGTACGTATTTGATGATGCAGAGACACATGTTTCAGAGAAGGGCGAGTGCAGGACATTTTTTGAAATGCCAGACCTTCTAAAAAGTTGTCTCGCTTTGCTGTAGAGTTCGAAACATTTCAGGAAAAAATAAGCCAAAACAGAACGATGAAAAAATGGACATACCGTCATTTTTTTTTACTCTTGTTTCAGCTCCCGGCACCGCAACGCATGGTACAAAAAAGCACTACCGTAAAGCTGGCAACCACTATAACGCACTGACCCCGCAAATGGCTGACGTTAACGGTCCAAGCCTCTCAGAAACGTTGCAGTATAGGGCAGGGGCGGCACAGCAGAGGGGGGGGGGGCAGAGGAGGGCATAGGCATGTTTTCCACTCAACATTTTTGGAGGCTTATTTTGCCCAGACTGAAGGCTTTTTTCAAGAGCAGAATGACTCAATACATAAGCTAGGGAGTACTGAATCCGGTTCACAAAACCTTTGTCCGCATTAAAGAGGGTCATTTTCTGGATCAGAAGTCTCTGCTCTGTGTTAAGGAGACCCTCTGCTGGCTCAGGAGGCCTCATTATAAACTAGAAGTCCCCTGTTCTAGACTTAGAAGTTCCCTACTGATATGCATTCATTTATCAGGAGGCCTCTATTCTAGACCAGGATGCTCCTGTAAGGTGCCGGAGAGTTGCTGTTTCGGATCCGGATGCCCTGTTTTGAGATAATGAAGCCCTTTGGCGAATTTGGAGGCCCTCTTAGTGGGCCAGAAGAACCTTGTTTTGGATTGGAAGACTTGTTGATGCATCAAAATGATTTTTTATGAAACAGGAGACCCTGTCTTAAAAAGGTAGGCCCTTCGCTGGATCGTGATTCCTACATTTATCAGAGCCCCTCATTTGGGAATTTTTGGATTATCCACGTTTTTCACATGGGCACTGTTGCATGCAATAAATGTTTTGCAAGGGGTGCAAGCCCTCCCCCCCCCCCCCCCCTTTGAATATGATGCTGGCCCTGTGACATTTTGTCCAAGACTCCTATAAAAGTCCCCTTGCCCGTTCAAAATTCGTTGCGCCGCTCCCGCAGCGCAGAGTGAATGCATCGCAGGAGGAGATATAGCATACGTATTAATGATTGAATGCAGAGTAACTTTATGACGACCCGGAACCTTTGGAGCCAACTGCTTCTGTATGACGTTTGTAGTTCATGCTTAAGGTCATAACTACACTTCAAAGCTTTGTCCTGGTAGGAAAAACACTGTTTTACTCTTCCTTCACTCACTGTTTTCAACAGCTTTTCCCATCGTTCGCCACGATCAGGTGGTAAGCACCTACATCGAGTCCCAGGCAAGTGGCGAACCGTCGCCGTGGTAATCCCCTATGTCACGGCGTTGTCAAGAGCCAGCTCCCCCTACACTCCCCCCCCCCCCCCCCCCCCCCCCGATGGCGATCCCCTATTGTCGAGGCCTCTCCGTGAGGTGCACAAGCGTCCCCATGTGGACAGGGACAGGCCGCGGGCCATGCTCATCACCGTGATGGCCGAGGGTCTGTGTCACTGGGATCAGACTCCGCCAGGTTCCAGGCAGGCTGTGCTCTCGAATGGTGCAAGGCGCAGACTTTTTGTATTCCCTAGAATCGATTGGATACACTGGATACCATGATTGAATTCTAGATACTGATGTATCCAAATTAATACTCTATTCTAGCCATCGTTTGGTCCACAGTGATAAAATATAGACGGCGACGGCCTGGAGGGCGAGCAGAGTCCCTCCTCTCCTCACCCATTGGGCCCCAAAGGGCCCATAAACCTCGAAGGGATCCATAAACTGCCGAACGGCCACAGTTTTTTGGCTGACCAAAACACGCACAAAGTGAACGTTTTTGGGCTTGCTAGGTGACCAAAAAGAAAGAAGATCAAGAAGGCAGCAACAATAAAAGGCCGTTGAAAAGTTACAATATAAAATACATAAGAAATAATAATTCACTGATTGAGAGGGTGGTGGTTGAGCGATGTTTTAGAGCTCGGTTCACTATCTAGGGGCCCTACGATGCTGCCGGGGGCCCTATATACCCACTTATCGAGGGACTCCGATCGCTAAGGGGACTTTCACATTGCCCTTGACTTCTTCGCATTTGCTCGGAGGACCCTACGCTGCTGTTGGGACTCAATATACCAACCTGCCATGGCACTCCTGATCGACCTGGGGGCCTCCACGGGTTCTTTCCATTCGCCCCAAAGGCTCTATGTATTGTCGGGGGCCCCAAATGTTAACCCACCGGGTGCCAGAGCACTTTCGGAGGTAAGGCGCCTTTCACATTGGTATCAGGCTCATTCCACATGCCCGGAGGACCCTGTACTGTTGTCGGATCATTTCATGTTAGCCTGCTCGGGCACTCCTAATCGCACAAGGGCACGCCACGTTTGTCTTGGACACCTCATATTTCTTCGGAGGACCGTCTGCAGCTGCCGCTGGGTCTTCATGTTCACTTTCCAAGGCACTCTTAATCGCTCAGCGGCCCTTCACATTGGTCTTGGATTCTTCCTGTTTGGCCGGGAAGTCCTGTGCTACGGCATGGATTCTTTATAGTAACCTACCGGTGCACTCATCATTACTGAAGGCCTCACTACATTGGTCTTGGATTCTTCTCCTTTTTTGGAGGACCCGTTGTTGTTAACGGGAGTCTTTTTGTTGATGTGCCGTGGCACCCTCGATCACCTGGGTGCCGTCCCCATTGGTCTTTGGTTTTCCCATTTCAGCTGAGGGCCAACGTTGCTGACTGGACCCTCCATGTTAATCGACAAGGACACTCTTGACCACTCCGGAGCCCTCGCATTGGTTTTGAGCTCTTCCCATGACGTCGAAGTGAACTTATTATGCTGTCGTAAGCCCCGCATGTGCTTGCAAGAGTCAGCCTTTCCGTCCCCCACGATGTTTCGCCTGCTCGTGTACACGGGCGGACTTCATTATTTCATGCGCATGTCCGAGATCTACAGGGTGACGATTTTTCTCTGCCTCTTAGCCGCAGATAGCAGAGCCGCATATGTTCCGATGATTTTTGCACGCAATTGTTCGACGTAATTTTACGCACTGCGAACGCAGCGTATTTCAGTTCCCCTGGCTGTTGTATCTGTGACACTCAGGATGATTGCGCATCACATTCTAAGGGAAGTGTTCCACATTTGTATCGGTTTTTAAACTGAAATAGCCATCTGGAAGGTTTTGGCACAGTTCACAGCGCCGTCCTTCTTGAGGCCTAAACTTCTCTAGTTACTGAGCCACATGCCCACGGAGATGGGGAAACTATTTCGGGCAGAATATTTCAAGGACATTTTGGCATTCATGACGTCATGCTAACGTCATTCAAATTATGCCGTTCCATAACCCACGCGGCGATCAAGGCCAGAAAAACATAATGGTCGAGTTATTCATGTCCGGCGTTTCTGAACACGATTTCCAGACATAGCGGCCGTCAATCGGCACTAAACTAATGTTGTGCAAGGTGCGCTGACGTAGGCGAACAGTGACGCATGGAGGAGCACATCTGGAAAACAGAGAAATTATGCTGTCGATAGTGGTCTTTTCTATTTAAAAGTATAGCGATAGTTGTAAGTGTGCTTGTTTCATAGTGTATGATGTCTGCTTCAATATCTTCAAATGCGCAACGTTCTTTTTTAATTGAATGTTTTACATTTGTATAGATTTAATTTTATAGATTTTAATTTTAGTGCATGCTGTACTCCTTCACTCGAATAACATAAAAACTTCACGTTAGTCATTTGTCAACATCTGATCACAGCATCAAATGGCCGGTTATCCGCAGAAACCGGCTGGCCGGAACGAACCTTGGCATCATGTGCTTCGTTTGGTTCTGATGGTATTTAGCAGCTAACTTTAACTCATTTTGCGACATGTTTTCCGAAAGGCTTGGCCACAAAATGCCTGATCTACCAAGCTCTGGAGGAAATTAACGCGCTTCGTGTGTGCACATACTTATCACACCCAGTTTCCTTGCGCTACGCACAGAACGATGGGTTCCAAAACAAAAAAGCAAGCATAAGAACCTGAAAATGTGGTAGCCGAAATCCAAGTTTTTTATGAAGAGCGCCCCCAAACTCCAAGGGGACAGAATGGTGCGTTGCTACCGCTTGACGAAATCCTGGATTCGCCAAAGCGTACAGGACTGAGCCGAAAATCGTACTTACGGAGCAGTCTGCGGGACCACACGAAGGGTTAGGGACCAAGGGATTAGAACCACAATTATGGCACAAGTCTCTCAGATTTCAACGAATACTCTGCCAAAGATAATGGTGGGTTCAGCATCCGAATATCACAATTCATCGCATTTTGATACGCAGTAACCGGCTTTGACTTGGTCCGATCTCGAGATTTTGTCATGACATCACTTTTTAGGAAAAAGTTGAGCGTTTGACATTTTCAATTGCATCGCGCTGAAGCTTTTGGGTTCTGATTCAGAGCAAACAAATTTCAACTTATTGGAATTCGATGAGTGCTTTGGTATGGAGCATTTTAATTAAACTGAATTTGCTTCGAGTGGTCAACTATAAACATGCAGTGTTCAACATAGGATCTTTGTCGTGAATTAGTACAATGTTGACAAACATCAGCGCACAGCGTAAGAAAGGTGTTACATACAGTTGCTGAAAAATGAGATTTACTGTTAGCGGTCACCTATTTTGGCCTACTTACCGTCATTTGACCATTTATCTCATTTTCTTAAAACGGAGCTTGGCGTCACGGATCCCATCATGACCAGTGCGGTCTGAACAAGCATTTTCTGCAGGTGGAAGAGCAAGGTATTGACAGTTTATATATATATATATATATATATATATATATATATATATGGTAGACATTCTGTCCTCAAACCATGAGTGAAGTCTCGACGCGTGAACATGAGTAGTCGTAAAAACATGGGGTATTTTTCTAGCATACTCGTAATTTAGTGATTTCTTGATATCATATTCCAGCAAATAGTTCTCAGTACGTCGATTGTCAGTTTGTATCGGCGTAGGACCTCGTAATGCAGAAAAGCATGGGTTTATGACCTTGACCTGAAAAGCGGTTTGGGAATGGTTTCGTGCAAGCATGCTCATCAAACGCGGCATAAGAGTTTATACTAACCTTCGCGACTAGACTAGACAAGATTAGATCGCGACCAGGCTAGATTTTTGGCGGGGTTTTATGTTATCAAGCTACGTGCACCTTCGCCTTCGATGTATCTTCCGTTAAAATGGACGAGGGTAGTTTCAATAAAAGAATACAAACGCTTTCGCCATTCGACTGGAAGTGACTCATAGAACGTCACCATGAAACTCTGTCCATTGCATTCAAAACGAATGCCTGAAACTCTGCACACTGAATTGAAATAAAATATCGGGACATATACAGACAATATTGCAAATTCTCGGGTGATAGGGACATAAGGATCACTAAACACGCCGAATGTGACTTAAATGGAAACATCGTTGTAGGAAAGAATGGTAGTCGTAGCAGGAAAACGACCCACGTAAGCACAGCACTGTCTGATGTACTGACGAATGGACGGCGAAAACATCACAACATGATCTGACGTCCTGCGAAATGTCAGTGAGACTGACTGCTGGCGACTGGAAAGTGGGACTGACTGTGCTGGGACTGACAGTTGGACTGACAGTGGGACTGACAGTGCT
Organism: Pollicipes pollicipes; assembly: GCF_011947565.3. NCBI lineage: Eukaryota > Metazoa > Arthropoda > Thecostraca > Pollicipedomorpha > Pollicipedidae > Pollicipes > Pollicipes pollicipes. The sequence continues at coordinate 30,869,247 of NW_023596297.1, read as the reverse complement.
AGAGACTGACAGTGCGGGGCCTGCCAGACGTAGCGCCATCCAGTGTGCTTGGCGTTGGACAGTAGGACGACACAATGCCTTCTGGTTTGGGGAGCACTGGACCACTGGACCAGTAGGACCACACAAAGCCGTCTGGTTTGGTGAGCACCGGACAGCGCGGCGGCGCAGCACGTTTGATGTGCTGAGAGGTAGTGTTGGACGAGGTGACAATGCGGTACTGTCCGATTCGCCATGCTGTATAAGCATGCGCGTAACCACCAGTGGGGCCAGTGAGGTTCGAACCCTGGTTGCTTTTTGCCACTGGGCTTCGACCGACAGCAGCGTTAATTGTATTATACGCTGCCATGGAAGTTGCGCGCCAAATGCGATTACGTGCGGATGCAAAGCGTTTGCTACCAGACGTCCGTCCCGGTGGCTCAGTTGGTCAGGCCGCCTGCCCTCCGCTCCACCCAACCGAGGCGCTGTGCGTTTGAGTCGCTTAGGCGCTCGCAATTTGCACTGACAGGTATGGCCTGGGGCCGGTGGCAGCGGTCGCGTTAAAGGTCAGTTGACGTCAGAGGGGCAGGACGGACCGTACTGAGTATTGCGGCGTTAAACTTTTGTCTCTAGATTCTGCTGTTGCCCTGTCCATTGCATTAGTATGGACCCCTACCACCTGACCTGACCCCTACCATCTGATTGCAGAGCATCAGATGGTAGGGGTCAGGGTTTATACAACAAGTAGTGCCTAGCACTGGAGTGATTAGCACTTAGCACTTAACACGTGAGCTCTGATCCCAGAAACTCATCTATTCAAAGGCTTAGACAAAACCTTTAGAAAAACGTATACGAATCCAAATTCAACCACATCGCTGATAAAATCGCCAGACCTTGGCAGGCCCAGAATGATGACGGACGAAGTTGCTATCGTCACAGGGATGATCCATACACATAAGCGGATGAAGCCCGGATGACTACGGTAGCGCGGCGGTTAAGCTGCGTGTCTGGGGAACCGGAGGTGAGGTCCTACTCCCCGCGGCAGCCACTCCCCCTGCCAGGATGCGAGGCATGTGAAGCCGTATAGCTTTCCACCTTTGGGACCAACCCAAAGAGGACTTATCAATGCATCGTGTATTTACCTGTCGTGAGTTACGTAGGTGAGGGTGTACTGACGTTAACCGTCTGCGCACACATTTTTATGTGATGATTTTGGAGATTGGTTGGGTTGGGTCTGCCAAGTCCTGGAGATTTATCCTCGCCTAGATAGGGGAAGGAGTTGCATCGACCTATGCTTTTTTTGCTAATATTGCCTCGGCGTGTCGTGTAACCGTCCCTTTAACAACGCAATCTTGTCTCGCTCTAGGCCGCAGCTAGCCCAGGTCAAAGCAGAAAATGTTTTGTTTCTCAGTAGAAACGTTTTCAAAGAAACGCTGTGCTGTAAAACGCTACATACTAGCATAATCCAAAGTGAACAAGAAATTGTCTTTGCTAGGTGCATGCTGTTATGTTGCATGATTTTGTAAATAGTGGCATATAAAGCAGAAATAGTCCGATTTTCGGTAAAATATTAACTTTGACCTGGCCTAGCGTGGTTGATTCGTGATCAAGCAATATAAAGCTTCGACCAGCCGCGAGAGCTTGCTGAGGCCAATGGAATGGGCGTTCCTGTGAAGTTCAATCATTCTTAATTTTGTAGCGGCAGGGGCTCGCACCCAACCCAACCCTCCCTCTCCCGCCCGTTCGCGTCCGGTGTCACAAATAACGGCGAATCCGGGTAAAGTTAACCGACAAGGTGGATGATATGGAATAGTTAAAGTTTCTGGTGCGGATGGAAAAATAAATATTGAAAAACGGTAACATTTTATTTGGATTTTGGGTGAAAACAAACTCATCTATGACCGCATGCCGTTTAGTGACCAGATCCGTCACGGCATAGATTGCAGTGTCAACATGAGTGGAACAGTCTGGAATATATATATATATATATATATATATATATATATATATATATATATATATATATATATATATATATATATATATATATATATATAGTCAAATAGACACAATATATGCCAACTATAGATATCACTATTATATATACTAGATATATATATATATAACTATATAACTATGGGAGGGGTCACATTGATTCCCCGAAGATCTTTCTAGAATGGTTTCCGAACGCCGCGGCGTAGCCGCGCCAAATTTTGCATAGCTGTAGACAATTGAATAGCGGATCGTTTGACATCAACAATTTAGATGTACCTTGTAAGGTTGCTTACGTATGGCAGGTCAAAGTCAGGCCATAATTTCAGCGAAGGCAATTTCTAGGGAATCGTCCAATCTGATATAATAACGGAGTGTTTGACAAAGCCATACATCTCTGAGATGCTTTGTTAGGCACTACAAATATTGAATGAGCGAATTGCGTTGACCCAAGGTCAAGTAGGAAGGTCAGACCAAGGTCAGAACCAACTTGATTTATTACTCTATGGCTTGCTGTGTTGGATAGTTTGTGGCGCTCATTTCAAATTTGTTGACAGTAGAAACCGCACTATACATCTTCCATGGACTTCTTAAAGGTTATAATAGGTCACTGACCTAAATGACCGAGGTCAACGTTTTGTTTTTAGAAACATACTGCTTAACGAAATCTTTGTCGCTTATTCAAATGCAGAACCCAGGGCAGTCTTGTATGATTTTGGTCATAATGTACTTCGAAACGTCAAACAGGGTGATTGATCTTGAATGAGCATGTGACCTTTTGCTTGAAACAGTGGTCTGGGCTTTGAGGCACTTTGGAGACCAACCTGGGGCTTGACCTTGTTTGACCTTATTCTACTCGAAAAACATGATCCAGGAACCTCAAACCTTACTCTAAATTCTTTCACGTATAGGCAAACACACCCTGTAAATTTGGTGTCCGGGTGCACCCGTATAACGAGGTCGCCGAATGTTTGGACTGGTCAGCGCACTCGTTCGACATAGGGCACACCTTTCCACATACTGAGGGCATTCTGAGAACTGAGAGCACTGAGGGCAAGTTTCGCTCCAGGTTCTATAAGGCTCGTCCATTTTGCTTGTTCCTTCGTACGGATCCTTGGCTGTCGCTCCCTTGGGACCCATAGGGTTCCCGGGACCTCGGGACGTTAAGACCGGAGGTAGGACAAATGTCCCTCCCTGTCCTACCGATAGTTGCGCATTGGCTCCTCGTGAAAATAAAACACGGGGCTATTTCTGTGCCCTCTTCGTTTTGACGCCACTTGAAATTAAAGGGTTCCGAGGCCCTCGTGGTGCCTCCCTTATAGTGAGCCCCTCCTCAAAATACAGGTCGTGATGCCTGAAATGAAGGCATTGGAAATCTCTTCGACGAGAGGTCTGACATAGGATTTCGTCAGGGTGGAGCACATATAAATTGTGCATCCCCTGATTTTGGTGTCATACGAAAATAAAAATGTAAAAAAATCCTTGAAATGGCCCGTTCGGATTAGTTGCCTACTTAACAATAAACTTATGGTGCCCCAAAATAAGAGTTTTCGCGGTCTGTCGCCGAATGGGCTGATCTCGGATTTCCCCCATGGGGGGTGCTAACATTGCGGTGCCCTGACCTTTGTTGTCTTTGAAAAACATTTTGGATCCCATTGTGGTGGCCCATGAAATCGGATGCTTGCTTAAATAATGTTTATGATCCTCTGCATTGAAGGTTTGTGGCGCCTCTTTGTGCAAGGGGTCGATCTAGAATTTGGTCTGGAAGAAAGCAAAGAAATATTGGTATCCCTTATAATGAAGGTTTCGCGACCCTTCCAATAGTCCACTTGGGCTTGATATCAATCGTAAACAAATGTTTTGGTGCCGCGAAAGTGAGGTTTTGTTGTCCCTTCGCCGAATGGGTCAATCCATGATTTCGCCTATGAAGCGCCACAGGCCATGTAATTTTTTGCGATGCAATGCAATCTGTTGGACATTAAAGATAAACATTTTGGGACCCACCGAAGTGCCCCTTGGAATTGGGTGCCTTTGGAAGATAAAGGTTATGGCTCCCTGAAATGAAAAATGTTGGTGCCACTTGGCCGAACGCCAAAGAAAGTACCGATCTGGAATTTCATTGCTGTGAAACGCACAGAAACCACTCTTAGAAACAAAGGTCGTGTTGCCTCGAAAAAAAGGTTTTTGGGGCACCTCGTCTGAGTCCCAGGATTTCGTTCGGGGTAGGAGGTGCCTGGTGAGAATGAAGGTTCGCGTCCCTTCATGGAGCCCTCTAGAATTGGGTGCATCTTGAAACGAAGCTTCTGGTTTCAGAAATCGCGGTTTTAGTGCTCCTTTGCCGAATGGGCCGATCCAGGATTTTGCTAAATAGACAATGTACAAATATTGTGGTGCCCCTGGAATTTGGCGCAACCCGAAAACGGAAATTTCGGACCCCTTGCGGTGTCCCTGAAATCTGGTGCCTCTTGGAAGTATAGGCTATGTGGTTTCGAATTGAGTTTTTGGTGTGGCCCACAGGGGTCGTCCAAAAGTGGCCCAAAGGAAAGGTGACATGACCCTCATGTCTACCACCCACCTTTAGGATACACCCTTGTCTGTATTGTTCGGTTACTAGCAGGATGAGGTCATCAAATTTAGACAGTTCTGGAGCATTGCCATCACATCATTCAAAGAAGCATTTTCTTAAGCGCCAGTGACTGCTACTTCCGGAAGAAGCTCAACAGCCACCTAAAATCACTGCCTTCCCGCAGCCTTCTGGAACGGCCTAGAAACGGCACCATTTATGGGCACGTGCAGTGTCTACTATGACAAGCAGGTTCTGTGGCCTGGTTCTTCTCCAGCAAATAATCCATCTTGGAACCAAAACAGAATGCAAAATCGGTATTCCAAATTTTCAGAAGCTTTGAGACGTCTATGAAGAAACATTTCTAAAATACAAACGTCCATGTGCTGTTTCGCGCTCATCCCCAAGAAGCGAGCTGTTGGGGATGAGCGCAGCTCGTTATATAGAGTACTGTCAATATAATAGTTGTGTAGCACAACAAGGACGTTTAATCGGCATCTCCATGTGTACTGTAGGTTGTTAACTCAAAGCAATTACTTTGTGCGCGTGATACCGAAAAAAAAACAGGAGCTGCATGCCTTTCTTCCTTATATCAACTCCAAATTATGACCGGGCAACAAATTAGACACAATTCTTGAAAAAATGGCAGTTGGAAAGAGGATGGTCAGGGTTGACGGACTCGCCCCCCCCCCACCCCCCTCCAATGAAAATGCAAAGTTCCACCCCTGGTAGCAACCTTTTCATTCATGCTATTTTGAGGCTTGAGCTTGAGCTTGTACACCTGACGCTTCAGATTCATCTAGGTATCTAGAGCCGTCCTATACCTGTTCTTAGTTTTTGACTTCTTTCCATACCAGATAAAACCTGATTAGTTCAATATCTTTCATGATTTCCCCCTCTAAGTCTGGCAAGATTAAAAAACACACCAGCTTCGATCGAACTTTTGCCTTTGGGGGGAATACCTTTCCAAACACCGGTCGCGACAACAGATGCGAGGCATGCAAGCTGTTTTTGTTTTGTTTTTTTGTTTTTTGTTTAGTTTGTCTGTTAGTGACCTAGTGCCGGCCTCAACGTCAGTACTCAAGGAAGTTGGAGAGGGCTGCCCCACGTCTAATTCCACCTGCTAATCGCTTGTGTAAAGTCAAATTCTTCTCATATATGTAAATCTCGAGAAAAAAATTGATGGCGATAAAATTCATCAGAGACCAGACTAGGTGTTCTTGGGGGCCACTGTGAGACTCCTACTCAGTCACTGGTTTAACGCTGCTTAACGGTTTTTTCGTAATTAGTCGGTGTGGTGAGTCAGTGAATAGCGTGTGCAGTCTCCACAGCAAGTGTGTCAATGGGTCCTTAATGCAACCCGTGATCAGGACATAACGATTTACCTAGATCTGATGTCAATCCAATACTTTTTACTATGGTCTAACTTAGATTCAGGTGAATCCCTTACCTTTGCCAAACTTCTTGAATATTGAAATGGCTTCTCTCTCACTTTGTGAGAGAAACCACTTGAAACCAGAAGTGGCTTCCCGACCTCTGGATTGGCAGTGTCACATCATCGGAGAAAGCCAGATCCTCATTTCTGGCTCATCGACTTTGTGCCTTTGCCACATGCATCCGATTGGATTGCGCATGTTCATGGCTTCACGCTGAGCACAAATGAAGCGGAGCTAAGAAGCGGAGGGGCATGTGAAGCGGAGCTATGAAGGCAGCCCTGTTTCAGACCCCTCTGAGGAAAAAGTTCCGTTAGAAGACCGTTTCATTGAACTACTGACGCTTAGTGCATACGTTGCTAGCTGATCCGTGGTGCTTACATGATAAAGAGCCATTTCCCATGTTGAGCCAAATCTCTTTTTTTTCATTAAAGCATGCACTGTCCTGTTTTTTTTTCTCCTTTGGTTTTTGTTCATTCCGGTCCCGGTTTTGGTCCGCACGCACTGACGTCCGCTGGGTCCACTCGAACTGCGCTCTGTTCCTTCCAACGTCGTGTAGTTTACAGTTAGTCATCTCTTTTTTGTGCATAAAAGTTACCTATTTCTCTTTTAATGGTGCACAGTATCATGGGTAGAGCAAGATGCCTAGGAATGCCATGCTGACAATCTAGTTCAATACTTTCCACAATTTTCCTTCTGATTTTGGAAAAGCGCTTATCATTCAGACGATCAGTATCAAACTTTCAGAACCTCGGCCCTCGTTCTACTTGACGGAAGCGGACGGCGAGCTCTTCCATGCTATGGTCTGACAGGCACCCTTCTCGTATAACACGTGACAGCTTCGATCCGCCCTCGTGGAAAGCGTCGCTTGTGTTAATTAAACCTACGCGAGATATGGTTACAACTGAGTCGTGCCTTACGCATGTATTTCCGTACATCTGTGTTCGTTTTTATCCATGCATCGCTTAGACCAAAGGCATCTACAACGTCTTTGAGGAAATCGAATGTCTTTGGGCTCTGCACGTTACCGAATATCGTTATGCGTCGCCCTGCGTCGGTTGTCCCTGTCCAGTGAGGCGTTCCTGTCCAGTAGGGTGTCCCTGTCCAGTGGGTTGTCCCCGTCCAGTCGGATGTTCCCGTCCAATGGGGTGTCCCTGTCCAGTGTGTTGTCCCTGTCCAATGAGTTGTCCCTGTCCAGTGGGCTGTCCCTGTCCAGTGGGGTATTCCTGTCCCAGTGGGATGTTCCTGTCCAGTAGAGTGTTCCCTATCCAGTGGGTTGTCCCTGTCCAGTGTGTTGTCCCTGTTTAGTGGGCTGTCCCTGACCAGTGGGTGGGTCCTGTCCAGTGGGGCGTTCCTGTCCAGTGGGATGTTCCTGTCCAGTGGGGCGTTCCGTGTTCAGTGGTGTGTGGGGTGTCCCTGTCCAGGGAAGGACTTGATACGCAGCTAACATCGCCGCCTATAATGTCATCGCTGTGTGCTTTATCATGGAACATCTTACACGGGAAATGAGATGGAATAACCACGTAATCGACATTTGAATTAGAATAGAAATTGTTGCACTTGTCGCTTTCATGTGATGTCCCGTCTCGGCCCTTTTTCGCGCAACCCATCAAGGTACCGACCGACCTCAAAAGCGAGCAAAAGCGAAAGTTGAACCGACCGCAAGGCCTGTCTCGCGTCCCCCGCAGACCTGCGCTCCGCTAGGGAAACCCGCATAAAGCCGTGTCTCCGCTACGGAAACCCGCATAAAGCCGTGTTTGATCAACCTTGTGCGTAGCATGTACAGACATAGGAAAAGAGGCCTTCTTGGCTGCCGATGTTCATTTTCAAGTTGAAAAATTATGTGTTGAGAAAGGTTGTGTCATTGTGTCTGGCATTGTATTTGCGGCGTCTATGTCTGTGAAAGAAACTTCGGCATTTTCAGCATATTTTACGCAAAACAAGGTGCAGGAAAACTCAAAATTGCATCCACATTAGTAAACTGAAACTTCGTTATCTTGTGATGTTAGGGAGCGGCAAAAGATAAAGTTAGATAAAGATCAGCCATCATGTTTTTAATATTTTAAGGTATCAACGTATGCGATGGGTGAGCGGTTGCTGGCTGCCCTGCTGGCCCCCCTCTGCTGACAATGTGACGCACCGATAAGACACCTATTGCATATGGGCATACACCTACCTAACGCCAATATCACCTAGCACACACCCATACATCCCACCCCTGTATCTGTACGTTACACACCTCCTGTTTTATGTGCGTATCAAGGACATAAAACAACAAAAAAGAATGAGCAAGGAAAGGTGTGAGGGGATCCACGGGGTTAAAATAATGGTGGCTCAACCGTGTATCGCCGCTTATTGTAGCATTCGCTCATTGGTTATAAAAGGGGAGCAGTAATGGTGGAACACTGGCATAATGCATGGCCCATTGGTCGCTGCTAGCAGCTTTACGTGTGTCCAAAATGTTCGCATTGAAACGTCCTTAGATTGGTATTTTGTGCGTTGGACCTGGCATGTGCGTACTGTACCGTGATGAACGAATTCAGTATGGTATAAGATTCGTAATGACTGGATCTCTCTGCGGCAGATCGGGTACCGGTGACCAGAAAGGTAAGTACGAGCCTTCCGCCGCTGCCTGAAGCGGCGAGAGCTGGGTGCCAGAAGAACACAGCATGTTTTTTAGGCCTGGAGAGGGGCCGACACAATGCGGTCTGAATTGCTGGGGACTGGGTGAAGGAGTCGCATATTGCCGTCTCATTTGCTGAATACTGGGTGGCGCAAGGACACAGCACAGTCTAACGTACTGGTGGTCAAAGTGAGGGGCGAGACAATGCCGCCTGACGCGCCATCTGTCCCAGCCGACTTACCATCCGGCGCGCGCTGCCTGACCGAGCAGCTGGTTCGTCCCACCCGCGCTGCCTGACCAAGCAGCTGGCCATCCCACGAGCGCTGCCTGACCGAGCAGCTGGCCATCCCACGCGCGCTGCCTGACCGAGCAGCTGGCCATCCCACGCGCGCTGCCTGACCGAGCAGCTGGCCATCCCACGCGCGCTGCCTGACCGAGCAGCTGGCCATCCCACGCGCGCTGCCTGACCGAGCAGCTGGCCATCCCACGAGCGCTGCCTGACCAAGCAGCGGGCCATCCAGCGCACTGCCTGACCGAGCAGCTGGTCCATCCCACGAGCGCTGCCTGACCAAGCAGCTGGCTCGTCCCACGCGCGCTGCCTGACCGAGCAGCTGGCCATCCCACGAGCGCTGCCTGACCAAGCAGCGGGCCATCCAGCGCACTGCCTGACCGAGCAGCTGGTCCATCCCACGAGCGCTGCCTGACCAAGCAGCTGGTTCGTCCCACGCGCGCTGCCTGACCGAGCAGCTGGGCCGTCACCCGCACCCGCGCCCGTCACGGCCGCCTGTGCGCCCCCTGGCGCGGCAGCAGCGCTGCCTCGGCCTGCCGTCCCGCAGCAGGCCGGCGGCGGCCCGCTGAAGTTGGCAGGGCTCGCTGAAGCTGCTGGCCGGCGGCGCGCGGCGGCGGCGCGGCAGCGGCCACCGGTCAGGTTCTCACGGGGCGGGTGGGCGGCGGCCGGCGTGGGCGTCGGCGCCGGCGCTTCGGCAAAGGGCAGAGCTGGCCGACCCCCAGGTGGCGGGCCGCCCCGCGGCGGCGCGCCGGCGCCGCCCGACGCTTTGGGAGCGGGCCCCGAGGGCTGGATGACGTCTGCCGTGTATATCGGTTTCAAATGGTAGGCCCGCGTGGTCTCCGAAGCTTTCGACAAAGTTTGGAGAGTGCGATTTGCATATTTGCATTCGGTACCATGTTAAAAATTTAGGCTAAGCAAACACGTTATAAATCGTGTACCGACCAACGGGGCATGTTATGACGAATTGTTACCGGGTGTCGCTCGTTCTCTTATGTAACAATCTGCAGCCACGGAGTATTTTCGGCCGTCAGGTAATCGTGCGGAACGTGCTTTGATATCCTGTTCCAATATTTGCAAGCTGTGTGCATGCGGTGAGACGTGGAAATGGTCGCTATATCTCCAGTTTAGCATCAAAAGGCCACATGTGTTTTCGGTTTCTGTCATCCGTTAAAGATAGATTAAAGCCGATAGTTTAGACCAGGCTCAACACATACACCACTGTAGAATGCCGCCAGAACGTCATCGCAGGCGGCATGCAGTCAAATGGCCTCCCATGTCTGCGGATGATCCTACACTCAACCTCAATTTCGTTCAGCCTTGTCTGGACCACTTTGGACTGATGGTCGAAGGAAGTCCACTGGACTGCAAAAATTGCATGCATCGAGATGGTTGAGGCTTTTTTGTCTTTCTGCTTATGTAGCCTTTACATTAGTAATATTGACGATCAAGCAAATGATATACCTGACCTCAAACATAGCACATCACACTATATAACTAAGGTATCGGTGGTCAGTAGTCTTCATATCCAGTGCCACCACCAGCAGTTTTGTCACGAAGTGTTCCTCGTGTGTCACCTTGGCATTCGAAAGTGAATCATGATTGTTCTCAATTTCACACCTTCTGTCGTACACAGGACATTAAACATTGTTATCATACACAGAGAATACTACGCAGAGCATTGCATCATTAAACATCATTTGAACACAATCAGAGGATTAAACAAACGGCATCAAACAAGTGTAAACACAGGTATATACATGCGTGCAATTACACATGTTTAACACCGTTTCTTTCATGTTCGGATATTTAATTCTCTGGCAGTGGTATATTTTGGCCAGGTATCTTTACTTAGACATAAACCATTGAAAAGTACGGCGTGTTCAACTTTCAGTAGCTTCCGGTCAAGTTGTCCGATCCTTCGTGCGCCACGTGCGCCACGTTAGATTAAGAAATAGCTCGCCAAGAGAGATGTGTCGTCTTTATGTATACTTTGCGTTATCAAATGTTTCGGGTGCATCGTTAATCTTTTCTCAAAAGCGGTACATTGCTCTTTACTTCAAATCGGTACCGGAAACAATTGAAATCTGGGCGTGAAATGGCCTTTGGAGTCGAAGCGCTGGAAAACCACCAATTCTTTTCGATAAACTTGAAGTCAGATAATAAAATACGAGCATGCAAACAACAATATACCTCTCGTCTAATAACTTTCAATACCATTATAGCGTGGTACAGTTAATGTTGCAGTCACGCAAAATACAGTATGGGCATCATACGTTGCGGCCTACAACACGCACTTGGGCGGTGGTTTAAATCGACCTCCAAAGGTTTGTCTGAAATGATTTCGGAACGGCGCGGCTCAGCCGCGCCAAGCTTTGGATTGCTCTGGAGAATTGAATGGTGGATCTTTTGATGTAAGACAATTTCATGCATCTTGTAAAGTTGCTAACCTGCGGCAGGTCAAAGTCAGGCCATGGCTGTCGGCAAAGGGAATTTCTCGGGAATCGTTCAATGCGATGCAACAACAGAATGCTAGACGAAACTGTCATATCTGAGATAGCTTCTTAGATGATGAACTAATTTGATTTAGAGTTACAACCAATTCTATTGGCCTCGAGTGAGGTTTGAAGGTCAGATCGAGGTTAAAATTAACCTGCTTTTTTACTTGAGAGCTTGGTGTATGGGGCAGTTTCTGGCACTCAATTCAAATTCATTGATGACAGGGACTGCAACAGACATGTTTCATGAACTTTTGAAAGGTCAGAGCGGATCATTGGCCTACGATGGCCTAAGTCAACATTCTGTTTCAGGAGCATGCCGTTTAGTGTGTCCCTGACGCTTATCCGAATGACAATACGGGAGCAATCTCCTAGAAATTTGGTCACTTTGACCTTTTTAAGTACAAAAAAGCCACTGACCTTAATTGGACACCCTTACCTTTTGTTTAGAACAGGTATCTAGCTTTACGGCAGTTGCATGAGGAGGCTTGGAGACACTTCATACACCAATCAGGAGTTTGACCTTGTTTGACCTTATTTAACCCCAAGATCATAACCTAGAAACCATAACTTTTAACACAAGTGAGTTCACCTTCAAATAAACCTACCCTGTGAATTTGGTGTCTCTAACTATCTGAGTTGTTGAGATCTCAGCGGGGTCAAATTGACCTCCACCCGGATGAAAGATATTCAGCCGGCCACCCGGTCACGTGATAACATGCGACATATGAAACTATTTTAGTCACTACTACATTCCACAGCCCCTGACCCACTCCCCGTGCAGATGTAACGACATGTTTGTTATCTGTGTGATTTATTTGCACTGTAACGGCAAAGAGATAAGTCATAGGTTTGGTCCATTTGCCTGTAAGTACGGATGTGTGGTGGTAAATAAGCAGTGCCTCCAGGATGTTGGTATTTCTTGTGTCTTCAGTTGATGCTAGAATTTCAGCTTGTGAGCATTTGGTGCATGAGACGTCTACCATAGTCGCATTGCGTGTGACCTTTTGATGTCCCATCCGTAAGTTGCATAGAGGCACGTCGCGACAGAGATGCTGTAGTAACACAAATGTAGCATACAGAACGAAGCCTGCAGTCATTGTGACAGCATGATCTGTACATTCTTTTGTACACTTCTTCAACATCCGTCACCATATGGTTGTCTTTAAAAAGATCTCTGGGAATACGATTTTGTAAGACATCCGCAATCTAAAAACATTCTCCATCGACTCAGACGCCTTTGGGCCCAATGCCCTGGAATTTTTTCTCGCTGATTCTGTGGCCAGACCACATATTCTTACGGTAGTAGATGTCACCGACGGTCTGGTGTGTAGGTTTTTGGTGGGATTTAGATAATCATCAAGTTTGTAACGCATGTATTTCACTTTACCGTTCCTGTATCCGTATTACCCGTAGTTAGCAAGTAACTGACGCCATTGAGCGTTCAGCATGTAAGAGCTAATAGCTGGAACAGTCGTGCGATGTCCCTCAGACAAAGGCTCTGACAACGCTGGTTTTATATCTTTGAGGATGTAGCTTGAACACGCGACACAAAAACATGCAGCACCCTGGAGGCACTACCTAGTCATGGCTGTACACCCACTAGTACTTAACAGACAAATGAAGCAAACCTAATCATTTTCTTTTCGGAGGAGCAATGCAAACAGCTTACAAGGATAATGAACATGACCTTGACACCTGGGGGGAATAGGTCAGAGTTGGTGGCATGCAGTAACGCAGCAAAGGGAGTGGTGAGTGGTGTAAGTGAAATCCCCCCTCCCTCCCCCTCCCCACCATCCTGGCAGGTTTGAATGCATTTTTTTTTATCGCGACGCTGCTGAATATAATTCCGGAATTTGGTGATTAGGGAAACCATTCGGTTGTGATTTTTTGGGCACCATCATGGGCAGCGACATGCAGAGCCCAACAGCCGTAGTTAATAACAAGACCAAATGTTGACCTGGGTCGTTTGAGGCCAGTGACCTACTCTGACCTCTGACAAGTCTATGGAAGATGTCAGTTGAGGTCTCTATTATGAATAAATTCGAAATGAGCACCAGCCAATATCTTATAGAGCGAGCTCTCGAGTGAAAAGCAGGTTGGCTTTGACCTCGGTATGACGTTCATATGAGACCCCAGGTCAATGGAGTTTGTTGCTAACCAAAATGCAATTGTTTTAGGCCCCACAAAATTATCTCAGAGATGTATGATGCCGTGTAACACTGCGCTGTCGCATCAACTTAAAAGATTCCCAAGAAATTGTCTTCTTTGACAGCCACGGGCTGACTTCGACCTGCCATAGGTCAGTGAACTTACAAGGTACATCTAATTGTTGTATGCCAAAAGATACGCTTTCCGCATATTTTCGCTTGCAGAGCTTGGCACCGCTACGCCGCCTCGTTATAAAATGATTCTGTAAACATTCAGGGGATCAAATTAACCTCCACCCGAGCGCGTGTGCAGGCACCAGGGAAAATCAACATCGATAGCTTATTCAGATAGGCTAGGTACTGTTCCCATTAGCGTTTGTGGGATGAAGTAGTCTGTTTGCAGTGCGTGCGTGCTCTCCATGGAGCTGGGACTCGCTCATAAAAATCAACCTCCCACACAACTGTGTCATCTACATACCTCATCAATACCTTGACTTCTTGAGGAAAAAACCATGACCTCTAGGGCCAAGTACGAAAGTCGGGCCGAGGTCAAAATAACCTGGCCTTTTACTCAAGGGCTTGGTTTATGGGGTATTTTTCGTGCTTATTTCGAATTTATTAATGACAGGGACCGTAGCAGACATACTACATGGTCTTTTTAGGTTTTATTGGTTTACTGGCCTAAAATGGCCTAAGCCAACATATTGTTCTAGGAACATACCGCCAAGTGTAATTCCTGACGCTTAATTGAGTAAAAAAATTACAGTAATATCGTAGTTAATTGGCCACCTTGACCTTTGAAGGCGCAAAAAGTCACTTACCTCGAGTAAACAAACTGACCTTTTGCTTAGAACTAGTATATGTGTTCATGGCGGTTGCGCGAGGAGGCCTGGAGACACTTTGAACACCAATCTGGACTTTAACCTTGTTTAACTTTATTTGGACACAAGGTCATGTCCTACGAACCTCAAATTGTGGCAAAAGTAAGCTGACCTACTGGCCAATCCACTGTGTGAATTTTGTGTATCTAGCTCTCTTAGTTTCTGGGATATCAGGGGGTTCAAATTGACCCCCACCCGAGTGAAGGGCATTCAACCGGTCACTCGGGCGCGTGTTAAAGCAGCCCTCGTTCGGGGAGAATTCTCCGGGACAGGTTTACAAACATGGCGCATTTCTAAGCTTGGCCAAATGACGTCATCACCGAATCAGGCGTCCATCCCTTTTGACACGGCTTGAGGTAGTGACGCTGAGGTGATGTGCTTCCACGACTGAGTATCGTTTTTGGCGCCGGTTAAAAAGAAACGAACTAAGACGCTGTTCTGTTCTCAGTGCACTACATTGATTTTGTTCTAGTAGGTCAGCGGCCACGCAGATTCGAAGAAACTGAACGTGATGCACTTCTTTGATCGAGGTCGGCTGTTGTATTTTGGGGTGCTTTGGTTCCACTCACAACGAAGAGGAGCCATGTACAAAGCTGGGAAAGGGTACAGGTGCGAAGGGTCCAATATCACAAATATAGCTAAATCCGAGGAAAAAGGTGGTTTTAAGAGTAATCTCTATTTAAAGAAATTTCAATATGCCCTCAAACACGTCGGCTGGATTCAGCTGTGAGTGGTCGTCATGCTGGTCGCTACTAGTGTCCTGATACATAACTGAGGCCTGTTTCACCACCCGCCTTAATACCCAGCAACCCAGTGACGCTGAATAAGGCGGTATTCTTTAGTCCAGACATCTGTACCAAGAGAGAGCTAAATTTTGTCGACATAGCAGTAAAGTCGAATCGTTAGCCCCCTTGTCCCCTTCTATATCAGTATCATGAAGTGCCATTAACCCGTTTGTGCTGTTGCGTATCAGGTTAAGGTAGGACAACCTGACTCAACCTGCTCAACCTGACAGCCTCAACCTGACTGGTAACGCTAGCGTCACGTCAAGGTCAAGAACAAACATTTTGTTCAGCTGAATCAGAGTGCGATGAAATGTCTTTAGACAGTGTCAGAATGCTTGTAGTTGGCACCAAACTCTGTCTTAGCTCCTATCGGCGTGAGATCAACCAGGCCACATCAAATTACAAATTCAAAATCCCTTGCGCCCTTTTGTAATTTTACGTGTCGGTGTATTGGTGAGATACTAAAAACGAAGCAAGCGTTTGATACAGGCACAAGAGAAACCTAAATACATGCATGCAAAACTATTATTGTAAAATGCAGTCGCGTACAACCAGCTTCAAGTGACCCCGAATAGCCTAGCTCATGTTGAGGATTGAGAAATAGACTGCTGGGTCTCTAACGGCTCTTGTAATGAATACGGTAAATGAATATCAGTGGTCGGCGTTTTGACCACCGTTAGTATGGTGGAATCAACGGTAATTATGGCAAGACCTGGAGAACAAACTAAACCTGCATTTTGGTACACGCAAGTTTCCTTAATGTTAATTGAAGGCAATGATAGGTTCAAGCTGATGACATAGCTGCTGACGACATGAGCTGACGACGACATAGCTGCTGATGACATAGCAAGCTGACGACATAATGATACGTTGAAGCAAAACAAGCAACCTTTGTTTTGTTTGAACCTCTCCTATCGACTCACAGGTATTGTTTGCTATTGATTGGCCAAACTGGGCGGAGAAAAACAAATTGCGTCATCCGTAAACCATGATGTTGTCGTCAAAATGATCCAGAAGTGCTGGTAATGACATCATGTGTTACGCTTTCAAAGTTGGATCCTCGGCGTATCAGTATTTAGTTGCTCTACCGTCCATCTCTCATCACATCAGACGGCTCGGCGTCTCTAGCCGCCCAGTCATGAGCATGTTACGCTGTACTGGGTCGCTTTGCCGTCCGCTCGTCACTGCCTTGGAGGACACAGTGCCATCTCACCTCTCAGTTGTCAGTGCGCCTGACTGAAATGTTCTCCTACCATCCGGTCCTCATTCCGCCAGGCGATACTGCGTCG
This sequence comes from Pollicipes pollicipes, assembly GCF_011947565.3. Lineage (NCBI taxonomy): Eukaryota > Metazoa > Arthropoda > Thecostraca > Pollicipedomorpha > Pollicipedidae > Pollicipes > Pollicipes pollicipes. The sequence continues at coordinate 30,852,771 of NW_023596297.1, read as the reverse complement.
TCCTGCGGTCCATCACACCAGATGATGCTGTGTCATCCTATAGCCCATCCACCAGACGGTACCGTGTTGTCCTACAGTCCATCACACCAAACGGTACTGCGTCTCACAGTCCATCACACTAGGCGATGCTGTGTTGTCCCACAGTCCATTACACCAGACGGCACAGTGTCGTCCAATGGTTCCTCACACCAGACGGTTCTGTGTCCTACAGTCCATCACACCAGACGGTACTGTGTCGTCCTACAGTCCATCGCGCCAGGCAGTATTGTGTCGTCCTATAGTCTGTCACACCAAATGTCGCTGTGTCGTCCTACAGTTCATCCACCAGACGGTATTGCGTCGTCCTACAGTCCATCACACCAGACGGTATTGCGTCGTCCCACAGTCCATCACACCAGACGGTACTGTGTCTTCCTACAGTCCATCACACCAGACGGTACTGTGTCGTCCTACAGTTCATCACACCAGACGGTACTGTGTCGTCCTACAGTCCATCACACCAGACGGTATTACGTCGTCCCACAGTCCATCACACCAGACGGTACTTTGTCGTCCTACAGTCCATCATACCACATGATGCTGTGTCATCCTACAGTCCATCCACCAGACGGTACTTTGTCGTCCCTCAGTCCATCACACCTGACAGTGCCGTGTTGTTCCACAGTCCGTCACACCAGACGGCACTGTGTTGTCCTACAGTCCATCACACCAGACAGCGCTGCTTCGTCCCACAGTCCATCACACCTGACAGCGCTGTGTCGTCCTACAGTCCATCACACCAGGCGGCACTGTGTCGTCCTACAGTCTATCTACTAGAGGTACTGTGTCTTCCTACAGTCCATCACACCAGACGATACTGTGCCGTCCTGCAGTCCATCACACCAGACGGTACTGTGTGGTCCTCCAGTCCATCACACCAAACGGCACTGTGTCGTCCTACAGTCCATCACACCAAACGGCACTGTGTCGTCTTGCTGTTCAGCTAACAGCTGTCAGAATTTACGTCCCTTCACCACTTCGTCCTCAAGATATCAGATGCCATTGCGTCATCCCACAGCCCAATCCTCATAGCACCTGAGCCGGCAGTACTTTTGTATGCGGTTGCTGGCTCATAACAATACCTCCCGGCTCTCAGTGTGCAGTTTCGACGCATTAGCCGGTAATGCGTCATCCCACTTTTCAAGGTTCAACACGTTAGACCGTATCTTAATGTCTTGCCGACCAGTCATCAGCATGTTAGACCGCATTGCAATGCGTCTCATCACTCAGTGTCAAACAGCTGCATCAGCAGTCCTCGAGCGCCGGGCATTGTTTGCCCAACGCCCAAGGACAACCGGCTGCTCTTCGACAGTTTTAGACCAATTGCGACAAAACTGGGCCCAGCGCGTTCTAACGTTCTAAGAAGGCGCTCCATCCGCTGGTCTCCAAACGACAGCCTGCATTGCAGCGTCCGGGGCAGAGTCGATCTGTGCCATCCCAGACAGCGGCGGATGCGAGCCGGCCGCGCGGACGGTGTCCAGTGCTCTGGAGCTCGTGACGTCACGGGGGCTGCTGCCGATCCGGAAATAGGGAGAGACTAAAAATTCCCACGGGTTGAAGCAGGCGATTTTTACGCGGTGAGTCTCGGGGCATTCCATGCGTTGCTTATGACCTCCACAAAGTGGACGCTCTCGTCAAGCGTCGGTTACACACGTATTACAAACATGGGAACGAGGCAGCACAATTACAGCTGTTTGGGTGCCCCGTGGAAGTCCCACATAACAATCTCATATGTAATCCTTATCCATCACATCCATTTACTGCATAGCTGTTCCAGTCGCATTCGTGCCAACTTCTAGCACCCGGACAATGGCCTGCCTTGTCATGAGGTCATGGGCAGAGCCTGGCGGGGCGGGGGGGGGATGTCAGGGGGGGTTAACGCGTCTGCGTTAACCACTGTGCGTCTGGGAAACCGGAGGTACGGGGTTCGATTCCCCGCGGTGCCCGCCCTTCCCGCCAGGGTGAGAGGCAGGCGACGCCATATAGCCTTAGCAGTTGAGTGCGTCGTAAAGCCCTAATGACACACAGAGCCTGGCAGGCGGTGGCACGAAAATAGAACAGTCGCCTCGCGTGTGCGGTACGCGCGCATGGGAATGTCACAGGACCGGCAGTGACACTGCAGAACCTGGGCTGTGGCGGGCATTGGCTTATGGTCACTCGCCCACGCACAGCTGGGGTAAAAGCATCTGTCTCGCGAACCCCCGCCTGGTCATCGTGTTCTTGCGGCCGCGGAGCCATAGGCGCCGATAAGTGCACACTTTAAGCGGACGCGGCCTGGGCAATGGACTGGTGGGCTGCGGTACCCTTCGACGCATTGCTGTGTACCCCTTGCGCACAGCCTACTGCTGTGTACTGTGTGTGTGTGACTGGGATGAGTACGGTGATGGCGAGCACATGTGCAGTGGTAAGAATGTTCGGGCGTCCTCCCGTTCCTTGCGTGATGACGCCAATTATCTCCCCTCGGGATACGCTTACCTGCTAGCTCGTCGTGCTAGGCTCCCTCACGGAAACGTGTAATCGCCTTCACCTTCTATATCACATTCACCCTTACCTTCTACCTCCCAAACTGTTCTGCACTGGCGCATCCGGATTGTTTATGTAAGCCCCCGCGCAGCGGAGGACAAGCGGCCAGCAAAGGGCTGTGTCAAGTTCACAGTTATGTCGATGCATTTCTCAGACAGAGATACTCACGAACGAAGTAAGCGTCCGAAAGGTCACTGCAACGTTCACACATGGCTGTTTGTGATCCGGCCAGGTGTGCTTGGCGTATGACTCGAAGACGAAAATACGACGTGCGTAATCTGTAGCGGGCAGGCTCAGAGCCCGTGTGAAAATGAGTTGTGTTAGTTTGCCACCTAAATTACCCACCAGCTCATCAATGTCATGAATCCAGTATTGACCAGGCAACTGTTCGTGAGGCTGTTAGCTGTTCTTCTGGGTCAACGACACTAGTGCTAAAGCTAAAATTCCTACCGACAAGATTGCTACGACATTCTTCTATTGGAAATACTAAGACACGGCATGTGTGCCACGCGACAAAATTTATGTTCGGTAAACTTGTACCCGTTTATACCTGCCATTTCTTTTACTGGCCAAACTTACTCAGTCATTATTTATGCACAGTGTTACTTCTATTCAAAAGACGAATGCGTGACATTAATGTTAAACGGTACAGCTTTGAATGAAAAAGTTACCCCTTTTATGTCTTCTTCCGCAAAAACTTTCGCAGCCATCAATTAAAAACGACAGTTGCCCAACTACTTGGATGGTGTGCGTCTGTATGGTTGTCTGTCGTCTTCTGCCTTTTGAGCTGCGTGTAGGTCAAAAGTTGCCCCGCTTAAAAGTGAAATTGTTAGACCGTGTTTACGCGCACGAGATGACGTGTCATGGCAAGTGTCGTTGCGGTACGATCGACGATGCGGCGCGTGGCGCGTGTTTAGCTCATTGGGTTTGCATGGGCGGCCCGAAAACGCGACCAGTGCCAAAATTGGCGAGCGGCCGTTCGAAACCGTGACCATATCTTGCCAATAGGGGTCGGAGTGAAGCGAAATTAACACCCTTTGATAGGGCATCGAACGGGGTATTGCGTGACGTCACGTGGGTGGTTGCACGTGCCACGTGCCAAGCACTGCCGGACAGTCGAGATTGATTTGCCTGTTTTTGACAGTTCTTTACATGGGATGATACAACTCGGCAGCCTGAGCCGCTGACGGCGGAAATGCGAATTAAAAGCGTCTGGTTACATACCGTCTATGATCCGCGAGAACATTACGAGTTTTTGTGGAGTGCATTTACCGCTTAACGTCGGGCAAGCCGGGATTGTCGGCATTTCGAAAAACTGCGGCGGATATAGCCCGCTGCCGTCGAAGCTGTAGTGAGGGCCATACCAAGGTTTCATAACAGCTCGTACCGATCCATTGCCTGCATTCATCATCCATCCATTTGCCAATGTATACACTATCCCGTCTCCACATTAACTTCTCGTAAAGAGTTGTTATCACTCATTGTTTGTGTCGTCAAGGCGCCGCGGGTTGATCGCTCAGTCGCCGCTGGAATATTTTTTTTTTAAAGGGAGCGTTCCACATTTGTAAAGGGTTTTGAATTGAAGGAGTCATCTTGAAGATTATTTGATATAATTCACAGCCCTGTCCTTCTTAAGACCGAAAACCCTCTAGTTTCTGAGATAAACGCCCACGGAGATGTACAAACTATTCCGTGCAAACTATTGTACGGTTACTCAGGCATGCATGACGCCACAGAAATGCCATCCAAGTGCTGCCAACCCTTTGGACATGCCGCGTTCAAGGCCAAGAATAACATAATTATCGAGTTCTTCATGACTGGCGTTCGTGAGCATGGTTTCCACATATAGCGCATTTCAATTGCTTATACCAATCAATGTTGCGCAAGAAGTGTATGTTTCAAACATGAATCACGTTTTGTGTTACGTAATACGGCAAGTTGGACGTGGGTACTAGTTATCATGGGTGCTAGTATATAATACCTGCAATGGAATAGCTTATAAAAATAAGCTATAACTATATACAAAATATTATGTACATGGAGAGAGCGAAAGAGAGAGAGGGAGGGATGGAGGGGGAGGGGAGGGGAGGGGGATTTCTTTCTTTCTTTTTGCGGTCTTTCTGAGGAGAGTGAGAGGGAGAGGGAGAGGGGGGGGGAGGGGAGGGAGGGAGGAAGGGAAGGAGAGAGAGAGATAGGAGAGAGAGAGAGAGAGAGAGAAGAGAGGAGATAGAGAGAGAGAGGAGAGAGAGAGAGAGAGAGAGAGAGAGAGAGAAGAGAGAGAAAGAGAGAGAGAAGAGAGAGATAGAGAGAGAGAGAGAGAGAGAGAGAGAGAGAGAGCGAGAGAGAGAGAGAAGAAGAGAGAGAGAGGAGAGAGGAAGAGGAGAGAGAGAGAGAGAGAGAGAGAGAGAAGAGAGAGAAGAGAGAGAGAGAGAGAGAGAGAGAGAGAGAGAGAGCGAGATAGAGAGAGAGAGAGAGAGAGAGAGAAGAGAGAGGAGAAGAGAGAGAGAGAGAGAGAAGAGAGAGAGAAGAGAAGAAGAGAGAGAGAGAGGAGAGAGAGATAGAGAAGAGAGAGAGAGAGATAGAGAGAGAGAAGAGAGAGGAGAGAGAGGAGAGAGAGAGAGAGAGAGAGAGAGAGAGAGAGAGAGAGAGAGAGAGAGAGAGAGCGAGAGAGAGAAGAGAGAGAAGAGAAGAGAGAGAGAGAGAGAGAGAAGAGAGAGAGAGGAAGAGAGAGAGAGAGAGAGAGAGAGAGAGAGAGAGATAAAGAAAGAATCTATAAAATCTATAAATAAATAGAGATAGTGTCATAGCCGGCGTGTGAATACAAGTAAACAACTTAAACTCACGGACATATATGCAAGAACACCAAAGAAAGGGCCAAGGCACGAGCATATAATCATGTTTTTTTCGGCAAACACATCCACATCGCTACCGCTACCTTGCAGCAAAATGAAGTACAGGCGAGTGCTAGGCAATTGCCAACTTTGCACGGCCAGTTTGGAAGCACCTCTAACGCCATACAAGCGTTCCATGATGCAATCAAACAGTGAGGTATTGAGAAGCAGGTGTACGAAATAGAGAAACGTAGCTGTCTAGAGCAGTCTCTTTCCCTTGGAAGTATACCAACAGCTCTTAGGGAGTGTATTTAGCCATAAATGGCGCTTGTTTCAATATCTTCGAATATGAAACATTTTCTAGCATTAAGTAATTTGACAAAACGCACACGCGCCATATTTTGTCGTCGTCCGGCGACCGTCGTTCATCTTTACTTTATTCATTCCAGCTTGCTCCAGTTCTATAAAAACAATTTCGTGTCAACTGATGACTGGCCCTCCACACCGAAGATGGTGTTCAAGAAATACCCGTGGAGCGAATGGAGGCGCCTGAATTAGAATGTCGTGCGTCACGGAAATGTAACTTTGCCTAACATGCATGCGGGTAAAAATAAGTGATTGCCTAAACCCAGTGCCAGAAATACTTCCAACCGCCCAGTAGAGCATTCATATTTGTCTGGCTATGTCGTAAGACCTTAAACACACATCTCTAAACCCCTGCTCGTCTTGTGCTTCAGGTCAATCGGCTCTACATATGTTTTCAGGTTGGTACGGGAATCTGCATTTTTGTAACAGCTCATCAAATCCACAAATTTTGTACGTGATGAAGACAATTTTTGCACACCGCACTGACCATATCATCGCTACGCCACGCGATTTTTTTTCATTTTCTTCGACTTAAGTCGACTGATTGTTTTTATCGAGCGTTCTCCAGAGACGCTCGCCGAATGCATCAAAACTGCAGGTCGTTAATTCTTCGAACTCCAAGCAATGAGACTTTTCACTCACTGACCCTCTCTTGGGCCCGGCTTGATTTTACCGTGCACGGCGTCGAATTAGATGAGTGCGGTATCGAATGACATGTGTGCGGTTCCAAGATTGCTGTGCCATCTGCTGTGCCATCACTTTGCTCCAGATCCAGGCTAGATGGAAAAATAATGCACACTTAAAGCAGTTATTGGTCATTCCTAATGTTGAGTTCCAGCTTAAACATAGGGTTTAAGCCCCGCGATGTGCTTCTCCAAACAATACATTTCGCAAACTGTTTTTGCCACAGCAAGTTGAAAAATGTGGTTTGTAACATCATCGCGTATTTTCGTCAGCTCCTAGCCCGTCATCGAATCCACTCGGACCTTATCGTGCGCCGTATATGACTCTAAGACTTGCAGAATCGTGTTATGGACGTATCATTAACCCATACACGTGTTGTCGCCAAACTTAAAACAGGTGCCGTGTTATCCTCCGGTTGATTTGTTGTGGACTGACCCATCATTAGAACCAGAGGAGTCTGAACGGTCCCACAGTAAAACTTTGTGCAAGAGGATGTAGAAGACTCCGAACGCACGTACTGAGCACTGACCACGTCTCTGGTGCCGAGTTTTCATGTGACCAAATAAAACCGTCTGCTTTGGGGGGCACGGTTGTATTCAAAGTGCAAAGCTACGAGGATGCGTGCCCCTCTCCTTTCGAACTCTGCATGTATGTGAATAAGTTTCGACAACACGACGATGAGTTAGCCAAGTAAATATATGCAGGCTGGAAGCGTGGCACACTGTTTACGCTATCTGTGGAATTGCGCGCGCGCGCTGCGATCAAATGGGATTTTGATATAAAATATAAAGTTGTGTACACCACTGCAAAATCCTGCGTACGCTCCCGTTTCGGGATTTCTTGGAATTTTCGCGGTGGCTGGATGGAAACGCGGCGTCGAGGGATGAGGTGAAAACAGGAGCACACGCTGTCCAAGCACGTTAAGGCCCAAGTGTCAAAATAGCTGGTTGCAGTGTCTCGCTGGGTGGTGGTTGAGGCTTTGCTTGTTCTGAAAATTTCAATTTCACGAGAGCACATTTGGTTTTGGTTAAACTTGAAATTTAGTTGCCATGATTGGCCTTGTCGCTACATGATAGCGATAATTATATTGGTTCGTAATGATGGCTAAACCATATATTGCTTGACTTGATGCTTCTGGGGAGGATTATCTAGAGGTGCAGCGGTGGAGCGCAATTTTGGGTGATTTTAAACAAGTAGTTGTCAAATGTCAGGCGGGATTTTGAGCCAGCTAAACGTGTGTTGGGTACACGACAAGAACTGTAACACATAGTATGTATCATTGTATGCAAGATAAAGTTACATAAAGCTGTTAGCATTGCTTGGCCATAATAAAGGAGAAATATGCCAGAGCTGTGTGGATATATTTCGTGAACGTCTCTCCATAATTAGTGCCTCGTCTTCTGAGGCACGTTTCCCAAAAGGACAATTTTTGATGATATGACGCTCAAGAAATATTTCTGCGTCGTGTTGGTGAATTTCTTGGTCATTGAGAGAGAAGAGTTATTAACAAGGTTCTGAAGTTATATGAAATGCTCAGAAATGTGCATCACTGCATTCCTTGCAAACCGCACACATTTATAAACGATAAGATCCAGGTATGCCACTAGTAAGAGAAGATGGCAAAGTTCCCCCGGGAACGGTGAACGATTTCCTGGACCTGCCTGTACAGAGCTCTTCCCAGTGGCTAGCTGTTTTGGTCGCGCGGCAAAAGGCAAATCCGGGTGGAGGTTCCAGAAGTGAAATCCGGGTTGAAGCAACTAGTTGCTGCGCGGTTCGTGTCTTGTGGGACATTACCTCGCGAAGTTACCGGCTTTCGCTGAACAGACGGTTGCATACTCAGTCGGTTCATATTTACCATTGCGTGCTTCAAGTTGCCACGGAACGAGGGAATGGGTATGGATAACGTTCTCATGGTTCAAAGATCCTTCTTCGTTGTTCACAGCTTTAGTCTTTGCCGTCTACTGGGTCTATGCGGCTGAGAACCTCCCGCAGCACAGGCCTCGTGCATGCATTTATGGTGACGTGAAACAGGAAGCTGGTGGTCACCCGATGAAGAAGTTGAACATCCTGTTACAATCCGAGTTAACTGCGTAATTCGTGCAACAAAATCTCCGGAAACGGATGCATTCAGGTCAGTGGCTGTTCCACCGATCATTGCAAGTCCGTTCAAGAGCGGAAAATTTCGCTTAAGGGAGGGTCGGAAGGTTTGATGCCAACATGACGTCGTCACCTTCGTTTACTCCTCTTGGTGAAAAAAAACGTTATGACTAATTTCACTTCTTTCATTGTTTTGGTCACTGTTTATGTACTTTACGAGAAAAAGCTTTATTTCCCAAATGCAGGGGCATCTGTTTTGCATTAGCTCATGCGCTTGGTGCAACATTTTGTCCCAGTGCTGTTTGATCCGCGATAATATTTTTGACACGGGAACGTAATGTCTCACCAATCTAAGCGCAAACAGCGAACAGGACAAAAATATGACTGAAATCTGTAGAAACTGTTTCGAACTGTGGTGTTGCTGTGGAAGCATTGCAACTACCCAGGATAGTGTTTGGTGATAAATTACATCTTGTGGAAGAGCAATGCATTTCTGAAAAGTTTCGATGTTGGTAACGGGGTTGGTCGTAGACATTGGCCTTATTACTAGATCAAATAAACTCCGTGCTCGCCTTCCCACAGTCTCCTTCTCCGATGTCGTAACCAAAATGCAAAGCCTACATTTTCTCACTTTGTCTTGGCAGTGCAGCTCCGGACAGGACGCTGCTGCAGTGAACGCCGTCCCTATCCCTCTTCTCTCCGCACCCCTCGCACCGTGCCGACCTCGCCGCCCGGTCACGTGACACACCGCCGCCGGCTACGGGCGGACGCCCGCTGACCCGGGGTAACGCGACGGCCGACGCGGCAGGTCCGAGAGCGCCAGACGCACACTCGGTCTTACAAAAGGACGGTGGAGAAGAGATTGAGAATTTATCACCATGTTCCATAACACAACAACTTTCGGTAAGGAGTATGTTACGCTTAGAACCATTGATATATGATACCACGGGGCTTAAGATTGTTAGGATTCATTTATCTAATGCCCCAAAGATTAAGAATTCTTGAGATCTAGTTGTCTAACACCACGAGAATTCTGAGCGAGGTTAGATTCTTCCTCCCCCCAAAAGAAAGAACTGTATATTGGCTGAATTTCTCTCACATTCCATGATGCTTCCAACGTGACCCCTAATCATGGAGGGTGCATCACTATGTGAAGAACTTGGGTCAATGCTGTTTTGCCTATTAAATTAAGGTTCAGAAGTAGGGGTGCAGCCTGGTGAGGAGCCTGAGGCCTTAGGCTCTCCTCCTGAGGCCCAGATTTTTTGTTCATCATGTTGATCGCTTTCAACAGACAGCGAAAAAATTGCCGTGATAGAAGGGTGAAGTTTTCTATTCAGCTGGGGGAGGGCATCGGACCCCCTCCCCCCCCCCCCTACACACACATTGAGGAGGTAGGCCAAATCCGGGAAGAGTTTGTTGGCGCATCTGGGGCAGGTTTAATCATGTTTCACTTGTTCACCCCCCCCCCCCCTCCCCCGCCCAAACACAACTCATTCTGTGAAGCTACTCCCCCGGTGTGACGCATACTCACCAAGCTCCGGACTGCTCCTATGTACGACGTACGGCGGTGAAGGCTAATGCATGCAATGCGTTGCATTATGTAGTACATTCGCTGTAAAGATACGACATGCGGCGGCGAATGGCAAGAACCGACTTAACACGCGCTGGGGTGGGGATCAAGTTGACCCCCGAAGGTTTTTACAAAGTGGTTTCCGAACAGCACGGCCGCGCCAGCTTTTGCATAGGTGTAGCCAATTGAATAGCGGATCGTTTGGTATTACAAATTTAGATGTACCTTGTAAGGTCGCTGAGCTATGCCAGGTCAAAATCAGGCCATGGTTTCAGTAGAGGCAATTTGTAGGGAATCGTTCAATCTCCTAAAATAACCTACTAAATCTCCAGTAAAAGACCTAAAATGACCCAGGTCAACATTTTGTTTGTAGAAACATACTGCCCAGCGTAATCTTTGTCGCTTATGCAAGAGCAAAACTCAGAGCAAGTTGGTATGATTTAAGTCACCACGACCTTCAAAATGTCAAACAAGGTCACTGACCTTAAATGCACATGTGACCTTTTTCTTAGAGATAGTTGTCTAGGCTCTGGGGGCATTTTATAGACCAACCTGGAATTCGGCTTTGTTTGACCTTATTTGACCTGAAGGTCATAACCTAGGAACTTCAAACTTTGATCCAAGTGAGTTCACGTATAGGTCAACAGACCCTGTAAACTTGGTGTTTCTATGTTTCTTAGTTCCCTAGATCTCAGAGGGGGTCAAGTTGACCCTCTACCCGAGCGAAGGCCATCTAGCCGGCCACCCGGGAGAGTGTTAAAGTTCCTATCAGCCCCAATTCTGAACAACTTTCTTCATTCCCGTATAAAGGTGCAAAATCACCTGCGGAGAAGTCCTTTAAGGTAGATAGGTAGATAAGGTAAATAGTCTGAGGGTTAGAAGCTTTTGAACCTAACTAGCCCGAATTCAATGCATCGTAACTGCTAACACACTCCTGTATACGGTAGCGCACCAGGGAGTCCCAGGAACGGGAGCCCCGCAAGAGCATTGCAACTTCAAGTTACCACTCAGCAGAAACCGGTGGGCCTAAAATACTGCCTCACCTTAAGAACAAGTTTTCAACATAATTTCCTACAAGCAGTGGTATGCATGATAACAAGAACATACCAGGATGATATATGAGCTGTAAGTAGAGCAGGATTATAAATATATAGCTTATTAATGATAATATGCACGGCAAAAAGTTATGCGTCAGCTGTGAAAGTGATTGGAGGGCGTGACGGGCACCGACGTAGGTCGCCATCGCTGTTGGTTGTTGATAGATGCAGGGCTGCAGGGAAACTTAATGATGGTATGGTAATATCATGATATGAATCATAACAAAGCACAACTTCATGTAATTGTCAAGTGCGTGCTAAAAATTGAACAATGTCTGTCAAACTACTAATTCGTCGCCACGCAACCACATCTGCGTTTTAGGTATTCTGCTTCCGGATATTGGGTTGCCGGTTAGTCGTCCGGTTAGCTAAGTTTGTATAGTTTGCCTGCGAGTCTACGCCATTTTGCAACTGATGCCCCTTTTTCGATGGCAGACGTCTGCTAGTAATTTGACATAGATGTTGCCGGTTTAGTGGCACTAGATATTCTTGTTTGGATCCATGGAATGAAAAAATCTTCCGGGGCCTTGTCACCACTTTGGAATTTTAACCTCGACGCTCGATCTCGGGGCAGAAATTGCAACAGGGACCTCGGTCCTGGAGGATAATTTTGCCAGCCTGGTATGGTACTAAATACAACTGGGCATTATCGGGCATTACCTAAGATTGTCCCAGGAAGGTTGAATTTTGATTCACGTGGTTACGGTCCAGGGCTTTCATTTTCTCTCCAGACCTCTTCATAAATCAGTTACCTGTGAAAATATGGCTATCATTCTTGTAAAAATTATATATATATATATATATATATATATATATATGCATATCTGTAAGAATAAAGTATAGCTATTCGGCCATCCATTGTCTCATATCGATTCGAAGCGTACCACGCATTATTGCTTAGATGAATTTTAGCGACGTTATGAAATACGCAGCTCAACATTGTATTGTGATTTGATTATGTCAACAAAGATGTGGAAAACAGGCCTATTTTTCTGGAAACAGAGAGGGAAGAACTGGAGAGCTAAAGTTTGCACCGGATGTTACGAACGTGCCGTGAGCCTGACATTAGACCAAGAAAGTCCAAATAAAACTGAATGCCCGACATTGCATTCAGCATCTGGAGCACTGCCATCATATCTTCGTTGCAGGCAGTGTCGTGGATTACTAAAGTTGAGGAACTATTGTTGATATGTGACACATTATAGCTTCACAAGATAAACAGTCATAGCAATTCGAAGTCACCATCCTTGTCAACTGTGAATTCGTGTTACGAATCTCCCACCTTTTGTTCTCAGTTTACTAACCGGCTAACAAATCAGCACATTTTAAATGTTTCAGTTTTACGTCGACATTTGATGTATTCGTGACCGTAACAGTAAACGACTTACAAACTACGTTTACTGCTGCTCTCAACACTGCTTTCACCATTACTTCTTTCGCGACCCTACTTTCATTTATAAAATTACTTTCTTTCTATTCACTTTACTTATTCACGGACACTACTTCCGCGCAGTATGCGATATGTGTCTTTAAACATGCCGCCACCGGCGTGTCCCATTGTTCTCTTCCTTCCTTCCTCTGTCACTCTTCAGACGACCAGGCACAGGTCATTGACCGAGCTCCCGCTGACGTCACAGAAGGACGCACTAGCGCGGAGACGCGCGTTTTTTCCAGTCTGAGAACGACCAATGCAATGTCCAGTCCAGTCCCTCCGCGCTCTTGCATATTGGGACCCATGCCGCAAGAGCTCAGCATTCTGCTCTGCGCAGAAACCGTGTACGTGAAGAAGTCGGAGCCGTGATCGAATCATTGGCAATAAAAAGCAATAAAGTAACATTAACAAAAAATCCGTCGGCATTACTTCAGTTTTACTCATGCCCACAATGTGGGGTCCGATGCAGTGGCTGGCAAAGAATTACGATTCCCATCTAAAACCTAGAGCATGAAATGTCAAACTGGGTATGTTGAATATTGTGCATCCACATGTGCCGCCGTTACGTTTGACATGTCATACAGGCATGGCATCACAGCCACCTGAACGAATGTGGAGGCATTTTTATGTTTGTTTTTTTATCGACGTGGCCTGTGAATTGTGCCTATCTGAAAAAGCGCACTGATGCATGATCCCAAACCAGAAGCCTAATATATGTCTTTTGCGTTTGTAGGGATTGCTGCTTAAGAATAATTGCATAAGGTGGCGATACAAATAAAACGCTTCTCAAAGTTTCGACGATTGGTCCTCTTTTTGATGTCTTTCTTGTGAATTTGTCAGACCTATTGCATGCACCATTTCAGCAAAACCTCTAAGCCAAGTCCTGTATAAAAGGTAGAAACTAGCAGTGAAGCAATCCTTGTCCATAATGATGTTTCACGTTCCTATGGTGTTGCCGAAGTGCACCATCAAACACGTTAATTCACCAGAAATGGTGTAAATATCTGTAGTATAAATCCCCGTAACCTCTAACTACGGCAGTGCCACTAATCGAGCACCAATATTGTGCAGCACTTTCCACTCACATGACGACTATGCACAAAGCTGGTTGTCCGTTACCGTCGCACCTCCACTACATCGCTCAGTGACGTCACATCCCAGAGGCGTCACATTCCAGCCATGCCACATCCTAGTGGCGTCACATCCTGTAGGCACAGATGGAAACATCGGGGGAGCACAGCTGAACGTGCCAGCGTCCTTTGCACTGGATATTTGCCGTGCTGTGCGTGGCAACAAAGCTAGGTTCAGAAACCACGGGTAAATCTAGCTAGAAAAAACAATAATGTAATAATAAAATGATCGCCTTAGTGTCGTTGCACGTAGTTACTGCCTTGTTTCATTTACATCCATCGTCAAATGGGTGTTTTATATAAAATAGAAATGGGCGTAAACGCACATGACCATCCTAGATACACCAAGTTGGGAAATAAAGTTTGGCAGCAGATCTTTTGCCGCCCATTCACAATTGAAATGATCTAGTCTAGCGGTTTTTGGGCACACATTCCTGTGTGCCTAAAGCTGCGCTGATGTATGTATGATGATGTATCATGTAAAGATGTTATATTGACCCTTCAGCTCATACACCTATGTCCTTTCGCCTGAGTTATTTTTATGATCCTTTCTTGGAAAGCGCAGAATATATGTGCATTTTATGCGCATGATTGGGTTTATAATTTGTTGCACAACGTCTTACGTTACTACTACTACTTCAAGCAACGTGCGGGAAAAATAATCCCAAGTTCTCTACCCATCAAAACATTTGGATCCCTCATTCACCCTCCGATAAATAGCCAGCAGGTTCAGGGCAGGTTGAACGTGCCCGGTCGGGGGTCCAAAACTTGCATCTACAGTCGGGTGCCGTCAGCAGATCATTACTGCCCATGCCTGTCAGCCGTGGGGGTCCGTGACCCAACCAGTTTAGAACACTGCTGTGTTCGTAAGTAGCCAAGTCTGACGAAGTTGTGTTGAACTAGTTTATACCACAATTCTGGATGAAGTCCGTTTAGTCCATGGGTCCGTATGTAAGTAGGCTTGCAATTCCATTCATGAATATGCATGCCAATTTGCTTGTGCTTATACCCATGGGTCTGGTTAGAGCTCTGACCATTAATGTGCTTGCGATTCTGGTCAACAGCACGTCCGTGAGTCGTTTCGCGCTTTTGTCCATGCATTCCTCTGTGTTCTGCCCCTGAGAACGTCCGCAATTCCTTTCAAGACCACGCTCGTCGTCTTGCCCATGAGTCTACTTGAGGCTTTTTGTTCTGTCCATAAACATGACTGTGTTTGTGAGTCTGCATGTTCCTATGTTTGTGATTTGTCCCGAAGTCTGCCGGCGCGCTGGCTTGTCTGTCTGTTCCTGAATCAGTCTGTGAGACTGCATGTGAGCCTGTCTGTGGTTCTGTCCGTTGTCCGACCGTACGCCTGCCGCAAATTTCATCTGGGTCTGGCCTTGAACCTGCCCGTAAGTACATCTGTGAGACTAAGTCTGCTTGTTGTCGGCACATAGGTCTGTCGATGGGTCGGTTCGTGGGTCCCTCTGTGGGTGCGTCTGTAAGCCTTCGTGAATCTCACCATGAACGCTTGTCGTCGTTTCGTGGGTCTACGCATGGACCATTCTGTGAGCTTGTCTGCGGTCGTGCGGCCGCCTGTGAGTCTCTGTGGATCTATTTGCGGGTCTGTTCGTGAGTCTGCTTAATTTGGTCCACGATTTCGTCCGTCAATCTATCCCTGAGTATGTCTGGTTGTCCGTAAGTTCCGCCGTATATCCGTGAGTCTGTCCAGAAGTCCATGAGTCTGTCCGAGTCTCCGTGAGTCTGTCCGGATGTCCGTAAATTCATCCATATGTCCGTGAGTCCGAGCGTTATCGGCCTGTGGGTCCCCGCGGGAGCCTGCCCGTCAGTCTGCCCGCAGTGGACTGCCAGTCTGCCCGGCAGCCTGTTCGTGAACTGGCCCCCGCGCGCCACCGCCAACCCCACGGTGTGTCTCCGTTTGAGCTGATCCATGGGAGCGAGCGGGACGGGAGGCGCGGCCGCCCCGCGGCCTTCGGCCGGCTATTCTGGCCGACCGTCGGCGCGGCCCGGCCTCGCTCGCCGCCGGCGGCCGAGCTAAACATAGCCGCCGGCCGTCCAAAAATAGACGGCTGACGTACCAGGAAGTAGGTCGCTGCTGCAGAATCGACACGGTCGACGCGTGCGTGTGTGTAACGCACCGGCGGCGGCTGTGCGTCGATCGACGTGGCGGGCGCCAGCTGCTGGATCGATCCGACGGCGGCGCGGTCTGAATGGAGCGCCGCGCGAGACGCGACTCTCGGCCGCGGCGCGACCCAGTTCGCCCGGGCGGGACGGCCCCGGCCGGCGCTCCGCAGGATCGCATGAGACGACATCACGCTGTTAAGTGGCCGGGTGCGCGGCGACCTTTAACGCCGGGCAATCGCTGCAGCAGCGGCGAGGCTCAGGATTTCGCCCCCGCGTAGACCTTTCCCCGGTGTGAGGCCATGAATGGGTAGCGCCGTGTGTGGGCTTGGCACGCGCCGCCCCCATGGCGGGGGTGTTTTAAGAGCCGACGAGCTCTCCGGGCTTGTAGTGATACGACCGTACGCAGTGAGTGCCAGCGCCCATCAGTGCTAGATTTGGATCAGTGGGATGGTCGATGAGGACCAATGCTAGTGTTTGCACAATCTGTGTCGTCAAATTGGGTAAGTTATTAAACTGTATTGATGCATAAAAGAGGGAAGGTCTGGTGTTTGGCTGTAAGCGGTGTTGGGAAGCTCCGTTCGATGCTGCTATCTAGCAAGACCATCTAGCCCTTGCGTCTACAAGCTAATCAATCCGCATCTGGCTGCTAATCCCTCTGATCCGGGTTTCGCAGGAAGGGCTTCTTTAACCCACAACTTAAGATGTTTCAAGCATGTGAACGCATGACTCATGGCTTTTTAGCCCGAGATTCCAGCGCCGCCCCTAGCCCTTTATCAACGCGGCTAATCAGGTCACTTATTACTCATTCCTGAATTCCTTCAGTCACTCAGACCTGGGTTCAAAACAACTGGGTTCCCTTTAAAAGCAGTGTTCCACATTTAAATGGGGTTTTGAACTCAAACGGCCATATTGAAGACCTTTCAGTGTATTCCACTGTCCTGCTCTTCTTAACACTAAACCTCCATAGTTTTTTAGCTACACGCCCGCGAACGTGCGGAAAGGTGTATGGGGGAAAGTATTTCAAAGTCACCTTAGCATTCATGACGTCGTGATAATGTCGTTCAAATCCTAGCATTCCATAAGGCATGCGGCAGTCAAGGCCAGAAAAATATAAATTTTCGAGGCGTTTGTATTTGGCGTTTGTGAGCTCAATTTCCAGATAAAACGGCCGTCAATCGACTCTGAGTCAATGTTGTGCACGGTACGACGACGTAATCAAATCATGATGCATTAAGGAGCACAGTTACTAAACAGGGAATTGTGCTGTCTAGAGCAGCCTTTCCACTTAAAAAGCATACCAACAGTTGTAAATGAACTTATTTCATCACATCTGATGTTTGCTGCAACATTTTCAAGTGCGAAACATACCCGTTAATTCGTTCGAATTGAATCGAAACATACCCGTTAATTCGTTCGAATTGAATCGACGAACGTCACATTCAGATCTAAACAAGTGTCTGGAACCCACTTATTTTATCAAAAGACAGTTGACAATATTGAGGAAGAGGATATCGCTGGAAGAGCCGGTGAATATCAGGAAAAACATACCCTTCATAGCACTGCCACTTCTTTTGCTGCCCTGTTTTCCCATGGTGACGCACGCATAAATCGCGTGTGTGCCAAATTTTATATCAGCTGAATCCAACTCGTGGTGCAGCTTTGTGGCGTGCAAAAGTTGTTACGCTGATGCTATCCTGTTCAGAGGTAGAATAGCCGTATTGTGTATAACAGATAACCGACAACCCAAATCAGTCCATTCGAATTATTATTTACCACAAGGGGGATATTTGGAAGTCATAAGATCAACCACGCCCCGCAAATACTGAGAACGTTATTTCATCGCCAGAGGTGGTAATTGCAGTCATGTGCTTCCTTTTAAAATCAGCTGACCGGAAATGCTATGACTCCAGCGACTCAGCCCGGGCTGATTTTGGCGTGCGCATGTTTTTGCGAACAATGATTGTTTCATCACGCTAAGTTTAGCAACAAGACGATAGTTTTGCGAAACTTGTGCAGTGATGTGCCCAAGGGATCTGCACGTTGCCTAAGAATAGGCAAGGAAGGCTTGAACCTCCTGGTTTTGCGCATTACAAGCTTAGAGTCGTTATGCTGACAATGCTCAATTTTCGATATACCAGGAGATGTTGGTGTTTATACGTTATTGAGCAAACATTGTTTATATTGTCAAAAACCCGACGTTTAAAGGTGTACTTATGCACATTCCACAGTATCAGTATAGCTACTGGTAATTGCGACACAGTATTGGTGTATCTACTGTTGCGCGCCACAAATCTGCACCACCGTGGAATTCACCCCTTGCCAAATTTGGCACGCACGCATTTGTGTGCGTTTATGCAATGCATGGACTTAGGCGTGCATTGTCGTGGGGGAATTGCTAACGAAAAAGCGGCAGTAATAAAAACAAAAGCTTCTTTTGACGATAAGCCCAGCTTGATACGTTTTGACAACATAACCAATATCTGCTCAATAACGTTGTTTAACCAGGGCCTCCTGGTAGATAAAAGGTCGAACATTTCCAGCTAAGTAATTCTGGGCTCATATAGCATGCATCCTTTATGATCAGACATGGGTTTTCTGTTAAAATGCATCAAACAAAACAACAAAAAACAAAAAAACAATTTGCGTAAAACGCATAAAACGATTTTCTGCTAAAACATCACCAAAAATTAATTATCATCCCGCGATGAGGGCAGGACACGACAAATTTGGAGATCGTTAGAACTGAGAAGCGCGTGTCGAAACTGAGTCCTGATGTCGGTGGGTCGCTGCGGTACAGGACCGGCACCGTGTGGCGAAAATGGCAGGCATTTTGCTTTCATTACCGTTTGTAAACTTCCGCCTGCATGGCATACACACCTAAGCTAACTTCTGTGGGGGCCAAACCATAATAGACGGATACTTCGCTGCCGTGGTGAGCCTTTTTCACATGGATCTTCAAAGGTGATGGCCTTCATTCGTTGACGTTTCGGTGTGATCTGCATGTGATGGCAAGTCTATTGACGTCTCGCCTGTCACATGACGCGGAGGATGACTTACCTGTTTCACGTAAGGGAGCATTCGGCGAATAACAAGATCTCATACATACACGCTGCAGCCAGATTTAGACACATAGCTGGTAGAGGCACCGTTGTGGGTCTGTGTTGGTTATTTAAGAAAAAAGCATTTCATTGACAATGGTTGAGCGTCACTGTGTCACACAGATGGCGCCATTATTCCTGACATGCTCCCTGCCGTCTCACCTGTGTCCAGTCTGACACCGAATGTTGATGTTGCGTGCATCAGCCCCGTGGTCACGTAAAACTCCACCATGTCCATGTAGTGACATGCATGTAGTGACACGTTCCATCGTTTCACTACTGTGCAGTAGCGATGTCTCCGTTGTCTTTTTTCAGCGGCTAGGGTTTAAGACTGGCTCCTGTAGCAAAGGCAGAGTACATTGAACTTTCTGCCCAACTGTGAGAAAGGTTGTCTGCTTTAATTGTGGATTACTTTGACAGCTTCCGAATGCCGGTGTCTATGGTATTTGAGTAGAACAATTGAGTTAAATATTCCTCACGATCTGGAAGCCAACCCAGCTTTGGAAGTAAAATATGCAAAATGGGGCAAGGATGAAGAAATACTTGGACGAAGATGTGTTTGTATGTTGAAGGTAGCTCATAATAATGACCAGCACTAACTAAAAGCTTAGCTCACAACTAAGTTGTGAGCTAACCTAACCTTAACTCATAACCGAGCTAGGTTAGTCTGACTGCAATTAAGTTTGCATGCAATTATAGTGTTATGCTGTGCTGGGCTATTATTAGCAATCACATGTACGACTTGCGGTCCAAAAACTCCCTGAATGGCCGCGCGCTGAGGGGCGGGGGGGACGAATTGAACGAGTGGTTACGGTCTAGGACTCCTATGCGGGGGCCCGGGTTCGAATCCCGGTTGCGCCCTGGCTCCATAGCGGTTATAGGACAATACAGTCGCTGGAGTTCCATGAAAGGGGCGTGACGACATGCATCGCATTCCCTTTCTTCATAAAAAGACTGGATTTATGGACCAGCAACATGCTGCGCTGCAGAACGGGCCGCGATATGCCATGAAACAGATTAAAACAATGAACACATTGAAGCGATTGCTGAGTCAAGGTCAGTTCAAACTTTTGCGGAGAGGTATGCGAAGACACCCATGTCTGTTTTGTACCAGTGATTTTGCGTGTCAGTGCTTCTGGCCTTCTGCAAGCGTTGCGAGAGGAGAAAAGGCAGACTTGCAACAGCAGAACGCGTGTAGCAAGCTTCATCCAAACTTGGAAAAAAACACGCCGAAAACCCACAAAATGCTCGAACAAGCGTTCAGTGATGATGCTTATGATAGAAGCCAGGCTTGCGAGCATCTCCAGCGGTCCAAGCATGGGCAAACGTCTGGTGCAGATCTCGGACGATCTGGTCATTCCTCATCCAGCGCAGTGGACACAATGTTGAAAAGTGCTTCGGGCTATTCCCGAGGGCCGTCGGCGAACGATTGACGACATCTGCATCAGCGTCGGTGCGTCGTTGACCGTTACCCCCGTCATGTCATTACATCTTGACGGAGGGACTGGTCATGAGGCAGATCGCCACCAAATTCGTGGCCCGCTTGCTGACGACGAACCTGAGCATGCCGTGTGCAACAGCATGCCGTGTGCAAGAGCCTCCAGGGGAAACGGTCAAGGCCTTCTTTCCAAGGTCATCGCTGGGGATGAAAGCTGGGTGCACGGCTTCTACCTTAAAACTGAGCGGAGGCTATCTCATTGGAAGAACGCATTTTCAAACGGACTGTAAACAATGAGGCAGGTCGAGAGTAACATCGAAAGCATATCAGTTTGCTACCTCGAAATGTTTGAAGTTGTCCGGAAGGAATTCGCTCCAAAAACCAGACGGTGAATCAGGTTATTTGGTTACTTAGGACAGAGCCCTTTTGACTAGTAATGACCAGTTCCGGGCTATGAGATGAAGGAGAGTGAATAACGGTGGCGCAGGACTGGATGCACCTGGTGATCCATCCGTCGAGGTTTAGCCCGCACAGGGTCCCCTCGCGGGGTGTGTACTTGGCGTTCAGACGGGGGCCTCACCAGTGGGCACTTGGGCTACTCGTGCCTGGTGTATACAGACTGCCTCTGACAAGCAAGCTGTCGTGAGCGCGCAGGAAGGACGAGAAATAGGATAAAAGGGCGGACGTTGGCGAATCAGCATTTTTATACCTAGCCATGGAGATGTCCGAGGGACGACCCCAGGATAAAACATTGGAACCAGCGGTGCACACCGATTTGGCTGCTGCACCACAGCACTGTATCGTCCTACACCGCTATCGCACATCAATTCTTGGCCAAAAACAGCATGGCAGCGGTCCTGCACCGCCACCGCCTGCTCCCCCAATCTGGCTCCCTGTCACCTTCAAGATCTCCGGAGTTCTCCGAGATCGAGGCCTTGCTAATGGTGCAAAGGTTTGAGAATACCGAGGAGATCCTGTCCGTCTTCCGAGCAGTGCTGAACAACAGCCTAAAAATGGAGTTCCAGAGGTGTTTTCAGCAGTCGGAAACACTGGGCTCGCTGTATGAGCTACCAAAGAGAGTACTTTTTAGAAGGGTGCTATGGTGGCTGTAACCTTATGTAAACTGTTCTGTTTACCGTTATAGTCTGGGAACTTTTGGATCGCACTTGGTATCGCAGATACAGGCAGGCATGCATGCGTATGTGCGCGCATGCGTGGTGTGTATGCCTGTGGGTGTGCGCGCGTGTGGGTAGGTGTGTGCGTGTACCTCAGTGAGCACTCACGACAAGAAAATCAAAGAAGCCGTCTATGGTGGCAAAGTAAACAAAAATGGCGGGCTTAAGGAGGGGCGGGGGGGGAGGCAGCCCTATCGTCTCTTGGCTGCGCCCCTGATGACCGCAACGTCTGGGTAACCTGGGATTAGCTTTGGTAGCTCATCATCAAACCCACTTACACATTTTGATAGTTCGCTATATTTCTCTGTCATTTTTGCCAGACGTAATCTAGTAATTGGAGCTCGCGCGCTCATACAGCATTGGGCGCGCGGGGAACGGAAATGGAAAAGTTCAACCTAAAACCTTCAGAAAAGTAAGGGTTCTACCCATATGCGAACCGCAAACTATGATCATTCGTTGATCCTGGGCAGTTGCAATATTTAGAAGGCAACAATGACCCAGGGTTTAGGGTAAACAAAATGTGTTTCGGCTTCTGCGCATCGTGGGACATTTTGGTGCGGAAAACACGGCACGTGGACAAATGACTGGCACATCGTCGCAGACCGAATATAATCAAACACAGCGTAGCGCGGGAAATCTGTTGTCAACCTGCATCAAATATATTGAATGGCTGGCTAATCATGCATTACTGATCCCCTGATTTGGCCGACCTGGCAGCGCACTTGGTGGAGCGTCGGACGTCATGACCAGCGCGTGGCAGGTACGCGTGATCGCGTCTAGAATCCACGCTTGTGTGCGGTGTCAGGGGCAGCCAACTGGTAGCTGGCCAAGCGAGCCGGGCTGAAACAAGGTTTGGGAAACATTTTACCTTGAACTGAACTTGCTTTTTTGAAGTGATGTGATCGGGTCTTTTCGTCGCTTTACACCTGGCAAGGGCTCGTAGTTCAGTTGTAGTTTCGGGCGCTTCCAGTACATGACCACATTGGCCCATATAAAACATATGTGTTACGAGCGAGAGCGCGTGCTGAGCGATTTTTACCTTATGAACTCGATAAGTATTGAAAAAAAATGAAGTTTTCGTTGGGATGAGGCACAAAAGAAGCTCGATCTGAGACTGGGTTGATAGCAGATCATCAAGGAGGAGAAAAGAGACAATTAAGGAACTATAAGTGTGGACGTTGTCTGCAAATGGTCACATGTTCTCTTGCCCAAACCATGGATCCGCCCGTTTTAAGACATCTTTAAAGAAGTGTGTCAGATCCCAGGGGTTAGAGCAGACGACGCCAAATGCATGGTGTAGTAGAATTTACCAAGCTCGACTCTGCAAAAGATCTAAAACCTGTCCTACCCATCTGTTCATCAGCAGTCTACCAGAAAGCGCCAATGCAGTCTTCCTAAGTCATCCTTAGTCCATGACGCTTTGGCCTAAAGCCGAGAGAGATTTTCTCACAAAAACTACACACACGTTTTTATTCCTATTCATTGTGACCTTTTTGATTGGGGCTGACATATAGCTAACATACCTATCTGCTTTTCAGAATACTCCCATCAGTACTATTGATATGATGCATCGCAGCAACTTAGTCGATTTGGTGATGTAAGGCGGCGCGAGGCTCCTTACCTCTAGCCAATCCTCCAATCCAATCCTAGGCCAGCCAATCCTCTTAGCGTGCGAATGTTACATCGATGGACCTCCAGCTGTTGAACAGCCATTTAAAGCGGACTATCCAACCCAGTGTTAAATTCTATTTGTATCGGTGGCCAAAATTGTCCGGCACTATTAACCTGGTTTCGGACATCATCTATTTCGCGACAATCGTTAACTTGCCCCCCCCCCCCCCTGCGTAATGCGTCATGCTGGTCTGCAATGCTGAACATGTCACAAGGAAACAAGGTGCTTTAAGCAATAAATGCGGATGGGATATCCATGTAGAAAACAAGACAGTTTTTACGGGCTAAGTCTTACGCCAAGCTCATCTAATGGCCTATTGAAGTCGGGTTGTTTTTTGCGTGTGCGTCGCACGCGCGCTCCTAGCTAGAGGCTTACGTGTGGCCCGCGCCGGAAGTGCATCTGATCCGCGGCCGCCGATGTCATATTTGCAGTGGACGCGTGATACTCTTCGATACAAATCACCGCTTTACACAGTGTATGTCTTATTTTCTCGCCCAATCGAGCCCGATCACGCCGGCGTTCTTTTAGTGAAGTGCTGTCTACCGAGTTGGTCATGTGTTTTGATACCTTATGTATCTATTATTTTTTTGTATTTGTAGTCAATTAGCTGTGGTTGATAGAGTGCAGCTTTAATGATTTTGAATGGGACCAGCGAGCCATGTTGGCTCGCAAGTTGAGTATAATCGAGTACGCATTGTAGTTGTTTTTCCATTTGTCACTCCATGAAAAATGCCTCTGAACATGGATGTCATTTGAGATGTGTCTAAGAGTATTTTTTCCGATTCTTTTAGGTCTGTCGTCAATGGATGTAGTCGATGGCAAATCACACTAGTTACGTATCAGCGTCATTTGATACGATGGCAGAGTCTTTTGATTCCACGACAAAACCATAATACATATTAGGTTTAAACCCACATGTTTTGAACACCCTTGAACATTGGGCGATAGGTGTTTTTAGGCTTTAAAGACAGATGTGTATCTTTTACGACTCTTATATTAACTGTCATTGAGTTATTGCCTCGGACATTTTTTAGAAGTCACACTGCAAGCCTAATTTGGCGTACATAATTTTTAGTCAAATAATGCGATTAAATCAAAAATGCATATCGATGAGCTCAGTATGATGCAAACAATCTTTTGGCCACATCCTATGTTACATATTTTGTTTTTTTATCTCGTGACCTATTCCTACGTGACATACCTTGATGCGTGGCATATCAAAAGTTGTGTTTTTAAATCAAGTCAGCTTCAGATTCATGTGTTGCATGAGTCTAAAATTTCTAAAATATCAGTTTTTTATGAATAACATTCTTGGCCATTGCAAAAACACGTGTAGATGGCTTTAGGAGTTATTCATTCGTGTGCCGCCGAGCAGGATGAAGATGCCGAGATGCGCTAAGCGCAATTGGATTGAATAAACAATTCCGAGCCAGAGATTGAGCAAATTGTTTGTGATCTGGGATCAGAGACGAGGTCATATGAGAAATGGAATGCAGATAAATGTGTAGCCTTAATAAGAGGAACCTGTGATGGTCATTTGATAGTTTACTCACTCACCAGTTCATTACATAAAGTGAAGCCGAATGATGACATTATTATTTACATATAGTGTTATGGAATCTTGCTCTTCATTTCTATTACCTCAAAAACAAGGTGATGTTGGGTGACACAGTCTGTGTTTTAGAACGTGGCACATTTGCCCTCCCCTCCCTCGCGCCCTTCCCCTCCCCCCCCCCCCCGGTTTACTGCTTTATATTTGAACGTACAAAGCGTAAGGTCACACACGACGTTCTACGATCAGCTGATTTAGCAGCATACACGGCATGGACGTGCTGCTAAAGTAGCTGATCCTAAAACGTCGCGTAGCAAAACCTCTGCTGTCTTGAGTGTACTCAGCTCATATCACGCACACTGTTGCACCTCAATCAAGGAAGAAGTCATCGTGTCATTACGGTGTAGGCTCAAGGGGGACAAACGTGTCGTTTGAACAAAAAGATCCAGACGGCCGAAAAGCACGTTTCCGTGCCTCGAACAAAGTTTTCAGCCGCATGCAGTTCATGTTGGCGTCTATGCGCTACGTAAAACGCGGTCACCATAAATCTCCCCCGTCGAATCATCCGGTTTTCTTTAATGAGACTGAACACCCGGCCCAAATATGTGGACAGCTCGTGGACGAGTATAGTTGTTAAGTCCCCGGGCGTGAGTCAGGAACTCGTTTGTGCCCTGTTCTGTGACAACCCCGGTGAACCGACCAGCGAGCTCGTTTGTTGTCCCAGTCACCTCTGCGTTGGGACATAAAAGAGCTTTAAAACGCCGATAAGTTATTTTCTGAACGGAAGTGATTCATCTCCGGCCGTCACGGCTTGTTAGAAGAGCGACCGACGGCTTCAGACCCTGTTGATGAGTACCACGGGCCGCTGTGCCTCCGATGCTCACACAACAAGCGCTGGTTAACTTTAGCTCCGATCCCAGAAATCCATCTATTTAAAAAGGGTCGGACAATTCTTTAGAAAAAGTTTTCTGCCGTGCTGCTCGCCCCTTCGTTAAAACATGTCCTCTAGGCAGACCAGGTTCTCTGCCTCGGATATCAGGCACCAGCCTCTGGACGAAGATGAGGACTATAACGGTGTCGTACTTCTTATCACCAAAGATGAATACCTTTGGGCTCACACACCTATTCACATTATTTTGTTTTGAGGGGACATGTGTGTTGGACCTTTGTGGGCACACAACCAAAACAGGCCTATAATTAGTAGAGTTGA
Source organism: Pollicipes pollicipes (assembly GCF_011947565.3). NCBI lineage: Eukaryota > Metazoa > Arthropoda > Thecostraca > Pollicipedomorpha > Pollicipedidae > Pollicipes > Pollicipes pollicipes. The sequence goes on along the minus strand of NW_023596297.1, from coordinate 30,826,733 downwards.
ACCCTGAAACTCCGTATGATAACTGATTGAGGCTTAACTCGTGCTTAGACCCGGAAATATCTCGAAATATTGACATGTGTACTAACACAACAAAGATTTCGGGTTGGTGTAAGACTTGGGTTTATGTGTACATTACTCATGCCCATCTTTGGCAGGTCCTCACATACCATGGCATTCACATTTTGTGTGTACACCAGTGATTGGACTGGGATTTTGTAACACAAAGGCATTTGACATGGAACATGTAGGTTGTTTATAGGCCATGCGTGAATTTCTCTGTTGACAAATTTCACGTTTATTCCCAACGTCCGCCAACTTCACTACAATTTTTTTTCAATGTCGGGCCGCCGACATTAATGATCAAATGGGGCACTGCGTCGGTTTTTTTCATTGAATAAAGTAAGGTGTCCATTTTATGCAAGGCGCAATTTTTAGATCACCTTCGAGCGTATCCAGTACCATCATACTTATCCTGCACGGTTCCGTTGTCTGCATTTTTATGGCAATAGAGCCATAATAGCCATGCATGTTGTGGATTGCCTGCGATTAAGTAATACTGCCTACTTCCACTGCTGATGAAGGGCGTGGGCCACCGATTCTTTTAAAATGCGCATGGTCGTTAACGTCCTGAAAGTGCATCTCAAGAAGGAAGAGCAATTTTCAGAGACAAAATGCATCCCTGGACGTTGTAAGTGTACCCGAGCTTCGAGTCCACGACGATTTGTTTTCAAAAAACAAATTTTTGGCTCAAAAGAAATGCCACGCAGGTAGCAGCGGCGTATTTAATGCCCATGCAAAATGTTTTCAAGCGTTGATTACACAACTTCGTAAGCACCGTTTGTTTCACGGGGAGGTGGCACATACACGTTTCCTGGGGGTAGGAACGGGTGTAGGCTCCGTGGGTGCAATACTACCTCAACTGTTTCAGAATGCTCCGCATTAGTGTAAGTAAATAACAAACACGCATAAAAATAATGTCCCCGAGATTGGTTTTGCCCCCTTCCACCGTCGCCCATACAAACCTTTGAGGCGCTCCAAAACCTATGCACCTTTTGAAGAAAAAAACGGCAACTGATTTATCAAGCAAAGATGAGACAACCGAGACATGGATATGATCACCAAGCCTATAACTGGATGGTGTAACCTATCATTTGACCATCATTTCGATCGCGCCTTGCGTAACAGGAACAAATCGTTCGGTTGCAAATTTGCATGGAAATTTGCGCAATGTGGATGTCAACAACGCAACAACGCAAAAGACAAACACTTGTATTTTGCATTTTAGCATGTGGTGCACGTACAGAATCGTTGACCACACAATCATGTGTGTCTTGTCTGACTGAGGGCTCATTTATCGCGGCTACACTTTCTGGGAGAATGTTTTGGTTTCTTTGTGAATTTTCACCTTTTCGGCGATCCACAGTCGGAAAACCTCTGCGCTCAAACACGCACCCAAACCTCTGCACAACATAAAAGCAATGCACATTCAAGTATATTTATATTCTGCATCTTAGCATGAAGTGCACGTGAATCGTTGAACACACAATCATGCCCGTCTTGTTTGACAGGGCTCATTTATCACGACTGCAGTTTTCGGGCGAATGCTATGGTTTCATCATGCATTTTCACCTTTTCGACGATCCACACACGAATCGCTGCGGAAACATGCTAAGCTCCATGGAGTTTTGCCAATGGTATAGTTAAAAATGGCATGGTCCGCTGTAATCGCCACTGCTGACACATGGTCCGATCGAAGCCGACAGCACATCTGACATTTAGTGCAGGTTGCATTAGCGCTAGCATTTTTTCCAGCACATGATTCACTTGAGCATCTTCAACACCGCAGTATCCATCTCCTTTCAAAAGGCGGGTATCGTGCTTCAACGCATCCCTGCAAACAAGGACATACTGTAGTTAGATTCATGCGCACATCGGAGGCTAAAAGTTGGTGAACGAAGGCCGTGACTTGGAAAGCGGTCCGCTTAGGACAGGGTTCATATGCGTCAAGTATCCTCATACTGAGAAAATGTGAGTGCTAGGAAACCAACTGACAAGCGATCATGCTGGGAAATAACTGAAGGCATGGCAGTGGTCAATATTGCCATTGTGAAAGCTAGCGACATACTCTTGGTCTTATGTACAAAGGTGGACTATATGCTGACCCGAGTAGTGTACCACTATACAACATCCCTAGCGTCAAAACTTAGTCGTCACGGTTGAAGCTGACGCAGAATACACCGGGACCCGTTGCAAATGTCTCACCAGGGAGTGGTGCTTAAGGGTAAGATTGAAACAGAGATTATGAGAAGTATGAGAAGCAAAATTTGTGTGCCCTGTTCACCATGACATCGGTTTTGTCGCTTTTGACGGGTCTCAAAACAGGAGATGTGAAAGAACAAAAACGTCAAACGGACACCGAAATTGAAGGCAGGAGTATTAAGGTACGGTGGCCCAGGTAGAGCACAATGGGCACAAGCCCCCCCCCCCCCCTCCCCCAGGTTTCGTAGGGAACGACGATTCAGGACCCGATTTAAGGGCGCCAAATGCCGGCCAGAGAGGGTACTCAAGTGCCATTCCGACCTACCGAATCGATAAGGTGTATATGGGGCCTGAGGACCCATTTTCTACCCTGCGACAAAGCCGGGGCCCAAATATTTACACCGGTCGGGGCCCCTGCATCCTTCGGGTGCGACAGTTCTTAGCATGGTCTGATGTTGGCAAAGAGCCCAAATCGGCGCAGGGCAGTGTTCGATGAGGCCCGAAGAGGGTCCCGGGGGCCACCGAAGTCGTCGATCAGGAGCCTGATTGGAGGGTGTGATGGACCGAAGAGCCGAAAAAAGATATCACAAAGGATCCAAGCCCGTAGGGCCGTGACACGAACTGTCAATCAAAGGGCACCGATCGAGGACCCCCTGAGACAATGCAGGTCTCTATTTCGGCCAGGGGCCACCAACACCGAACAGCTTGCTCCGTGTCAGTCTGAGCTCTAGGGACCATTTCCCAAGCAGGTAAAAGGCCGAACGCACGATTTGCATTAGTTGGGGCCCCTGCACCAATGCGGGGCTCCTGTGACGAGAGTAAGGCCAAGAGCACACTGTGCCGAACAGAGTGCTCTGTGTCGCCAACAAGGGGCCTCGAGTCGGCTAGGTACAGTTGCTGAGCGGGGACGGGGAGGGACCCCGAATGACAGAGGGCCTCTTGCGTTGGTCAGGGCCCTCTGACAGTGAAAGGAAACCTGGCAACTCATGATGATAGTTCACATTAGGACAGTTAGGCGCTCGGGCCCTGTGTCAGTCAGGGCCTCGGTACCGAACGTTGAACCCTCCAACTCAGATCCAGCCATGTGCCCCTTAAGCCGAAGCGTAGCTAATTATTACCGAAGCTGTGTGCCAATTATTGGACCTCCTGCCGCGATCAGGGATCTTGTTGCGGCAGTGAGGGTTCCTGCCTCGCTCCGAGGCAACTGGGCGGGTCAGAAGGCCTTTGGAGTCAGGGAGGGAGCCATTATCATGTGATGTATCCTTCTAAGGGCCTCCGGATCGACCAGGGGACCCCGCCGTGTCGCCAGAATGACAGCCGGAAGGCACCCTGCACTGGAATGAAACAGCCCTTTAGTCCTTGATCGGGAACGAAGATGTGCCACCTAGTGTTCTACTCAAAGGGCCCGTTCTCCGTATAAGTGTTGAACAAATTTGATCGAAACAAAGTCAGAAATTTATCAGGCCACCCCATACTTGCCTTAGAACGTGCATTCTTTTGAAAAATCGACCAGGGAAACAAATTACTTCAAAACGTTTTGGGCCCGCCCGCTCGCAGTCTCTGAAGAGCAGCCTCGGTCAGGGGTGCAGTCTCCGTATAACGGAACGGCATTTGGCCAATTCAAGCAACACCAGGGGACGGGAGCCATGCGCGCGAGAATGACCGTCGTGAAATATTGCTTCCGAAAATCTTTCCAAATGAACCCTTACCATAAACAGATTAAACGGTGGCATATCAGTTTTCTGAAACAATTTTGAGGCTTTCTTCTTTGTCCACCAAATTTTCGTTCTCCCATTGGCCACCGCTTAGTGTTGACCGCCGGGGCGACGCCGAGCAGCCTGTGGGGGCTGGAACGCCCGGCGTAGAAGTTCTGGCTGCTAAAATTTGGGAGCGTGTATGTTCAAAGCTAAGTTACATTATTCGCATCACTAATAGATTCTAACTGAACGCCCAGAATTTCCAAGGCCAGTATGGGTTGGCCATATTAATACAATTATTGGCCTCTTTCGATGTTCAATCTACGTTCACTGAGTCCTTAGCAGGGTACGCTCAGTACGTTTAAGTCCTATGTAGAACCCATATCAAAATTTTGGCAAAGGTTTTCAGTCCTACCATTCAAAGAAGAGTCCAATGAACCATTGTGAAAGTAAGTGCGCAGGACATTTGCTGCACGCAGTCGTTTGACGCCTGCTTTCTTCTATTTACTGTCCTATCACACAACTCCTCTCACTTTCTGCCATACGGAAGTCATGATCCAAGCAATCGATTTAAGACTGTAAGAGCTTGGTGGGATGCCCGTTAGAGTTTTAGTCAATATATCTGTAGAACCAGGATGAAAATGTCGGCGAATCTTCTCAGTTCTATCGTTCTAGAAAGAGTCCAAAACACCATTGTGAATTTAAGCGCGCCGGAAATTTAGTCCATGCAGTTCCTTGACACCTGATTTGTTCACTGCATTGCCTTATCATAAAACTCCTCCCACTTTCTATCATACGGAAGCCATGATCTAAGCCATCGATGTTGAATTGTAAGAGCTTGATTAGATGTCCGGTGTGTATGTAACATTCTAAATCGAAATTGTGGAAACAATGTTAGTTGACATATATTTGGCTTAATCCAGGTGTTCCGCTGTTAGTTAATCCGCTTCAATTCGGTCATGTAAACAGGCAAGCAGACAGCCTGGACGTAAACTTGTCTCAATGTGCTCTGCGGTACAGCACATGCCAGCAGATTGTTAGTCTTTGTGAATGCTGTTTCTGGCTTTTTTGCTATCTCCCACCGGTCTTTGCCCGGAGCCTCGTAATATTTTGGAATATCACGAGGAGTATGCATGTGTGAACAGGAAATGTGGAACATTCCCTTTAACGTTCCAATGGAGGATTGTGTCTGGAAATAATCGTCTACGTGGAAGACCCCCAACAAAGCGGAACGCGCATAGCACTATGCACGCACTGAACTCAGTGATGTGTCCCTGTTTGTGATCTCTTTGCACTGGGCTCGAGAACTTGTGCGGTAGTTACATTCCGAAACCTGTTGCGGAAGAGCCGCGACGCTTACGTGAAGGGCGATTTTGTTACAAAATCCCAGACATCGCAGTGCGTGTATGCGCCCCAAAAATGCCGTGGTCTGAAAGCCCATTGCGCGCATTCCCGAAATTACGCACGTCGGGCTCATCAGCCATTCGCCATTGAAAGAGAGGTGTCCATTGCGATTGCATTTGTACCCACGAAACATCTTAAGGTAAAAAAAGCAAATTGCTGATTTTTAAACACGATTGTGAAGTGATGACAAAAGGCAATGCTAAAGGCGCTCTCATACCCTATCTGCATAAGGCCACATGAACTTAAACGTACATTGGCGTAATATCTAACAAAGATTTTAATCTTTCGGATTCATAATGAAGTAGGTAGCTTCGTTCTGACAATCAGTGGTTCGTCAGCTAAAAAGTCTAAAATGTTTCCTCCAATAACCGAACTGCCCTATATCCCTAACAGGCGACAAATCACACGAAAAATATTAACTTGCTGAAATGCCATCGTTTTGCGGGCAACGTTAAACGCATGTGCATCCAGATAAGGTCATGACGTAAACACCAACATTGGATTTCGAACTGGATGCACGATGACTGTATTACAGCAATGCTCGTCCCACGGAACTCCTACGGACTTCAAACACACGACAAAAGCGAATGATATCTTACCTTCATTTGTATTATTTCTAGATCGTTTGATGAATGTACTTCCCTGCCACTGTTAACTTGTACGATCGCTGTCGCACTGACATCGGCAGCACTGCCTTCAAAAGCAACCATACTGTCCCGACAGTGCGGTGGTCGACGCGCCGGCATCTTCCTGTAGACTGATCGGCCCTGACTTGGACTTGAAGACACCTGCGCGATGTCCTAGTGTTGCCTTCCCGCCATTTAACGCTGTCTCGCGCTCTGATGAAACAGACCGTCATTGTGGGCACATTCGCATTCCGCGCCACATCCGGAAACTTCCGGGAGCCAAGGATGGCATGTCTGGACAGTGACTGTTATAATACAGGAGACGAAACACGCCCGGCATGGCAAATGGCCTGTAGCCTAAAAAAACAGACAAGGTCAAGGGCCCTGAAACTGCTACCACCCAACACAGTCAGGGACTGGCACAGCCTTCGGCCCAACATGATCAGGAGCCTCGACAGCGCTATAGGGTTCGGCCCAGACCACCGTTGTCAGTGCCATAGCACAGGCAAAAGCCTAGACACGTTCAGGGGCCCTGCACAGTTAGGGGGCCTGATACATCCACGTGCCTCACGGAGTCAGGAGCTCTGAGACAAAGCATTGACGGCCAGGAGCCCCGTCACGTTGAGGTGTCAGCAAGACCAGGAGTCCCGACACAGTCATGCCTCATGACGGTCAGGACCCAGCACAGTCAAGGACCCTGTCACAGCCGCAGAAGACCTCCAAAACTTATCAGGGCCTCGACACGGCGAAGGGTTCGACACAACCGGAAAGACATGTTCAGCGGCCCAACACGATCTGGGCTCCAACACCGACTCTGGTCATTACTGCCACTGTGCCGCCTGGCTCAGTCAGAGGTTCGACATGGCCATTGACCCATACGTAGGCCCCAACATCGACATCGCCAAGGCCAGGGACTTGCTGCGGTCGGGGGCTCCAAACGAAAAGGCTCCAAACGACAGGTCACGGTCAGGGACCTTCGACACGGTCAGAAGCATAATAATTACTGGACAGGCGTTATCAGGGGCTATGGCATAATGAGGGTTAAAGAAAAACCATCGGCCCCGTATTATCATACATCTAGACATCCCTAAGTGTTAAATGCGATCAGTGACGTCCGCAAGAATATCAGCATAGTCTAGAACACTGAGCAGGTCATGGGCCCAATATCACCAAGGGTATCAACCTGTCAAGGGCCTGAACCGTGTACACTGAAGTTGCTTTTGAATTGCACCTATTGCATAGACCAATTTACTGGGTGGATTTTCCGTTGGTTTACGCTAGCATACACTCAGCTGACGAATATTTGTGTTTATGTGTCACTCCTGGTATGTGGGTACATTCCACATCCGGAAACTTGCCAACCACAATTGCCTCCGCCCACTACCGTACTCCGAGTATGCATACTCCAAACGTAATAGTGGTGGGATGTGGGCACATAAAAATCGTGTGCCCGTAACGAACCGACCGGCGCTTGACCTGATATCGTAAAAGGACCCTCCAGGACAATCTTTTCTTCAGTCAGTTTGTGGAGACATGGCATGTCCCCACAAACCGAGGTGTCCTCACATTCCAGGTGTATTACGTTTTTATGTGCCCGTATACCAAGTATTTACCCCACAACACACACACACACACACACACACACACACACACACACACACACCACACACACCACACACACACACACACACACACACACACACACACACACACACACACACACACACACACACACACACACACACACACACACACACACACACACCACACGCACGCACGCACGCACGCACGCACGCACGCACGCACGCACGCACGCACGCACGCACGCACGCACGCACGCACGCACGCACGCACGCACGCACGCACGCACGCACGCACGCACGCACGCACCGCTACTGTGCAACAAAGGGCACGGCGCAGTGCAAACGCGTCCCAATCAAGCAATAACGTGGCGCCCTAAACCACAAACGAATAGTTTTCCGCGAAATCACGACGGGTCATCGCCTCTCCAGCCACCAAAGGCTCTTTCAGCCGCGCATGCCACACGGATGGTACCTGGTAGCGATGCTTGCTCAGCTCCACTATTTGCTGCCTCAGCGACCCGAGGCTCTCTGTGATGTCCTGAAGTGCACGTCTGTCTGTGCCAGCCTTCACTCCGCTGCATATCTCATGGCTGCCGTCGTTCTCGTTATCGTTCTGTCCACGTGGAGGGTATTGTGCAAGTTTAATGATTTCGCCGCCTCTCATGGAGTGGTGTGTGAGACGGCATCGGAGGTGCAGCAGACCGAGGCACGCATCAGCAAGGTCTGAAGCGGTCGGTCGCTCTTCCAACAAGCCGTGACGGCCGAGAGATGCATCACTTCCGTTCAGAAAATAACTTATCGGTGTTGTAAAGCTCTTTTATGTCAAAACGCAGAGGTAAATGAGACGACAAACGAGCTCGGTGGTCGGTTCACCGGGGTTGTCACAGAACAGGGCGCAAACGAGTTCCTGACTCACGCCCGGGAACTTAACACTATACTCGTTCACGAGCTGTCCACATATTTGGGCCGGGTGTTCAGTCTCATTAAAGAAAAACCGGATGATTCGACGGAAGGTATTTATGGTGACCGCGTTTTACGTAGCGCATAGACGCAAACATGAATTGCTTGCGGCTGAAAAGTTTGTTCGAGGCACGGAAACGTATTCTTGACCGTCTGGACCTGTTTGTTCAAAAGACACCTTTGCCCCTCTTGAGCCTGCACCGTAATGTCCCGATGACTTCTTCCTTTATTGAGTTGCAACAGTGTGCGTGATATGAGCTGAGTACACTAAAGACAGCAGAGGTTTTGCTACGCGACGTTTTAGGATCAGCTGCTTTAGCAGCACGCCCATGCCGTGTATGCTGCTAAATCGGCTGACCCTAGAACGTGGTGTGTGACTTCACGCTCTGTACGTTGAAATATAAAGCAGTGAACCGGGGGGGGGGGGGGGCGGGGGGAGGGGAGGAAAAACGTGCCGCCAAAATCGTCTTGTTTTTGAGGTAACAGAAGTGAAGAGCAAGATTCGATAACACTATATGTAAATAATAATATCATCATTCGGTTTCACTTTGTGCAATGAACTGGTGAGTGAGTGAGCCATCGAATGACGATCACGGGTACACCTTACTAAGGTTACACATTTATCTGCATTCCATTTCTCATATGACCTCGCCTCTGACCCTGGATCACAAATATTGTGCTCAGTCTCTGGTTCGGAATCACCCATTCAATCGAAATGCGCTTACCGCATCTTACATCTTCATCCCATTCGAAGACATATGAATGAATATCTACCAACGCCATCTACACATGTTTTTCTGCGGGACCTGAGAATCTTATTTATAGAAAAAATGGTATCTTATTCTAATTGCTGGGTGTCATTTAATAAATGAATTTGAAATTGGCCTGATTTAAAAGCACAGCTTTCGATACGCCACGCGTCACTGTTTGTCATGTAAGTAATGGTTACAAGACAAAAAAAAAACAAACAAAACATGTAGCATAGGACATGACCGAAAGATCGCTTGCATCATGCTGAGTTCTTCGATATGTAACTTTGATTCAATCATAATATTTGGCTAAAAATTATGGACTCCAAATCAGGCATGAAGTACGACGTTTCGAAAGCGTCCGGGGCTAACTCAATAACGGTTGCTTAAAGAGTTGTAAAAGATAAATATATCTCTTAAAACCCTAAGAACACCTATCTCCCCACGTTCAGGAGTGTTCGAAACGTGTGGGCTCAAATTTGATAGTTTTTTGTTGTTTTGTCGTTGAATCGAAAGACTCCGCTACCGTATCAAATGGCGCTGTTACAGAGCTGGGGGTGATTTGCCAGCGGCTACCCCCGCTGACACCAGACGTAAAGGAATGGAGAAAAGACTACTTTCAAGCACATTTCGAATAACATTCATGTTCAGAGCCATGTGTTCTTCTAGTGATAGAGGGAAAGATAACTAAAGTACGTACTCGATATACTCAACTTGCGAGCCGACATGGCTCGCTGGTTCCATTCAAAATCATAAAGCTGCATTCAATCGAACACCGCTAATCGACTACGAATATGATAAAATAATACATGCACAACGTATCGAAACACATGACCGACTCGTTGTAGACCCTTCTTCATTAAAAGGGAGCCGGCGTGATCCGACTCGATTGGACGAGAAAATAAGACATACGCTGTGTAAAGCGGTGATTTGTATCGAGAAGTATCACGCATCTACTGCAAATATGACATCGGCGGACGCGGATCAGATGTACTTCCGGCGCGGGCCATACGTAAGCCCCTAGCTATGAGCGCGCGTGCGACGCGAGCGCAAAAAAGAACCCGACTTCAATAACCCAGTAGATGAGCTTGGCGTCAGTCTTCGCCCGTAAAAACTGTTTTGTTTTCTACATGGGTATCCCACTGAAGATGGATCGCAACCGCAGTGCGGTCATCGGCAACTCATTCAGACTATGTAGACCCACCACAGTCAGGGATGAAAAAGTGTCTTTCTTTCACCGACAAAATTCGGAGCCGTCTTAATTGTCACCTAAAGCCAAATTTGTCAGAACCGTTGCAATAAAGCTCGAAATGCGACAAACTGCAAAAAAGACAAAAGAAGTGCAGGGCGACCTAACCATTAAACATTTTCGTCTCGGGACTTTATTTGCATCAAGCATTATTTGCTACCGAGCAAACACTGAGTGACGATTGAGACTAAGCTAATAAAATTATCAGATAAAGGCATAGTTAACGTAAGCAGACTAGAGGCGTTTCATTTCCTATTCAGTTGGGGGGGGGGGGGGGGGAATGGGATGAAAGGCGGGGGATTTTGCCTCATAATCATGAATGCAGTTTCTTCTCTTGCTTTATTATCTGTATTCATTATTTTTTATTAATCATCGTTTTTTCGGGATTCGGCCCCCCAAAAACTAATTTTAAGACGCTACGCACCTGCTTCTAACTCTGAAAAGAATGTGCGTGAAATCTGGGGAAAAATTGTTCGTAGTTCATGTCGAAGGGAAGCGCAGACATTTTTTCGCCTGGACGCCCTCCCCCCCCCCCCCTTCACCTACTACTTGATTGGCAAAACTGCATTCTTGCAGCCCTACATTTACCGATAACATGGATCTACGGACACCTGAAAACAACATCACTTTTGGTTTCGTGACGTCATCGTAAAATCAGCTGGAAGCGTTGCACCATCTTTGCATAATCACTACCAGCGCAGAACTCGCACTTCCTGACACGGTCTCAATCAACGAGATTTAGTACGAAGCCCACGCGATATTGGTACCAGCAGATGCACAAGACATTATTTGTGAACACCTCTATCGCCCTTACTTAGCGCCATATACGATATAGTGTTAATTAGACCCGTTTTACCTCACGCCAGGCTGACGGTCAGAACGCTAAGTTTGAGGTGCGACCGGCAGTGTGAGAGACCTATTCCAGCGATGCTCGGCAATCGCCATCTTACCTCAAGGCCATGTTCCTCTCAGTAGCAGGAAGCCCCAGACGAATTCTTGACATGTGTGGCCTCAATATCTCCGTTGACCCCTGGAGCTACAGTTCCGATGTGCGCAAACAATAAGTCTCTAAGATCGGCAGATATTTTTAAAGCTCTTCATCGTAGGTCCGTAGAAAAGCCACAGAGCGCCTTAAAAAAACATAAAAACTGGCGATGGGCTACGTTCTTCACGCCAGCCAGCCTCTCACAACATTAACATAATCAACGGCAGCCCACAGCCTTGCGCTGAACACGCGCTGAACTCAGTTCATTACCGTGTGGCGAGCCCGCCTGTTTGAAATGGCACGACGCTTTGAAACGCCGTGTAGCAAACTGATCACGTTCGTCGGAAGATGCTTTGGTCAGCCACGAGTATTACGGCTAGTAATTAGCTTGGTTGTTCGGTGTTTATGCTGTTTACTATGAGAAGTAAACGTTGGCTGAAAAATCTGTGAAAAACACCTACCTGAGGGACATTGGAAAGGCACTGTGTCGCCACTGATCTGTGAAGTTAGTGCTGATATTGCATAGCTTGCAGTAAATTTCTGTCATCTACTAAAATCTTTTTTGATTGAAGCTGCTATGTTTGGCAACATCTTGTGACTCAATACGCTCATAAAGTGAACCGTCAACGTTTCGACATACCCCATACATAACCTCACGCTGCAAGCGTTAGCGAGTACAGACCAATACTAAGCTTAGAGTTTCGCCTAACTGGAACGGTCTCTTGTAATGTGGTCTGGCCCGCTGTAATTTGTTTCTGTTTTCGAGACTTTACCACTAATTGACTGACAAAAGTGTCCATTTTTGTCACTGATCATATACGGTAAATCAGAAGCTTTTTTCACCCTGGCCACAGTCTCTATGGATTTTGATTAAACTAAAAAAAGAATGGAAACAACAGTGAATTCTCCCACTGTGCAGTGCACAACATAATATGCCTTACGAAGAAGATAATCTGAGAAAACCATAGCTTGGGGTATAATAAGTGCATGTTTCTGAAAAACAAGTTGGACAAAAATTAGAAACTCCTGGGAACGATTCCATAAACTTCCATAACATCCAAATTTTGTGAAACTCTGGAACACATGAATATATATATATATATATATATATATATATATATATATATATATATATATATACAGAGCTATGTATAGTTATACACGCTGAAATGCACTAGAAGCTGATACCGGATGTCAGCCTTTACTGTTCCGAATTTATCCTTTTTGTGGTCTTCCACTACTCTGTTTCCCCAATCATGTTGAAAAATCGGCACAAACGAGTACATCCACTGGTTGAATGCTGCCAAGCGTACCCAGAGTTGTGATGAGTTTGATTCAAGATCAGAGTCGACTTAAGAGCCTCATGGAATATGGCATAATTAGGCTTGAGTCCAATTCATAAAGAGATAAGAATCAGAAATAAAAGCGAATCGTTTTTTGCGTGGTTCGGGACTAGATCAAGCCAAAATCGGAATAAAAGATATGATGCTGCATTATGATGATGATGCATTGTGTTAACTAGATTTGGTCATAAGGTAACTTGCATGAGCTATTTGTAGCTTGGCATGCTAACTGTCCCAATATTCGTACACATACATGAAATGCCTTCACAAATGTCATGCAAAAATGCAGCGGTGCCCCTGCGCCACTGTTCACTATCCAGGGTATGAACATGTCCATTTTTCAACTCTGGTGTGTACCAATTACTTTCACATGCGGGGAACAGATTATTGTATTGCAAATGCCTAGCTTCTCGACGCAGCAAGATTCTCTCAATTAATTTGGCTAAGGTGTTGTTATCACAATGGCTCTGCTATAAATCTTTATTAATTTAATTCTCAACGCTTATTTTAGTTTGCGAGACCGACTGGTAGCAAATGCATAATGCGTTCCCTCATAAACAGACTCTTATGACAGCCTGAGAGCTGTACTGTGCGGAATAGAGGTCGTTGTCAACGATCGGTCGTTTCCACGTGCATCGGACGATCCAGTTGGTATGATGCCCCCGACTGCAAACCATCCACGTCATCGGCGTGGTGGGATAACTCTTTCCCCTGTTCCACTTGACGTTGCGGACGTTTCAAGCAGAACATGGTGGAAGCAAATTCATTACCTGACTCTGGCCTGTTTTGCAAACGATGGAGAAGAGATTATTTGCCTCTGTGGGAGAAGAGGGCCAAGTGGTTGTGTCCACTGCAGAAAGAGTCGTTGGATAGTCACGTTGGTTTATAAGAGACCAGGATGACTGTATCGTTTGGGTAAGATTCCCGAGGTTTTTTTTTGTTGGCTCCGACGGACTAATTCGCTACGCTGAGGCTCCCACAAACCGAACTATGGTAGAAAGACCGGTTACAAACCTGGCTCCTCTCAGTAACAAGGAAAGAGCATGCACCTTTTGTATTGAATCGTGGTGGGTTCTGGGTGTTACCGCCGCTGGCCACTCGGGCCATTGGTGGAGCCCTGCTGGAGTCAGTGTCGTGTGCGCTGCTTGCATGGTCGGACCAGGAGCGTTGTTCCACTGGCCGGCGGCTCTCGGGCCTCGGCGCGGCCTTGCCTGACCGGCGGCCGCGGTCACGTGACCGAGCTCTCCGTCTGGTTCTGCTGCCCGGCCAGCCACTTATTTGACAACGGGGGGGGGGGGGGGGGGGGGAGGGGCAGGCTGTTCCCGCTGAAAGCTGTTGAGTCTTCTGCATCGTGTCAAGCATCTCGGGGTAATTCGTTAACCTTGCGGTAAAATGACTCGTTTCCCTTATTTCGCTTTCGATTTTCTCCACATACGTTTCAACATTGTTATGGGCATTTAAGTTTCTATACGAATGCAGTGATATTATTAACGACATTGGTGTTGTTTGGTTACGCAATCCCTTGCTTGCTGCTTAAAGGCCGTTTTCCCATGCCGCCGAGTATTTATCGAGTTGTCAGTTGTCATCCCACCGAGCTAAGTAATGTACAATTGACAGTGCTTCATTCACTGCTGTGGCAGGGTAGCGGCGTGATAGCGCTACCACCGTAATGCAATGTGTTTGATGCATTGTATTCCATGGCCGCGCGGCTCCAAGTCTAATACTTAGGTCGCATGCTTGTTAATTTTCTCTCGTTTTTTCGCCATGCTTGTGCCGCTATTGTGGATGTGCATGCACAGGATATATGCAGCTAGTTGCTTGGAAAGTTTGTCTCCACTCTCAATGGATTGTCCATTCATGTCCGCAGAAATGGTTTCCAACACCCAGCATAAGGTGTTATTAGTGGGCGCATGTCTAGTATACTGTGTGTTATTAGTGGGCGCATGTCTGACGAAGAAGCCCAAGAACGCAAAGCATACTCGTGTTGCAGCTGTCTGATATGCTGAAAGCATCAGTTTTTCCTGTACACGAAAGACAGTGTCTATAATTCCAGTAAGATCACCGTTTTGGTGTGATCACCAAATTTCACTGGAGATCGCTCCAAATGCTAGGCTGTGAGACTACCACTGCGCGTGCTAAGCATGCAAAATTTGCGACCCAATGCGTGGAAAGGGTATTTAAAGGGAGTGTGTCCAGTCAAGTTGGGATTTTAACTACGCACGTGGGATGGTAGCGCATTCCGAGTTAAACATTTTGGTGTCATTGGTTTCCACCAATTCACCTCCACTGACGAGATATTGCCACAGCCCCCAAAATTTGCTTTGCTTCGTATGGAAGAACGACGTTATCGGGTAGACCCCAAGCGATATTCACTACTAAGCACATCGATATCATTGAGAAGGTATCGTTCGCTCTAGCTCTAGCCAATGTCCTTTCGAGGAAATCGCTTGCCAGCGCTGACAACAGCTTGCAAACGCAGCGATGGCGGTGGCCACTGTTGGTTTTCTTTTTGTTTTATTTACATTCGGCTGAAGGTTGCGGGTCCACGGGGTTGGACATATGGTAAGGCTGATCGGTTGATACGCGCTGCGATTAATTCGTGTTGGCCTTCTTTATACTGAGATGCGGCGCGAGAATTGGGTCGTGTTAATCGGCTGTACTAGGCTCTAGGAAAATATGACTGTTCCACGTTGTTTTGGCGGCGGCTATAGGCGGCTAAGATTCCGACCGACCGAATGTGACCAACCGAATATGCCGAATTCCGAATGCACGTCACCGAATTCAGCGTTCGAAATAACAAGGCACATGCGCTGAAGCTGTTGCTGCGATGCCGCTGATGCACCAGGCATGTTCAGGTTATGATATTTTCCGTCTAGAATTACGCAAGGGATCTTTAAGCGCGCACCGCTCTATACTGCCAGCGCTCTCCCTGTATGCACGAGACCGTAGCAACCAAGATAATGGCCCATGTCATTAGCGCGCAGTTACTCGCCACATATAAGCCAGTGCATTCGTCCTTTCCTGTCCACTGATTGGCCCATTTTTAGCATTGTATTTGTTCACGCACAGTCATCGATGCGGTCGATAAAACAAATAAATAAGAACTGTTTCAAGACCTAAGCGCACATTTAAGCACCAAAATTAACCATAGATAGTTGCAAAACTGCCCTCAGGTGTGTATTTGGAAAATCGAAAAAACTAGACAAACTTCCTCTAAAACCCAACAAATTTCTCCGACCTCATCCAAGCCGTTTCAGAGCAATCAGCCCAGCGTGGAACGCGAGGGGAGGGGCTGAATCCACCCACACCTGCCCAGAACGGGTTAATGAGGTCTGAATTTACCTCCTATAGGTGCCTGCCGTTATATTTTCATCACTCCAAGAAAATGACTTCTGCGGACGATTTATAAATACCAAACTTGGACGAGAAATGAGTGCAAAGGTATGAATGCAAAGAAAAGGCATGCATTATATAAATATAGCCTGTATGCACACACACACACACACATATATATATATATATATATATATATATATATATATTGTGTGTGTGTGTGAGTGTGTATATATACTGTTGTTTGTAAGACAGGTAGGCAAAACGTTGCCATTTCTGTCGATAAGTGGTTTTTAGCCTTTGAGTGAAAGCTAAGTTTTAAGGTTTATTTCTTTTGCTATTTGGTTGGGTCGTGAAGATCTGACGAGGGCACAAAAGTAACTGCTAGAAGAGGGGCAGCATGCATGCTATACAGATGCTCGAAATCAATCCTTCCAATGTCTTTGTAATCGGTTTCTGTGTAACATTGCGCCATCCCATCGGCATGGAGTTTTTTATACACTTCCCCCTAAAGTGTATAATGTGATTTAAGTCAAGAAACGTTTATCGTTTGATTTTGTGCGCGTTCACTCTTTAGACCAAAACAAAACATGTGTTTATAGCTTGTAGGAGGTATGTTACGCTGCATTCGTAACAAGCTGTTACGGGTGGCCGTAACGTGCCATCCGTCCAAGGAACGAGTTAGGTACAGTGAGAACTTGGAATTTTTTAATGAATTTGACTTTCCAGCTTGATACTGAAGCAAGCCATGAAGGTGTGATGGTTAAGGACCTGAAAGCTCTGTAAAATACGCTGTTTTCTTTTTAGGTGCCCTACATATAAATATTTATATACTTTATTTTTGAAAAATATTTTGTTGTCTGCTTGGAGATGCATATCAACGCGACGATTGTAAAATTTGTCGATTCTGAAGGCATTGCTTCGAACGGCTCAGAAGCTAGAGCTGGGAAACCAGAGTGAAACTGAAAAAAAACTCTTACAGTAGACGCAGAGGAATATGGTGAACGCCAGGGAATGGTGGCAACAGTTCGACGTGTCCTTCAGTCAGACTTGGCAGGGGCGCGGACAGAATTAGTGACCTAGGCAGTGCGAACATACCACCAGGCCGCACAAACTCCAATTGGTTCAGTGTCTAGCATATCATTTAGCCACCAAAGTTGGTTTACCCTGGTGGCTTCGGCAATTGCTCCAGCTGCGTACCGTACATATTCACTCGGCCATCCGCCAGTCATGTTACTAAGTTACAGCTGTTGGGCTCTACATGTAGCCCATGGTAGACTACGATATTTAAAACCGGATTTTCCAGATCACCGTATTGGCAGTACCGCGGTGAAAGATTGCGTTGGAACCTGACGGTTGAGGGGGCTAAAACTTCATGCACCACCCCTTGCACGCACCACTAGATTCAGGCATAGTCTTTGGAGCTTTCATTCACACGAAAGCTGATCCAAGACTCCGAGTTAGGGAGACAACACCGGCTTACCATGGGATTTCGCTTCCTTCTACCCCACATGGAATTTACGACGAGCTTCCGGTGAAAAGGGTTCCATAGAGTTTCTTCGAAGTCGAGAAATATCATTATTTTCCATCTTGGGGAGGCGGCGTTCTCTTCTCGATCATCTGATTGCTCTCCTCCACCCGCCTTCGCCCTTGCATCCACAGGTAGCTGTAGGAATACAAGAAGACCTTGGAAGACCTTGTCGGCTGCATTGCAGCTGTTGGACGCTGCACAAGAGATGCTTGAGCTCTTGTGCGTGTGACAACAGCTATTGTGCTGCCGTCTATCATCCTCTAAGAGAAGCGTAGGTGCGCCGCCCCCGCCGCCAGGCAGAAGACATCAGCTGATCGATGCTGGCGGATGTCGGCCGCCAGGCGTCGTCAGCGGACGGGACGCTGCGCGGTGGGCGGAGCTAATGCCGCCACACCCCGCCCACTCGCCAGTAGGGTCCGCCGCGTACAGCCCGACACCGCCCACATGCAATCGGGTAATATGCGTAGGACTGGTGGGGGCAGGGAGGGGCACGACGGAAACCATTACAGACCCAATTTCTCTGAAGTTCATAATTAAAACCGTGGTGGCGCATGAAAACAATTTGAGTTGGAAATGGTATGAGCTCATTTCTTGGGACGATCTGACATGCCGAGATGGGCTAGTGCGAAACGGTCTAGAGTCGTCACCAAGCGCCTCGCCTGTTATGTCCATACCTCTATCAGCATGTGATGGCAACGTAGGCGTTACCCAGGCGCGTGTGAAATGCTGATCTACTCATTTGGATCTACAAATCTATCCCGGCACATAGGCACTTGAGCTCCAATACTGTATTGGAATCTCCAATCACAGGTGTCGATTGGCGTTATTTTGAGTGGGCCACTGTCCACGCAAAGTCCTGTTTGACCTCTTCTCTCGATGATAAGTTTACCCCGCTCCCACCGGGCCCCAACCTTTCAAGGCCGTAAGCGCAAGCAAACATTGCAACAGGAGCTCAAAATTATGTTAACCCGAAAGGAGGCCCCCAATACTTAGATTATTTCAAACGAATGAAAAAAGGAAAAAAATGCACTAAAATTATTTCCGTGCGTGTTTAAGACATACACCAAAGCACACGTTTTATATTTCATATCAGTGCACGCCAAAAGCAATGGATATCTCCCACATAGGGCCAGGGCACCGATCATTTGTGATTGTTTCTTTCCAGCCAACGTCCTTAAGGTCAATGCTAAATTGTTAGAGAGTCGGGTATTAGCCCTGTCTGGCTCCCCGGTGTGCACAAACTTAACATTCCGCAAATTCCACTCAGGCTCAGACGTTTCAGCATTATACCATATGCAACATTCATCATGCCACACAATCTTTCACTCCGGCTGCTGCGGGCCTCAACAAGGGTTGCATTATTCAGTGGTATGTCTTCCACTGTTTTTATATTATTTGCCACGTCCCTACCAGCCACCCACACTACTCAATACAATATGGGCGCACGGGCGGGCGGCCGAGGCAGGCATGGTGTGGTATTGGGAAGGCGTCCGAACATACCACTCAAGAGGAGCATGCAGCTGCATCAGCTGCGCAAAGCATGCTGAAGGTTCATCTGCAGCCTGTAGCAGCGTCTTCGTTTAAAGGAAAAACATCGAATCGATCGAAAACGATGTCAAATATCGACCTCCACCCACCGAGTGAAAACCATAATGATAGGGAAGAGCCGTGGACTCAGACAGCAAGGGCTTTTTGCCCCTGCTGGGTCACGGGTTGTCACGATTGGCTTGATAAATGTAGCTGCCAAGGGATGCCTTCAATTAAAAGCTTAACTCTGAATATATGCATATAAATGCATGGAGCATTCTCGTAAAGTAGAAGTAGACGCATAAAGGTACTCATCTGCAATGTCTCAAAAGAACTCTAAATATTGAAACAGCCTCGTATATAAACCGTGACATTGTCTCCAACACAAAAAAGGCTGCCAATTATATTACAATAAAAAATGAAGAGGAGCACAGCTGACTGCATTCTCACGTCGCTGTCGGTCGTGTGAATGCGAGTGAGCATAGCACGTGCATGGATGCGGGTATGGTGCTAATGCAGATAGATAAGTAAGTCAGTTCGTAGTTAGGCTTGGTTCACGGTCCCTATTTTGTGATTGCAATTGATGCATATATATGATGCATATATATGCATATATATGATGATATATATATATATATATATATATATATATATATATATATATATATATATATATATATATATATATATATATATATATATATAATATATATATATATATATATATATATATATATATATATATATATCCCTCTCTCTCTCTCTCTCTCTCTCTCTCTCTCTCTCCTCTCTCTCTC
>NW_023596297.1:30789292-30805690 GCF_011947565.3 Pollicipes pollicipes | reverse complement strand
CGGCGTTCTTTTAGTGAAGTGCTTGTCTACCGAGTTGGTCATGTGTTTTGATACCTTATGTATCTATTATTTTTTTGCATTTGTAGTAAGTATTAGCTGTGGTTGATAGAGTGCAGTTTAAGTTTAATGATTTGAATGGGACCAGCGAGCCATGTTGGCTCGCAAGTTGAGTATAATCGAGTACGCATTGTAGTTATTTTTCCATTTATCACTCCATGAAAAATGCCTCTGAACATGGATGTAATTTGAGATGTGTCTAAGAGTATTTTTTTCCGATTCTTTTAGGTCTGTCGTCAATGGATGTAGTCGATGGCAAATCACACTAGTTACGTATCAGCGTCATTTGATACGATGGCAGAGTCTTTTGATTCCACGACAAAACCATAATACATATTAGGTTTAAACCCACATGTTTTGAACACCCTTGAACATTGGGCGATAGGTGTAGGGTTTTTAGGCTTTAAAGACAGATGTGTATCTTTTACGACTCTTATATTAACTGTCATTGAGTTATTGCCTCGGACATTTTTTAGAAGTCACACTGCAAGCCTAATTTGGCGTACATAATTTTTAGTCAAATATGCGAAATTAAATCAAAAATGCATATCGATGAGCTCAGTATGATGCAAACAATCTTTTGGCCACACATCCTATGTTACATATTTTGTTTTTTTATCTCGTGACCTATTCCTACGTGACATACCTTGATGCGTGGCATATCAAAAGTGTTGTTTTAAATCAAGTCAGCTTCAGATTCATGTGTTGCATGAGTCTAAAATTTCTAAAATATCAGTTTTTTATGAATAACATTCTTGGCCATTGCAAAAAACGTGTAGATGGCTTTAGGAGTTATTCATTCGTGTGCCGCCGAGCAGGATGAAGATGCCGAGATGCGCTAAGCGCAATTGGATTGAATAAACAATTCCGAGCCAGAGATTGAGCAAATTGTTTGTGATCTGGGATCAGAGACGAGGTCATCATGAGAAATGGAATGCAGATAAATGTGTAGCCTTAATAAGAGGAACCTGTGATGGTCATTTGATAGTTTACTCACTCACCAGTTCATTACATAAAGTAAGTGAAGCCGAATGATGACATTATTATTTACATATAGTGTTATGGAATCTTGCTCTTCATTTCTGTTACCTCAAAAACAAGGTGATGTTGGGTGACACAGTCTGTGTTTTAGAACGTGGCACATTTGCCCTCCCCTCCCTCGCGCCCTTCCTCCCCCCCCCCCCCGGTTTACTGCTTTATATTTGAACGTACAAAGCGTAAGGTCACACACGACGTTCTACGATCAGCTGATTTAGCAGCATACACGGCATGGACGTGCTGCTAAAGTAGCTGATCCTAAAACGTCGCGTAGCATAACCTCTGCTGTCTTGAGTGTACTCAGCTCATATCACGCACACTGTTGCACCTGAATCAAGGAGAAGTCATCGTGTCATTACGGTGTAGGCTCAAGGGGGACAACGTGTCGTTTGAACAAAAAGATCCAGACGGCCGAAAGCACGTTTCCGTGCCTCGAACAAAGTTTTCAGCCGCATGCAGTTCATGTTGCGTCTATGCGCTACGTAAAAACGCGGTCACCATAAATCTCCCCCGTCGAACCATCCGGTTTTCTTTAATGAGACTGAACACCCGGCCCAAATATGTGGGACAGCTCGTGGACGAGTATAGTTGTTAAGTCCCCGGGCGTGAGTCAGGAACTCGTTTGTGCCCTGTTCTGTGACAACCCCGGTGAACCGACCAGCGAGCTCGTTTGTTGTCCCAGTCACCCTCTGCGTTGGGACATAAAAGAGCTTTAAAACGCCGATAAGTTATTTTCTGAACGGAAGTGATTCATCTCCGGCCGTCACGGCTTGTTAGAAGAGCGACCGACGGCTTCAGACCTGTTGATGAGTACCACGGGCCGCTGTGCCTCCGATGCTCACACAACAAGCGCTGGTTAACTTTAGCTCCGATCCCAGAAATCCATCTATTTAAAAAGGGTCGGACAATTCTTTAGAAAAAGTTTTCTGCCGTGCTGCTCGCCCCTTCGTTAAAACATGTCCTCTAGGCAGACCAGGTTCTCTGCCTCGGATATCAGGCACCAGCCTCTGGACGAAGATGAGGACTATAACGGTGTCGTACTTCTTATCACCAAAGATGAATACCTTCGGGCTCACACACCTATTAGCATTATTTTGTTTTGAGGGGACATGTGTTTTGGACCTTTGTGGGCACACAACCAAAACAGGCCTATAGTTAGTAGAGTTGAACCCTGAAACTCCGTATGATAACTGATTGAGGCTTAACTCGTGCTTAGACCCGGAAATATCTCGAAATCTTGACATGTGTACTAACACAACAAAGATTTCGGGTTGGCGTAAGACTTGGGTTTATGTGTACATTACTCATGCCCATCTTTGGCAGGTCCTCACATACCATGACATTCACATTTTGTGTGTACACCAGTGATTGGACTGGGATTTTGTAACACAAAGACGTTTGACATGGAACATGTAGGTTGTTTATAGGCCATGCGTGAATTTCTCTGTTGACAAATTTCACGTTCATTCCCAACGTCCGCCAACTTCACTTCAGTTTTTTTTTCAATGTAAGGCCGCCGACATTAATGATCAAATGGGGCACTGCGTCGGTTTTTTTCATTGAATAAAGTAAGGTGTCCATTTTATGCAAGGCGCAATTTTTAGATCACCTTCGAGCGTATCCAGTACCATCATACTTATCCTGCACGCTTCCGTTGTCTGCATTTTTATGGCAATAGAGCCATAATAGCCATGCATGTTGTGGATTGCCTGCGATTAAGTAATACTGCCTTCTTCCACTGCTGATGAAGGGCGTGGGCCATCGATTCTTTTAAAATGCGCATGGTCGTTAACGTCCTGAAAGTGCATCTCAAGAAGGAAGAGCAATTTTCAGAGACAAAATGCATCCCTGGACGTTGTAAGTGTACCCGAGCTTCGAGTCCACGACGATTTGTTTTCAAAAAACAAATTTTTGGCTCAAAAGAAATGCCACGCAGGTAGCAGCGGCGTATTTAATGCCCATGCAAAATGTTTTCAAGCGTTGATTACACAACTTCGTAAGCACCGTTTGTTTCACGGGGAGGTGGCACATACACGTTTCCTGGGGGTAGGAACGGGTGTAGGCTCCGTGGGTGCAATACTACCTCAACTGTTTCAGAATGCTCCGCATTAGTGTAAGTAAATAACAAACACGCATAAAAATAATGTCCCCGAGATTGGTTTTGCCCCCTTCCACCGTCGCCCATACAAACCTTTGAGGCGCTCCAAAACCTATGCACCTTTTGAAGAAAAAACGGCAACTGATTTATCAAGCAAAGATGAAACAACCGAGACATGGATATGATCACCAAGCCTATAACTGGATGGTGTAACCTATCATTTGACCATCATTTCGATCGCGCCTTGCGTAACAGGAACAAATCGTTCGGTTGCAAATTTGCATGGAAATTTGCGCAATATGGATGTCAACAACGCAACAACGCAAAAGACAAACACTTGTATTTTGCGTCTTAGCATGTGGTGCACGTACAGAATCGTTGACCACACAATCATGTGTGCCTTGTCTGACTGAGGGCTCATTTATCGCGGCTACACTTTCTGGGAGAATGTTTTGGTTTCTTTGTGAATTTTCACCTTTTCGGCGATCCACAGTCGGAAAACCTCTGCGCTCAAACACGCACCCAAAACCTCTGCACAAAATAAAAGCAATGCACATTCAAGTATATTTATATTCTGCATCTTAGCATGAAGTGCACGTGAATCGTTGAACACACAATCATGCCCGTCTTGTTTGACAGGGCTCATTTATCACGACTGCAGTTTTCGGGCGAATGCTATGGTTTCATCATGCATTTTCACCTTTTCGACGATCCCCACACGAATCGCTGCGGAAACATGCTAAGCTCCATGGAGTTTTGCCAATGGTATAGTTAAAAATGGCATGGTCCGCTGTAATCGCCACTGCTGACACATGGTCCGATCGAAGCCGACAGCACATCTGACATTTAGTGCAGGTTGCATTAGCGCTAGCATTTTTTCCAGCACATGATTCACTTGAGCATCTTCAACACCGCAGTATCCATCTCCTTTCAAAAGGCGGGTATCATGCTTCAACGCATCCCTGCAAACAAGGACATACTGTAGTTAGATTCATGCGCACATCGGAGGCTAAAAGTTGGTGAACGAAGGCGTGACTTGGAAAGCGGTCCGCTTAGGACAGGGTTCATATGCGTCAAGTATCCTCATACTGAGAAAATGTGAGTGCTAGGAAACCAACTGACAAGCGATCATGCTGGGAAATAACTGAAGGCATGGCAGTGGTCAATATTGCCATTGTGAAAGCTAGCGACATACTCTTGGTCTTATGTACAAAGGTGGACTATATGCTGACCCGAGTAGTGTACCACTATACAACATCCCTAGCGTCAAAACTTAGTCGTCACGGTTGAAGCTGACGCAGAATACACCGGGACCCGTTGCAAATGTCTCACCAGGGAGTGGTGCTTAAGGGTAAGATTGAAACAGAGATTATGAGAAGTATGAGAAGCAAAATTTGTGTACCCTGTTCACCATGACATCGGTTTTGTCGCTTTTGACGGGTCTCAAAACAGGAGATGTGAAAGAACAAAAACGTCAAACGGACACCGAAATTGAAGGCAGGAGTATTAAGGTACGGTGGCCCAGGTAGAGCACAATGGGCACAAGCCCCCCCCCCCCCCTCCCCCAGGTTTCCTAGGGAACGACGATTCAGGACCCGATTTAAGGGCGCCAAATGCCGGCCAGAGAGGGTACTCAAGTGCCATTCCGACCTACCGAATCGATAAGGTGTATATGGGGCCTGAGGACCCATTTTCTACCCTGCGACAAAGCCGGGGCCCAAAGATTTACACCGGTCGGGGCCCCTGCATCCTTCGGGGGCGACAGTGCCTAACATGCAGCCTGATGTTGGCAAAGCGCCCAAATCGGCGCAGGACAGTGTTCGATGAGGCCCGAAGAGGGTCCCGGGGGCCGCCGAAGTCGTCGATCAAGAGCCTGATTGGAGGGTATGATGGACCGAGGGGCCGAAAAAGATATCACAAAGGATCCAAGCCCGTAGGGTCGTGACACGAACTGTCAATGAAAGGGCACCGATCGAGGACCCCCTGAGACAATGCGGGTCTCTATTTCGGCCAGAGACCACCAACACCGAACAGCTTGCTCCGTGTCAGTCTGAGCTCTAGGGACCATTTCCCAAGCAGGTAAAGGGCCGAACGCACGATTTGCATTAGTTGAGGCCCCTGCACCAATGCGGGGCTCCTGTGACAAGAGTAAGGCCAAGAGCACACTGTGCCGAACAGAGTGCTCTGTGTCGCCAACAAGGGGCCTCGAGTCGGCTAGGTACAGTTGCTGAGCGGGGACGGGGAGGGACCCCGAATGACAGAGGGCCTCTCGCGTTGGTCAGGGCCCTCTGACAGTGAAAGGAAACCTGGCAACTTATGATGATAGTTCACATTAGGACAGTTAGGTACTGGGGCCTTGTGTCAGTCAGGGCCTTAGTACCGAACGTTGAACCCTCCAACCCAAATCCAGCCATGTGCCCGTTAAGCCGAAGCGTACACTGTGTGCCAATTGTTGGACCTCCTGCTGAGATCGGGATCTTGTTGCGACAGTGAGGGTTCCTGCCTCGCTCCGAAACAACTGGGCGGGTCAGAAGGCCTTTGGAGTCAGGGAGGGAACCATTATTATATGATGTATCCTTCTAAGGGCCTCCGGATCGACCAGGGGACCCCGCCGTGTCACCAAAATGACAACCGGAAGGCACCCTGCACTGGGATGAAACAGCATTTCAGTCCTTGATCGGGAACGAAGATGTGCCACCTGGTGTTCTACTCAAAGGGCCCGTCCTCCGTATAAGGATTGAACAGATTGGGTCAAAACAAGGTCAGAAATTGATAAGGCCAACCCATGCTTGTCTTAGAACATTCATTCTTTTGAAAAATCGACCAGGGAAGCAAATTACTTCAAAACGCTTTGGGCCCGCCCGTTCGCAGTCTCTGTAGAGCAGCCTCGGTCAGGGGTGCAGTCTCCGTATAACGGAACGGCATTTGGCCAATTCAAGCGACACCAGGGGACGGGAGCCATGCGCGCGAGAATGACCGTCGTGAAATATTGCTTCCGAAAATCTTTCCAAATGAACCCTTACCATAAACAGATTAAACGGTGGCATATCAGTTTTCTGAAACAATTTTGAGGCTTTCTTCTTTGTCCACCAAATTTTCGTTCGCCCACTGGCCACCGCTTAGTGTTGACCGCCGGGGCGACGCCGAGCAGCCTGTGGGGGCTGGAACGCCCGGCGTAGAAGTTCTGGCTGCTAAAATTTGGGAGCGTGTATGTTCAAAGCTAAGTTACATTATTCGCATCACTAATAGATTCTAACTGAACGCCCAGAATTTCCAAGGCCAGTATGGGTTGGCCATATTGATACAATTATTGACCTCTTTCGATCTACAATCTACGTTCACGAAGTCCTTAGTAGGGCTCTGTACGCCCAGTACGTTGAGGTCCTCTGTAGAACCTATATCAAAATTTTGGCAAAGGTTTTCAGTCCTACCATTCAAAGAAGAGTCCAATGAACCATTATGGAAGTAAGTGCGCAGGAAATTTGCTGCATGCAGTCGTTTGACGCCTGCTTTCTTCTGTTTACTGTCTTATCACACAACTCCTCTCACTTTCTACCATACGGAAGTCATGATCTAAGCAATCGATTTAAGTCTGTAAGAGTTTGGTGGGGTATCCCTTAGAATGTTAGTCAATATATCTGTACAACCAAGATCAAAATTTCGGCAAATCTTCTCAGTTCTATCGTTCCAGAAAGCGTCCAAAACACCATTATGAATTTAAGCGCGCCGGCAATTAAGTCCATGCAGTCCCTTGGCGCCTACTTTGTTCATTGCATTGCCATACCATAAAACTCCTCCCACTTTCTATCATACAGAAGCCATAATCTAAGCTATCGATGTTAAATTGTAAGAGCTTGACTAAGTGCCCTGTGTGTGATGTAACATTCTAAATCGAAGTTGTGGAAACAACGTTAGCTGACATATATTTGGCTTAATGTAGGTGTTCCGCTGTTAGTCAATCCGCTTCAATTCGGTCATGTAAATAGAGCCAGCAGAAAGCTTGGACGTAAACTCGTCTCAATGTGCTCTGCGGTACAGCACATGCCAGCAGATTGTTAGTCTTTGTGAACGCTGTTTCTGGCTTTTTTTGCTATCTCCCACCGGTCTTTGCCCGGAGCCTCGTAATATTTTGGAATATCACGAGGAATATGCATGTGTGAACAGGAAATGTGGAACATTCCCTTTAACGTTCCAATGGAGGATTGTGCCTGGAAATAATCGTCTACGTGGAAGACCCCCAACAAAGCGGCACGCGCATAGCACTATGCACGCACTGAACGCAGTGATGTGTCGCTGTTTGTGATCTCTTTGCACTGGGCTCGAGAACTTGTGCCGTAGTTACATTCCGAAACCTGTTGTGGAAGAGCTGCGACGCTTACGTGAAGGGCGATTTTGTTACAAAATCCCAGACATCGCAGTGCGTGTATGCGCCCCAAAAATGCCGTGGTCTGAAAGCCCATTGCGCGCATTCCCGAAATTACGCACGTCGGGCTCATCAGCCATTCGCCATTGAAAGAGAGGTGTCCATTGCGATTGCATTTGTACCCACGAAACATCTTAAGGCAAAAAAAAAACAAATTGCTGATTTTTAAACACGATTGTGAAGTGATAACAAAAAGCAATGCTAAAGGCGCTCTCATACCCTAGCTGCATAAGGCCACATGAACTTAGAAGTACATTGGCGTAATATCTAACAAAGATTTTAATCTTTCGGATTCATAATGAAGTAGGTAGCTTCGTTCTGACAATCAGTGGTTCGTCAGCTAAACAGTCTAAAATGTTTCCTCCAATAACCGAATTGCCCTATATCCCTAACAGGCGACAAATCACACGAAAAATATTAACTTGCTGAAATGCCATCGTTTTGCAGGCAACGTTAAACGCATGTGCATCCAGATAAAGTCATGACGTAAACACCAACATTGGATTTCGAACTGGATGCACGATGACTGTATTACAGCAATGCTCGTCCCACGGAACTCCTACGGATTTCAAAGACACGACAAAAGCAAATGACATCTTACCTTCATTTGTATTATTTCTAGATCGTTTGATGAATGTACTTCCCTGCCACTGTTAACTTGTACGATCGCTGTCACACTGACATCGGCAGCACTGCCTTCAAAAGCAACCATACTGTCCCGACAGTGCGGTGGTCGACGCGCCGGCATCTTCCTGTAGACTGATCGGCCCTGACTTGGACTTGAAGACACCTGCGCGATGTCCTAGTGTTGCCTTACCGCCATTTAACGCTGTCTCGCGCTCTGATGAAACAGACCGTCATTGTGGGCACATTCGCATTCCGCGCCACATCCGGAAACTTCCGGGAGCCAAGGATGGCAGGTCTGGACAGTGACTGTTATAATACAGGAGACGAAACACACCCGGCATGGCAAATGGCCTGTAGCCTAAAAAAAACAGACAAGGTCAAGGGCCCTGAAACTGCTACCACCCAACACAGTCAGGGACTGAAACAGCCTTCGGCCCAACATGATCAGGAGCCTCGACAGCACTATAGGGTTCGGCCCAGACCACCGTTGTCAGTGCCATAGCACAGGAAAAAGCCTAGACACGTTCAGGGGCCCTGCACAGTTAGGGGGCCTGATACATCCACGTGCCTCACGGAGTCAGGAGCTCTGAGACAATTAAAGCATTGACGGCCAGGAGCCCCGTCACGTTGAGGTGTCAGCAAGACCAGGAGTCCCGACACAGTCATGCCTCATGACGGTCAGGACCCAGCACAGTCAAGGACCCTGTCACAGCCGCAGAAGACCTCCAAAACTTATCAGGGCCTCGACACGGCGAAGGGTTCGACACAACCGGAAAGACATGTTCAGCGGCCCAACACGATCTGGGCTCCAACGCCGACACTAGTCATTACTGCCACTGTGCCGCCTGACGCGGTCAGAGGTTCGACATGGCCATTGACCCATACGTAGGCCCCAACATCGACATCGCCAAGGCCAGGGACTTGCTGCGGTCGGGGGCTCCAACGAAAAGGCTCCAGACGACAGGTCACGGTCAGGGACCTTCGACACGGTCAGGAGCATAATAATTACTGGACAGGCGTTATCAGGGGCTATGGCATAATGAGGGTTAAAGAAAAACCATCGGCCCCGTATTATCATACATCTAGACATCCCTAAGTGTTAAATACGATCAGTGACGTCCGCAAGAATATCAGCATAGTCTAGAACACTGAGCAGGTCATGGGCCCAATATCACCAAGGGTATCAACCTGTCAGGGGCCTGAACCGTGTACACTGAAGTTGCTTTGGAATTGCACTTATTACATAGACCAATTTACTGGGTGAATTTTCCGTTGGTTTACGCTAGCATACACTCAGCTGACGAATATTTGTGTTTATGTGTCACTCCTGGTATGTGGGTACATTCCACATCCGGGAACTTGCCAACCACAATTGCCTCCGCCCACTACCGTACTCCGAGTATGCATACTCCAAACGTAATAGTGGTGGGATGTGGGCACATAAAAATCGTGTGCCCGTAACGAACCGACCGGCGCTTGACCTGATATCGTAAAAGGACCCACCCTCCAGGACAATCTTTTCTTCAGTCAGTTTGTGGAGACATGGCATGTCCCCACAAACCGAGGTGTCCTCACATTCCAGGTGTATTACGTTTTTATGTGCCCGTATACCAAGTATTTACCCGTTTACCAAGTATTTACACACACACACACACACACACACACACACACACACACACACACACACACACACACACACACACACACACACACACACACACACACACACACACACACACACACACACACACACACACACACACACACACACACCACACACACGCACGCACGCACGCACGCACGCACGCACGCACGCACGCACGCACGCACGCACGCACGCACGCACGCACGCACGCACGCACGCACGCACGCACGCACGCACGCACGCACGCACCGCTACTGTGCAACAAAGGGCACGGCGCAGTGCAACGCGTCCCAATCAAGCAATAACGTGGCGCCCTAAACCACAAACGAATAGTTTTCCGCGAAATCACGACGGGTCATCGCCTCTCCAGCCACCAAAGGCTCTTTCAGCCGCGCATGCCACACGGATGGTACCTGGTAGCGATGCTTGCTCAGCTCCACTATTTGCTGCCTCAGCGACCCGAGGCTCTCTGTGATGTCCTGAAGTGCACGTCTGTCTGTGCCAGCCTTCACTCCGCTGCATATCTCATGGCTGCCGTCGTTCTCGTTATCGTTCTGTCCACGTGGAGGATATTGTGCAAGTTTAATGATTTCGCCGCCTCTCATGGAGTGGTGTGTGAGACGGCATCGGAGGTGCAGCAGACCGAGGCACGCATCAGCAAGGTCTGAAGCGGTCGGTCGCTCTTCCAACAAGCCGTGACGGCCGAGAGATGCATCACTTCCGTTCAGAAAATAACTTATCGGTGTTGTAAAGCTCTTTTATGTCAAAACGCAGAGGTAAATGAGACGACAAACGAGCTCGGTGGTCGGTTCACCGGGGTTGTCACAGAACAGGGCACAAACGAGTTCCTGACTCACGCCCGGGAACTTAACACTATACTCGTTCACGAGCTGTCCACATATTTGGGCCGGGTGTTCAGTCTCATTAAAGAAAAACCGGATGATTCGACGGAGGGTATTTATGGTGACCGCGTTTTACGTAGCGCATAGACGCAAACATGAATTGCTTGCGGCTGAAAACTTTGTTTGAGGCACGGAAACGTATTCTTGACCGTCTGGACCTGTTTGTTCAAAAGACACCTTTGCCCCTCTTGAGCCTGCACCGTAATGTCCCGATGACTTCTTCCTTTATTGAGTTGCAACAGTGTGCGTGATATGAGCTGAGTACACTAAAGACAGCAGAGGTTTTGCTACGCGACGTTTTAGGATCAGCTGCTTTAGCAGCACGCCCATGCCGTGTATGCTGCTAAATCGGCTGACCCTAGAACGTGGTGTGTGACCTCACGCTCTGTACGTTGAAATATAAAGCAGTGAACCGGGGGGGCGGGGGGAGGGGAGGAAAAACGTGCCGCCAAAATCGTCTTGTTTTTGAGGTAACAGAAGTGAAGAGCAAGATTCGATAACACTATATGTAATAATAATATCATCATTCGGTTTCACTTTGTGCAATGAACTGGCGAGTGAGTGAGCCATCGAATGACGATCACGGGTACACCTTACTAAGGTTGCACATTTATCTGCATTCCATTTCTCATATGACCTCGCCTCTGACCCTGGATCACAAATATTGTGCTCAGTCTCTGGTTCGGAATCGCCCATTCAATCGAAATGCGCTTACCGCATCTTCACATCTTCATCCCATTCGAAGACACATGAATGAATATCTACCAACGCCATCTACACATGTTTTTCTGCGGGACCTGAGAATCTTATTTATAGAAAAAATGGTATCTTATTCTAATTGCTGGGTGTCATTTAACAAATGAATTTGAAATTGGCCTGATTTAAAAGCACAGCTTTCGATACGCCACGCGTCACTGTTTGTCATGTAAGTAATGGTTACAAGACAAAAAAAAAACATGTAGCATAGGACGTGACCGAAAGATCGCTTGCATCATGCTGAGTTCTTCGATATGTAACTTTTATTCAATCATAATATTTGGCTAAAAATTATGGGCCCCAAATCGGGCATGAAGTACGACGTTTCGAAAACGTCCGGGGCTAACTCAATAACGGTTGCTTAAAGAGTTCTAAAAGATAAATATATCTCTTAAAACCCTAAGAACACCTATCTCCCCACGTTCAGGGGTGTTCGAAACGTGTGGGCTCAAATTTGATAGTTTTTTGTTGTTTTGTCGTTGAATCGAAAGACTCCGCTACCATATCAAATGGCGCTGTTACAGAGCTGGGGGTGATTTGCCAGCGGCTCAAATTTGACATGCCCGCTGGTGGTGAATGCCCGCTGACACCAGACGTAAAGGAATGGAGAAAAGACTACTTTCAAGCACATTTCGAATAACATTCATGTTCAGAGCCATGTGTTCTTCTAGTGATAGAGGGAAAGATAACTAAAGTACGTACTCGATATACTCAACTTGCGAGCCGACATGGCTCGCTGGTTCCATTCAAAATCATAAAGCTGCATTCAATCGAACACCGCTAATCGACTACGAATATGATAAAATAATACATGCACAACGTATCGAAACACATGACCGACTCGTTGTAGACCCTTCTTCATTAAAAGGGAGCCGGCGTGATCCGACTCGATTGGACGAGAAAATAAGACATACGCTGTGTAAAGCGGTGATTTGTATCGAGAAGTATCACGCATCTACTGCAAATATGACATCGGCGGACGCGGATCAGATGCACTTCCGGCGCGGGCCATACGTAAGCCCCTAGCTATGAGCGCGCGTGCGACGCGAGCGCAAAAAAGAACCCGACTTCAATAACCCAGTAGATGAGCTTGGCGTCAGTCTTCGCCCGTAAAAACTGTTTTTTTTCTATATGGGTAACCCACTGAAGATGGATCGCAACCGCAGTGATCGGCAACTCATTCAGACTATGTGGACCCACCACAGTCAGGGATGAAAAAGTGTCTTTCTTTCACCGACAAAATCCGGAGCCGTCTTAATTGTCACCTAAAGCCAAATTTGTCAGGACCGTTGCAATAAAGCTCGAAATGCGACAAACTGCAAAAAAAAGACAAAAGAAGTGCAGGGCGACCTAACCATTAAACATTTTCGTCTCGGGACTTTATTTGCATCAAGCATTATTTGCTACCGAGCAAACACTGAGTGACGATTGAGACTAAGCTAATAAAATTATCAGATAAAGGCATAGTTAACGTAAGCAGACTAGAGGCGTTTCATTTCCTATTCAGTTTGGGGGGGGGGGGGGAATGGGATGAGGGCGGGGGATTTTGCCTCATAACCATGAATGCAGTTTCTTCTCTTGCTTTATTATCTGTATTCATTATTTTTTTATTAATCATCGTTTTTTCGGGATTCGGCCCCCCAAAAACTAATTTTAAGACGCTACGCACCTGCTTCTAACTCTGAAAAGAATGTGCGTGAAATCTGGGGAAAAATTGTTCGTAGTTCATGTCGAAGGCAAGCTCAGACATTTTTTCGCCTGGACGCCCTACCCCCCCCCCCCCCTTCACCTACTACTTGATTGGCAAAACTGCATTCTTGCAGCCCTACATTTACCGATAACATGGATCTACGAACACCTGAAAACAACATCACTTTTGGTTTCGTGACGTCATCGTAAAATCAGCTGGAAGCGTTGCACCATCTTTGCATAATCACTACCAGCGCAGAACTCGCACTTCCTGACACGGTCTCAATCAACGAGATTTAGTACGAAGCCCACGCGATATTGGTACCAGCAGATGCACAAGACATCATTTGTGAACACCTCTATCGCCCTCACTTAGCACCACATACGATATAGTGTTAATTAGACTCGTTTTACCTCACGCCAGGCTGCCGGTCAGAACGCTAAGTTTGAGGTGCGACCGGCAGTGTGAGAGACCTATTCCAGCGATGCTCGGCAATCGTCATCTTACCTCAAGGCCGCTGCTCCTCTCAGTAGCAGGAAGCCCCAGACGAATTCTTGACATGTGTGGCCTCAATTTCTCCGTTGACCTCTGGAGCTACAGTTCCGATATGCGCAAACAGCAAGCCTCTAAGATCGGCAGATATTTTTAAAGCTGTTACCAGGGACGCTCTTCATCGAAGATCCGTAGAAAAGCCGCAAAGCGCCTTAAAAAACATAAAAACTGGCGATTGGCTACGTTCTTCACGCCAGCCAGCCTCTCACAACATGAACATAATCAACGGCAGCCCACAGCCTTGCACTGTGCACGCGCTGAACTCAGTTCAGTACCGTGTGGCGAGCCCATCTGTTTGAAATGGCACGACGCTTTGAAACGCCGTGTAGCAAACTGACCACGTTCGTCGGAGGATGCTTTCGTCAGCCACGAGTCTTACGGCTAGTAATTAGCTTGGCTGGTTGGTGTTTATGCTGTTTACTATGAGAAGTAAACCTTGGCGGAAAAATCTGTGAAAAACACCTACCTGAGGGACATTGGAAAGGCACTGTGTCGCCACTGATCTGTGAAGTTAGTACTGATATTGCATAGCTTGCAGTAAATTTCTGTCATCTGCTAAAAACTTTTTTGATTGAAGCTGCTATGTTTGGCAACATCTTGTGACTCAATACGCTCATGAAGTGAACCGTCAACGTTTCGACATACCCCATACATAAGCTCACGCTGCAAGCGTTAGCGAGTACAGACCAATACTAAGCTTAGAGTTTCGCCTAACTGGAACGGTCTCTTGTAATGTGGTCTGGTCCGCTGTAATTTGTTTCTGTTTTCGAGACTTTACCACTAATTGACTGACAAAAGTGTCCATTTTTGTCACTGATCATATCCGGTAAATCAGAAGCTTTTTTCACCCTGGCCACAGTCTCTATGGATTTTGATTAAACTAAAAAAAGAATGGAAACAGCAGTGAATTCTCCCACTGTGCAGTGCACAATATAATATGCCTTACGAAGAAGACAATCTGAGAAAACCATAGCTTGGGGTATAATAAGTGCATGTTTCTGAAAAACAAGTTGGACAAAAATTAGAAACTCCTGGGAACGATTCCATAAACTTCCATAACATCCAAATTTTGTGAAACTCTGGAACACATGAATATATATATATATATATATATATATGCATATATATATATATATATATATATATATGCATATATATATATATATATTCATGTGTTCCAGAGTATATATATATATATACATATATATATATACATATATGTACATATATATATATATATATATATATATATATATATATATATATATATATATATATAGTTATGTATAGTTATACACGCTGAAATGCACTAGAAGCTGACACCGGATGTCAGCCTTTACTGTTCCGAATTTATCCTTTTTGTGGTCTTCCACTACTCTGTTTCCCCAATCATATTGAAAAATCGGCGCAAACGAGTACATCCACTGGTTGAATGCTGCCAAGCGTACCCAGAGTTGTGATGAGTTTGATTCAAGATCAGAGTCGACTTAAGAGCCTCATGGAATATGGCATAATTGGGCTTGAGTCCAATTCATAAAGAGATAAGAATCAGAAATAAAAGCGAATCGTTTTTTGCGTGGTTCGGGACTAGATCAAGCCAAAATCGGAATAAAAGATATGATGCTGCATTATGATGATGATGCATTGTGTTAACTAGATTTTGTCATAAGGTAACTTGCATGAGCTATTTGTAGCTTGGCATGCTAACTGTCCCAATATTCGTACACATACATGAAATACCTTCACAAATGTCATGAAAAATGCACCGGTGCCCCTGCGCCACTGTTCACTATCCAGGGTATGAACATGTCCATTTTCAACTCTGGTGTGTACCAATTACTTTCACATGCGTGGAACAGATTATTGTATTGCAAATGCGTAGCTTCTCGACGCAGCAAGATTCTCTCAATTAATTTGGCTAAGGTGTTATTATCACAATGGCTCTGCTATAAATATCCATTAATTTAATTCTCAACGCTTATTTTAGTTTGCGAGACCGACTGGTAGCAAATGCATAATGCGTTCCATCATAAACAGACTTTTATGACAGCCTGAGAGCTGTACTGTGCGGAATAGAGGTCGTTATCAGCGATCGGTCGTTTCCACGTGCATCGGACGATCCAGTTGGTATGATGCCCCCGACTACAAACCATCCACGTCATCAGCGTGGTGGGATAACTCTTCCCCCTGTTCCACTTGACGTTGCGGACGTTTCAAGCAGAACACGGTGGAAGAAAATTCATCACATGACTCTGGCCTGTTTTGCAAACGATGCAGAAGAGATTATTTGCCTCTGTAGGAGAAGAGGGCCAAGTGGTTGTGTCCACCGCAGAAAGAGGGTTTATAAGAGACCAGGATGACTGTATCGTTTGGATAAGATTCCCGAGGTTTTTTTGTTGGCTCCGACGGACTAATTCGCTACGCTGAGGCTCCCAGAAACCGAACTATGGTAGAAAGACCGGTTACAAACCTGGCTCCTCTCAGTAACAAGGAAAGAGCATGCACCTTTTTTATTGAATCGTGGTGGGTTCTGGGTGTTACCGCCGCTGGTCACTCGGGCCATTGGTGGGGCCCTGCTGGAGTCAGTGTTGTGTGCGCTGCTTGCGTGAT
>NW_023596297.1:30766792-30784292 GCF_011947565.3 Pollicipes pollicipes | reverse complement strand
CCAGCCAACGTCCTTAAGGTCAATGTTAAATTGTTAGAGAGTCGGGGATTAGCCCTGTCTGGCTCCCCGGTGTGCACAAACTTAACATTCCGCAAACTCCACTCAGGCTCAGACGTTTTAGCATTATACCATATGCAACATTCATCATGCCACACAATCTTTCACTCCGGCTACTGCGGGCCTCAACAAGGGTTGCATTATTCAGTGGTATGTCTTCCACTATTTTTATATTATTCGCCACGTCCCTTCTAGCCACTCACACTACTCAATACAATATGGGCGCACGGGCGGGCGTCCGAGGTAGGCATGGTGTGGTATTGGTAAGGCGTCCGAACATACCACTCAAGAGCAGCATGCAGCTGCATCAGCCGCGCAAAGCATGCTGAAGGTTCATCTGCAGCCTGTAGCAGCGTCTTTGTTTAAAGGAAAAACATATCAGTCGATCGAAAACGATGTAAAATATCGACCTCCACCCACCGAGTGAAAACCATAATGATAGGAAAGAGCCGTGGACTCAGACAGCAAGGGCTATTTGCCCCTGCTGGGTCACGGGTTGTCACGATTGGCTTGCTAAATGTAGCTGCCAAGATATACCTTTAATTAAAAGCTTAACTCTGAATATATGCATATAAATGCATGGAGCATTCTCGTAAAGTAGAAGTAGACGCATAAAGGTACTAATTTGCAATATCTCAAAAGAACTCTAAATATTGAAACAGCCTCGTATATAACCTGTGACATTGTCTCCAACACAAAAAGGCTACCAATTATATTACAATAAAAAATGAAGAGGAGCACAGCTGACTGCATTCTCACGTCGCTGTCGGTCGTGTGAATGCGAGTGAGCATAGCACGTGCATGGATGCGGGGATGGCGCTAATGCAGATAGATAAGTAAGTCAGTTCGTAGTTATGCTTGGTTCACGGTCCCAATTTTGTCATTGCAATGGATGCATAAATATATATATATATATATATATATATATATATATATATATATATATATATGCTTATATTTTGGCGTTATTGCCTTACATTTTTGTAGCATTTTTATATTATTTTATGCTATTTCACATTACTACCGAACTACGTATATATATATATATATATATATATATATATATATAATATATATATATATATATATATATATCTGTGTGTGTGTGTGCGTGCGTGCGTGCGTGCGTGCGTGCGTGCGTGCGTGTATGTGTGTGTGTGTGTGTGTGTGTGTGTGTGTGTGTGTGTGTGTGTGTGTGTGTGTGTGTGTGTGTGTGTGTGTGTGTGTGTGTGTGTGTGTGTGTGTGTGTGTGTGTGTGTGTGTGTGTGTGTGTGTGTGTGTGTGTGTGTGTGTGTGTGTGTGGTGTGTGTGTGTGTGTGTGTGTGTGTGTGTGTGTGTGTGTGTGTGTGTGTGTGTGTGTGTGTGTGTGTGTGTGTGTGTGTGTGTGTGTGTGTGTGTGTGTGTGTGTGTGGTGTGTGTGTGTGTGTGTGTGTGTGTGTGTGTGTGTGTGTGTGTGTGTGTGTGTGTGTGTGTGTGTGTGTGTGTGTGTGTGTGTGTGTGTGTGTGTGTGTGTGTGTGTGTGTGTGTGTGTGTGTGTGTGTGTGTGTGTGTGTGTGTGTGTGTGTGCACAACACTAACGGTCAGCCCTGGAGCAAGGGCAGCAGACAAGATGTGTTTGATGTCTGTAGGCATGTTAAAGGGAACGCTGTATCCCAAGTGGACACATACCCCTATGTGGATCGATCAGATTACCTGTGATTTCATGCTCCTCATATATTTGGTTTTTCATATGCTCGCTATGTTCCCCTATCATAATCAGTTGAAGACGTGACAAATTTGTGGCATATTTAGATTATGACTGTTTCATTGGGATAAAATTATATCAATTGTCCATG
This sequence comes from Pollicipes pollicipes, assembly GCF_011947565.3. NCBI lineage: Eukaryota > Metazoa > Arthropoda > Thecostraca > Pollicipedomorpha > Pollicipedidae > Pollicipes > Pollicipes pollicipes. The sequence continues at coordinate 30,782,400 of NW_023596297.1, read as the reverse complement.
TTCTCCTGGAAAGTGTCCTTTGCTCCGACAATTACCAACTATCTGGCCTCCTCACAGCCTGCTGCTTCTGTTCGAGCAGTTCCTGGCTGGTCACCAGGGGCTCATACTGCTTGACCTATGGAAGGCAGCTTCGCCTCGCTGCGGGTCCATCGGGTGGGGCCCAGCAGACGCAGAGACGTCCTGGCCCCGGCGTGCTCCAGCGCCACCATCCTCTTCTGCGAGTCGCGGTAAAAATACACCAGTCGGCGAACCTCCTGGATGTTGTCCCGGACCTCACGCAAGCCGTTCAGTGCCTCCTGGCAAACCAGGTTCAGGCGGTGGGCCGTGCAGTGGACGAACACTTCCCGCGGCCCCTACCGCCTGCACGCCTGGGAAAGCGCCGGCCATGTTGGCAGCGCCGTCGTAGCACATGGAAGCTGAAGGCGAGCGAGGGCATCCTCGATCGGACGGAGCAGTGCCTCGGCCGTGTTGGAATCAGGCTGAGGCCGATGAACGCCTCCCGGACGTCCAGCGCCTCTTTGATAAAGCAGAGACAGATGGCCTCATGCTCACGCCTGTTACGTCTGTCGTCTCGTCGACGACGATGACGAAGGTCTCAGCCGCGCCTTACTTCTGCTTCGTCCACCACCCTCGGACCCCGGAGGGGGCCAGCTGCCGTTCCACCTACCCAGCCGCGCTGAGCTGGTGAAGTGTATCGCTTCTCCTTACGCCGGGCGAGCCCTAGCGCTGCAGCACAGGATCGTCAACACCGAATGACGTTTCCGGCCTCCTCGTCCCGGCCCGGGGGGGGGGGGGGGCAGGCCATGCTTTGAATAGTAAATGACGGCGTCGAATATCAGAGCGTGCCGCAGAGCGTGCCGCAGAGCATGCCGAGCCTCCTCTTGCTCCCTGGCCGTGCCGACGCCGGCGAACGTTACCACGTCACTTGGTCCACTAGCGGGTAGCCAGGCTTTGTGCGGCAGGGTGGTGGCCTGGCGCTGGCTTCAGGGGCTCGAAAGCGCTCCGGCGCTTGCTCCCACGCGCATGATGCTCGAGCTGTACAGACAGTGTCGCGCTTTTTAGCGCTCCCCAGAAGCCCCTGACGCGGTTGCGACGCACTTTTGGCTGGGGACGCCCCCCCCCCCCCCTCCCGAAAGGTAAGTTACACTTCTTGACTACTCTGACGGCAGAATGCCGCTGCTGTGAGCGGTGTCCATATGCTACCTGTTTTCTGTGCACTCCGTGTGTTGTAACGGCGCCGCCACTCGCGTAGGACGGTGCACCGGTGTCTTGGCAGTGCTGGAGCGTCGTCAGACATCTCGGAACGGTCAGCGAGGGAGTGTGGTCACTCAAGATCTGATGACTCGGCTCGATCAGCGGTAGGATAGGGTGGATTAGATGAATCTGTAGAAGGTATACTGTGCTCTTAATAAAACCAGAAATGCACCGTACAATTGATGTTTAAGGGTTCACCATGATCGACGTTTCCGAATTGTTATATCACACAGGCACGGACTTTCAGAACATACATCTTAATCAGAAAATACACACGAACTACTGGCGGCGCCGCCAAGTGGTACTTGCTTACGAGTCATGCGACGTGCATTGAGATATTTACCGACAGAGACGAGCTACAATTCGCTGTTGCGGGTTTTACCAAGATGAGATTAACAAGGGGGCAACACAGCCTGTGACATATGTTCCATTCCATCATAGGTTGCAATCAGCAGAACGCGGAGCCACGCATCACTACATCTGACGCACTTTAAAGGGAGCGGTTCACATTGGAAGAATTGAAGCAAGCATGAGATATGATGAAACAATTTTAATTATAACTATTGCTATACCTTTGAAGTGGAAAAGACTGCTCCAGACAGCACAATTCTCTTTTTAAGTATGTCTTCAATGCGTCATGGTTTGATAACGTCATCGCGCCTTGCACGACATTGATTAAGAGCCAATTGACGGTCGGTTATATCTGGAAATCGCGCTAACGAACGTCAGATATAAGGGGCTCAACAATTATACTGTTCTTGGCCTCGATCACCGCAAGGCTTATGGAACGCCAGGATTGTAATGACTTATTATAACGTCATGAATGCCAAGGTGGCTTTAAAAATAATCGCCCCGAAATACTTCCCCATTTTCGCGGTCGTGTAGCTGAGAAACTAGCGGGGTTAGGTCTTAAGAAGAGCAGAATTGTGAACAGCACCGAAAGTTTTTTGACGCGGCTATTTCAGTTCAAAAACCCATACAAATGTGGAGCAATCCTTTTAATAACTATTGAGTCACGTCAGGAATAGGCACGACTGCCAGTGTGGCAGCGTCAACAGTGATAGTCCCGGTCAACCCGCTTCGAGCGACGCAAGTGCTTTTAAGATGCGACCAACAGACGTTTACAGTTTGTAACGTCGCGTAGTATTAAACCGGAGTCGCTGGAAAAAAATCCACCAGAGTTGGTGGCGTGTGAGTAACGGTGATGAAAAAATGATACGGGCTTCGATCATGCTCTCCTTGACGAGGCAAACTGCAGAATACCCACTGGATTTGTCCAAGCTGCGTATGAGCGCACCCTGGTCATACCCATGCTTGAGAGCAGGACAACCAATAGCAGCCTTGCTGATTCGCGCAGCATTTCCATTTCACCCGACATAATGTTGTGGAGCGACATGCACAGAGAGAGATGATCTCCACCTTTGAGACCTTCTGACAATTGACTGCTTAGCGGGAAAGGACTCCGAAACCAGACATTCCACTGAGGCAACCCTCAGCGCCGTCTCTCATGTCATCCTCCATTGGCCCATGGGCTAGGGTAATTTTTAATTTGTCCGGAATTTTTCAAAATGTTTCGATGTCGTGCACCTTCAAATTTTTGCAAACTCGCGAGTGTGTGTTCTTGATACCGAACGGTTCTCGGACTGTTTGTCTGGGCAGAAGTTACTGGTGTCAATATGACATGATGAGTCCTCCAACATTCTACCTCCGCCGAGGGATAACAAGATTAAGATAATGTAGGGAGAATTAAGTAAAGAGTGTACAATATGCTATTAAAATTCTCCTTAATCCAGACTTGACGCCCCACTTCCCTCCCCGCATCGGTCCGAATGAAGGCATTGTGACCAACTCAGCAGCAAAATGTTTGTCATGTTAAGGTATTGATCCTTTTACCTTCCCCAGACCAGCTACCGGGCTTGGGAAGGCCCCGAACCCGGTAGCTGGATGCGTTAACCCGCGCCATGCTAGTGGGGGTGGAAGCGACCCCTCTCCTAAGGTTTTTTGAAGGTCCTCTCTGGCATGTTGTACAACTACGCCCAAATTCTTAGTAAACCGTGGAGCATCCATTGCGCGTGTTTCCACACCACAAACGTGTTCCTAGCGTTTCTAGTTGCGGTGCAACGACGTTTTTGTTTTGTTTTATTTTGCTTTGTTTTGTTTTTTAACACTGCACGGCGATCTACGGCCGCGCGGGAGGCGGACGGCAACCGCCGATGTCACGGAACGCGCGCGGCGGGCCAACATCGTTACATTAATGGAGCCATATATCATAAATATATTCTTAGACATAAAAATACCGCATTTTACTCGAACTTGAAGAAGAAACACGCCTGTTTAGGTTTGATGTCGTCACGAGGCCAATCATTAGTCTAACAGTATAACAAAAAGTACCAACTGTGAGATCGATTAAATGTTTTACAAGTTTTGACGCAGCCTAGCAAAATCAAGTGTTTTCTGCTAGGCTCTATCGTCATTAGTTTGGAAACGCTGGGGGAGGGGGCGCATCAACCCCACTTTCAGTCCGCGTTACGAAAAACGGCGAATAAGGACGAGGGTCAATGTTGCAGGGCATTCACCTACCCATAGAAACTTACGTTTCTCGCGTATAGCTAATAATTCTTCCACTAGAACCCTGCCAACCTTCGCGACACAAAGTCATGCCTGTTCTCACCGCCAAATAAACATCTTAACAGCTCAGCAGATACGCGATGCAATAAACTTTCCACACATTTACCCATGCAATTTGTTCATTCAAAGCGCATTCAGGTGGTGGCTGTTCTGCGCCCATTCGTACAAGAATTTTGATCAATAAGGCAGCGTTTTGAAGCCGACAAGAACGTCTGTCGCGAGAGGGCGCGGACAGCCTCCGCAGGCAGCCGGTTCCACGCGACGGCGGAGCGGTACGGAGAATGCCGCTGGGTGGCGGGCAGTTGGACACGCGGCGGATGTAGCGAACCGACACCGCCCGAAACAGCCCGAGTTTGACGTTGGGGAAGACTGCGCGCGCCGCGAAAAGAGCGCACAGTGCACTGGGGGATTCAGGGACGTGCAGTGCTCTATACTCAATCAGGCAGTCGTGGTGGTGTGCAAAATTCGGGACACTTCTCCAGCCGAGTGCTTTCAGAAGGGGTGAAAGGTGATAGCTGAAGCGGGACCGCCCCCTAGCTGCGAAGTGCATAATTTTTGGCACCCTGTTTAGGTGACGCTCGGCCAATCTCCCCAGATGAACGGGCATAGGAGGATGTGCGGGAAGACGTGGACAAAAATTTGAACGATTTGAGGGAAGAATTTGGACTAGGGGCTTCAGAGCCTCAGGATTGAAGTGTTGTCAAAGTTTGAGCAGGCATACGGGGATTGAATAACAGCACAGAGCGAGTGAGGATGTGCCCAGTTGGGATGGTGGTCGAGGAGTCCAGCTGGTACCTTTGCTGAAGATGATAGGTCAAAGTCTGTGCCGGAGAAGTCAGTGGTACTGTGAAAGTTACCGTTCCTTGTAATTGAGAGTTGGGTGCCGATCAGCATGAAGTCTGTCTTTTGGGGGTTCATTTTAAGACTGTCTGACTCAAACCAGTTTTGAAGGCACTGAATGGACTCCTCGACACGAGCTTTCAGTTTGGAGAGGCTGACAGCATCGGGGGTGGCGGAGTCAAGGAGTTGGGTGTCATTGGCGTTGGATAGTAGGCAGCTTTGGGAAAGCTGGATAGGTCGTTGATGAAGGTGAGAAACAGGATCGGGCCTACAAGCGATCCCTGGGTCACCGCGTGGGAAAGGGACAGGTCAGCCGCGCCACCACTAACTGCCTGCTTCCGACCGCTCAGGTAGTCCCGGAACCATTCTGAGGACATCCCGCACCATTTCAGCTTGCTCAGAAGGACGTCGTGATCAACGCTGTCGAAGGCCTTGCCAAGGTCATTCTTTGTTATCGACGCGACATGGTCGTTGTCGACAGCCCCTGCCAACCACCTATCTGACAGCGTCCGACAGCGTCGATCAGGGCGTACTTGGTCGAGTGAAGTGGATGGTAAGCATATTGCGATGGCGTCAGTACATGGTAATCGAGAAGGTTTGAAGTGAGCTGCGAGCAGACGATCATCTCAGTAATTTTGGATAGTACAGAGAGAATAAACATGGGCCGAACATTGTTCAGGTCTGACTGATAACCCAACTTGAACACCGGGGTAAAGCGCGCGATCTTTCAGACGGACGGAAAAGTGCGTGTGTGATAAAAAAAACTTGACTAGATGTACGAAATGAGTGCCGATTTCAGGGAAACGCTTTTTTACTATATAGAGTGGTACGCCATTGGCGACGATAGCCCTCGACGCGCTTATCTTCCCGATGGATGCGGAGAGCTCCAGTAGATTGGCTAGATGTAGGGGGAACGTCGATACACAGACACGGTGTGGGCGCGGTCCACCCAAGGGCTCACCCGCACAGGGATGAGAAAGGTACCTTTTCTGTCACCGACGAAATTTGGAACCGTTTAAACTGCCACCTGCAGCCAAATCCTTCAGAAACGACAAATTTAATTCAGTGCAGTATAACTATAAAACATTTTTGTTTCGCGAGATCCTTTCCTTTTAAATACCATTTGCTGGCCATCAAACACTGAATAATGATGAGACTTGAGTAATATAATTATTAGATAAAGGCACGCTTAGCATAACCAGCCCAGAGGGATGTAGTTTCCTATTCACGTAGGGGAGGGGATTGTGTCTCTGAACCACGAATGTTGTTTCCCATTCCTCTTTATCCTTTTTTAATAATTGTGTTACTACCCATAATTTTTATGGTTCAGACGCCCCCAAAACGAATTTCGAGAAACTACACCCCTGCTCTCAAATGTCAAAAGAAAGTCCGTTAAATCTGTAGAGAAAACTGCTTAAGTGCATTTCGTAGGCAGGCTCAGTCATTTTTTCCCTCCTCCTCCGTGCCATCCCTCAACCTTCTGTATTTTTCAAAACTGCATCCCCGTAGTCCCACATTTACCAATAATATGGTCCTACAAGCACCTGACAACAATATCACTTTTGGTTTTGTGACGTCATCGTGCAATCACCTGGAAGCATAGGCGACCTTCACTATCCTGGCATAATCAATGCCGGCGCAGAACTCATGCTTCCTAACATGATCACAATCATTTAGAGCAAACCCATGCAATACTGTTATCAACATATCCAAACGACATTTTTAAACACCTCTACGAACTTCATTTAGCTTCATGTGCTATATCCTGAAAATGAAAAGCGTTTTACTCACGCCTGTACAGCGATCAGTGCGCTAAGTCGGTGGTGCAACGGGCAATGTGAGAGGCCCATGCCCTTGATGCTCATCCTGTTACCTCAAAGCCGCTGTTCCTCTCAGCAGCAGGAAACCCCGGATGGATCTTTGACGTGTGTTGCTCCATCGTCCTCCGCTTACCTCTGAAGCTACAGCTCATGCATCCACAAACAACAATTCTCCAGATCGGTACGGCTTTTTAGCGTTATTGCATTTGAAAGCTGACGGTTACGTACGTTCTTCTAGCCAGTCAGCTTCTCACGACATGAACACGACCAACATAAGTCCACAGCCTTGCACTTAACTCTGTGCACCACCGCGTGGCGAACGTTCGAGCCCGTTTGCCCCAAATGGCATGACGCTTTAAAACGCTGTGCAGCAAACTGATCACATTTGTTGCAAAATGTTGTAGCCAGCCACGATCCTCACGACTAGCAATAAGCCTCGTTATTTGGTATTTTATACTGTTTAGTACGCGAAATGAATCTCGGTTGAAATATATGTGAAAAACATTTACTTGAGGGGTATTGGAAAAGCACAGTGTCACCAGGTATCTGCAACGTCAGCACTAGATATAATATAGTTTAGAGTATGGTTTTGTCACCTGGTAAAAACTATCCAGATTAAAGCTGCTATGCTCGGCAATATCTTATGGCTCAACTTGCTCATACAGCGAAACGGCAACGTTTCGACATGTGTTCTACGCATGCATACTCTGCAAATGTTTACGAGCACAGACCAATACTGATCTTTGAGTTTTCCTAGCTGGGATAGTAAGTTACAATATGGTCTGGTGTACCGAACCTCGCATTTTCGCAATTTTGTCACCAACTGCTTCGCGAAATTGACAGTTTTTGTCACCCATCACTTTCCGTAAATCAGAAGCCTTTTTCACCCCTGCACCCACACCGCCACCCGCAGCCACCGCCTCCGCAGCGATGTAGGGGCCAACAACAGCGAAGTGGGCATTGAGCGCGTCCGCCCGGGTGCCCATGTCGTAATCGGGTGTGTCGCGCCCTTTCGCTGGCTGCAGTCCGAACTGTTTGAGGCGGCTCCAGAAGTCTCGCCGCCCTGGCAGCAGACCGCTGCACAGGCAGGAGCGTCGCGCGAGAGTGATCAGTCCCTTCGCTCTACTACAGTACCGCTGGTACACGCGACGCACGCCACTGCTGTGACAGCGCTCCCAGGTCTCGCGGGCGCAGTCGCGCTCCTCCATGGCTCCGGAGACTTCGGTGTATCTCCAAAGAGCCATAGGACAGCGGGGCCAGCGTGACGTCACGGTGATGGTCGGGCAGTGAGCGTCGACTGCGACGTTCCATGCTTCCATACATGCGTCCACCTTGTCATCGGCGGTGGCAGCGGCGTAGAGCGGCTCCCGGTCGGCGAGCAGTAGACTCAGGTTGAAAGCGTCCCAGTGGGCGCGTTTCCACATCTGCACGGTGGTGGTGACTGACCGTTGGCTCTCTCTGGGGGCGGGGGCGCAGAGTGGCACTGGTTTGTGATCCGCCAAAGGTTCGGGGAGCCTCACACTTGAGGCCATGGGCACGCAAAAGTTTGTCAGGTTAAAGTGAAAAACTCTGGAGAACGGGAATGCTACGCCCTTCATGGCTAAGCCTTCCCCCCCCCCCCCCCCAACAACCAAAATACGTGCCGCCTCCCATGGCCGTCATAGAAGAGCGCCTTCAGCGCCCTAAGACGGCCTCTAGAGGTCGCCTTTACTTGACGATTAGAAGAGGCATTTGCGTCCAGTGCCTCCTGGCTGGATCCGCCCGTGTATGGCTGGCATACTCTGTTGCTGGTACTATATACTGCTACTACCCAAGTTAAAACTTTTGTAAATTGCACAAAAAAATGTTTCTAAAGAACATTACTTGACGTTCATAAAATAAAGTCGGCTAAATGCGGTGATAAAAATTTAGGGAATAGGCAGTCGGGCCTTTGGTTGCCTCCCCCCTCCAACAATTTATAAAAAATGACACTTGGCCGTTACTATGAAAATGTGACTGTTTCTTTGAAAACAGGCACTAAAGCAAGGGATATTGATCTATTTCTTATAGTTTGTTGTTTGAGGGCAAACAGCAGGTTGGGGTTATGTATAAGAATATGCGTCAGGGGTGATAAATAAGATTTATCAGTGCCGGTCTTGAAAACTGCACTAAGACAACACGTAGCATTGTAGAATTGTTGCCGCTCATAGTTGGGGACTGAAATTGTTGTAATATTTGAAATATTTGCCGGGAATAAAAACAATGTTTGAGGTCTGTGCGTTTTTTCAACTTCCTGAAGGGCGGGCGGGTTTCAACATTTTGTTGCAAGGCGGCGCGGGCTTTTCAAATTAAACAATGACAGCACTGGCGGGGAGCTTTAGTGGCTGCGTAAAGAGAAAGCTGGATCAAAATCGCTGTGCGTTAAACGGCAGATCACTGCAACCACTTGGCGGCAGCACAGTTTTCAAGCATTTCGACCGTGTTAGAGGCAAATTGAAAGTTAATCGGTTTCCCGCACTGAGCATTCCATAGAACTAAAATGCCGAGTGTAATAAATCGATATTTACAGCCTTGCTATTTCATGCTTAAGAAATATTAAATCTCTGAAAGCTGCATGTGAAGAAAAAACATGATATTTGTATCCAATTTTTCAAAATAACAAAATAACGAAACAAATGTCATATCGACAAGACACATCCACAACAATGGCAAGTTTTAAGTGTATTTCTACATTGTATTGCCTCCCTCGTGGCGCAGCTGGTTCAAGCGTATACCATTGCATATTGCGTTTACGTATATGCCAAAGACCTCTTGGTGTGAGGTCTGTGGTTGAAGCCTGGGTTCGGTAGGATTTCCCTCGACTGGCTCACTTCCAGGCAGCGGCAGCCAATGAGGAGCGATCGCCCTGTCTCAGTACTGACGCTGCGCCAACCAGTGCCCGCAGCAGTTGGGTCGCGGGTATGGTCTTCCTTCGGTATGGTGGCCCCCTCCGAGGGCACGACCTCGCCCCTAGTCGGAGGAAGAGTTGTCTGACCTCCGAGTACGAGAAATCGGTGCAGGCCTCTGCATGCCTATGTGTTGTCGCAAACATCCTGACGGTATGTGCGAGGTCAAAACCGTGCCGGAAGGGTCCGAAAATGGAGCTCCTCCGTTTTACAGTGCAGTGTATGCGGTCGGCGCTGTTCCTGAGTGATTCGATCTGTAAGTTTCTGTGCGAGGACAGCTAGGCATCGCGTGCGTCGCCTTTGTCAGTGTTGAATATTATCTTCGGTCGCTCAAATTTTGTTCGCAACAGCATTCGGTCACCTAGTAGATATGAGTTATCGCTGGACGTGATTATCACCAACTCTTCAAAGCAAATCTAACATACGGACACCGTGCCCAGCCACTGCAGTGGCATCCATCTGCCCACTACTACCTCGAACGTAACACACAACAGCGCAGCAGACCAAATCACGGAGTATTACAAAATTAGGATGATTGGTGAGACTCTTGCGGATGAGAAACAGCCCAAGTTTGTCGAATTATCCGTTCATTTTACGGTCTTGGGCGATCTGCTCTTTCGCATTACAGGCACTAAAAAGTGCGCCCCATTTCCCGGCCTACATTAGTCATTCCTCGCATTGCTCAAAAAACATCTCTCATTTGCGAGAGTGGGAAAGCCCCACTCTTCAAATTCAGGATTTTTTGGCAGTCATCTAGGCATGGATAACACAATATAAATTCCGTTCGCGTCATTATGGTTCCCGTGATCCGTAGTTTTGTATTTGAAAACTTGCGTATGCTGTAACATGCAAAAACTGCAAAGAGAACGAACCATTCTACAAAATATGTAGATTTCAAAATACCCCGTGTTTTTGCAATGTACTCTTCTAGGCCATCTCCACGAAGCTATAGAGTATCAATATAATTACCTCATTGCATCTTGGCGGTGCTGCAGTAGCGCAACCCAGCGAAAGTGCTTAGCTTTGCAAAAGGAGTGGTGGGGGGGGGGGGGGGAGGGGGGCTTAACAGTGTAAATGACTCGGCTTACTTTGAAAATACGCCAACAAACTGATTTGCCCTTCCGAAAGTTTGACCACTTAATTCTTTAGGGTGGAATTTGGTCAAAAAGTGGGATGAAAAAGTCGAATGGGAAATGTTCGAACCACAAAAGTCAGCAGACATTACGTTCGACTGAAATTTAGGTCGCATCGAAAAAAGTCGAGTGTACCAACGTCGAAAGGGAGTTAAGTTTAAAGAAAAGAGTCGAACCGGAAAACGTCAAAGAACAAAAAGCCGAGAGGGATATAAGCTAAATTGGAAAGAGCACAATTGAAAAAGCTTAAGAACTAAAAGTCGACAGGCATGAGTCAACACTGAAATGTCAAAAGACGGAAGTCCAAAGGGACAAAACCGGGCAGGAAGTCCATGAGGCACTACTGAGTGCTTACATGATGCATTCGTTGTCATAAACACAGCTTGAAACGCCGAGCACTGACCATATAATGAATGCTCACTCTATAATGCGGTTTAACCGTACCCACCGTACCGTACCTTAAAAATCCATTGCTCGGTCTAGGAACTCTGAACTTATAATGCCGAACATAGAGGTTTAGTTTTCTTTTCACTTGTGGTGGGTTGGGGAGAAAGGGCCAGAGCCCCCCGCCCCCCCCCCCTCCAGCTTTGGAAACAAGGTGGATCGAATCCGGGGAGAAAACCATTATAGTTTTTAAAGATAGGTTGCGTCAATTATCCCTACCCCTTCACCCAAAACGTTTTGGGAAACTACCCTTAGACGAATTAAGAACTTTCTGATATCAAGCACCATGGTTTATTGTCTTGAACGGGTCCACACAATACTGATGTTTTCAGGATTTCATAGTGCACACTCGGTTCACTGTGGACACAGCTGCACAACACACACCGTCCGCTGTTCCGCGGCCTCCTCCTCCCCTCCATACCAGGTCTGCTCCCCTCTACTCAAAGCAACACGCTGGGGATTTTGTGCTTTCTAAACAGGGATACAGATCCCTATTTGTATTTATCATTTTTAGTCATCAGTTTGCACTAGTCACCACGTTCTAGGGTTCAGGCCCCCCAAAAAATCTGGGGAATAAGCTGTTTCAAGTAGGCTTAGCCGTTTTTTTCCTCTGCTCCCCTCTCCCTGATTCACCCTGCATATTTTGCAGGACTGCATCCCTGTAGCCCTACATTTAACGATATATGGATCTACGGACACCTGAAAACAATATCACTTTTGGTTTGTGACGTTATCGTGTAACTAGCTGGAAGTGTTGACGACCCTCACTATCTTCGCTTAATCATCACTGGCGAATAGCTTGCACTTCCTAATACGGTCTCAGTCAAAGGAATTTAGTACGATGCACATGCAATATGGGCATCAGCAGATTCACAAGACGGCTTTGAACATCTCTTTTGTCTTCATTTAGCACTTTGTGCGATAAAATGGCAATTAAAAAACGTTTTATCTCACGCCTGCCCGCCGGTCAGAACGCTTAGTCTGAGGTGCAGCAAGCAGTGTGACAGGCTTATACCAGCGAGCCATCTTACCTCAAAGCTACTGCTCTTCAATAGCAGAAGGCCTCCGGTGAATTCTTGACATGTGTCGCTCCTTTGTCCTCCGATGACCTCTGAAGCTGCAGTTGAGGTATCGACAAACAACAAGGCTCCCAGATCGGCGGGGCTGTTTAACCCAATTACCAGGGACGCTCTCCATGAAAAGTCCTTGTTGAAAGCCGCACAGCGCCTTAAAAAAAAACAACTGACGATCGGCTTCGTCCTTTAAGCCAACCAGCTTGTCACGACATGAATACATCCAACAGCAGTCCTCAGGCTTGCACTGGATGCGCTCTGAACCTAATGCATTACTGTGCGGTGGGCATTCGGGCCCATGCGTCTCAAATGGCACCACGCTTTAAATGGCGCGTGGAAAGCTGATCGCGTTCGTCGCAAGATGCTGTTGCCGGTCACTGATTCTTACGGCTAGTAATAAGCCCATTTTTGTTTATGCTGCTTAGTGTGTGAAGTGAATCTTGGCTGACAAAACATTAGTGAAATGTTCTGATCTGAGGAGCATTGGAAAATCACTGTGTCACCACTGATCTGTGCTTATGCTGATAAAAGCGACCATATTTGTCAGCATCTTCAGGCTCAATTTGCTCATGCTGCGAAACGTCAACGTTTCAACATGTGCTCTTCACAAACTCACGTTGCAAGCATTAGCGAGTGCAGACCAATATTTAGCTTTGAGTTTGGACTAACCGGGATGGCCTCTCGCAAAGTAGTGTAGTCAGTTGTAATTTGTTTCTCTTTCGCAATTTTGTCACCACTCGGTTCACACAAGTGTTCATTTTTCTCATCGATCATGTCCGGTAAATTGGAAGCTCTTGACACCCCTGCACGCATGGGAGTGTGCATCATGCCTGCGTGAAGTATGTCCGTGCCTCGTGGCTGTGCACCATGCCCGTGTGAGTGAAATAGGAGGCTGGTCCAGCGCTGAGGTTCGTTGGATTTGACAGGCATACAGTCGGCTGAGAGATGGGTGTACTGCACCCCGATACCAGTGGAGGTCGGCTGTGAGATGGGTGTATTGCATCCCGACGCTAGTGGAGGTCGGCTGTGAGACGGGTGTACTGCATCCCGATGCCAGTGGATGTCGGCTGTGAGATGGGTGTACTGCATACCGATACCAGTGGAGGTCAGCTGTGACATGGGTGTATTGCATCCCGATAGCAGTGGAGGGGGGCTGTGAGGCATCCCGATAGCAGTGGAGGTCGGCTGTGAGATGGGTGTACTGCATCCCGATACCAGTGGAGGTCAGCTGTGGGATGGGTGTACTGCATCCCGATACCAGTGGAGGTCGGCTGTGAGATGGGTGTATTGCATCCCGATACCAGTGGAGGTCGGCTGTGAGATGGGTGTACTGCATCCCGATACCAGTGGAGGTCGGCTGTGAGATGGGTGTATTGCATCCCGATAGCTGTGGAGGGGGGCTGTGAGGCATCCCGATAGCAGTGGAGGTCGGCTGTGAGATGGGTGTATTGCATCCCGATAGCAGTGGAGGTCGGCTGTGAGATGAGTGTACTGAATCCCGATGCCAATGGAGGTCGGCTGTGAGATGGTTGTACTGCATCCCGAAAGCACTGAGAGTCCTTTCGAGACACACGAGCGTAGACAGACTGGCGTCTGGGCGTCAGGCAGCGAGTCGACTGTCGGCGCGACACCACGAGTGTCCCCAGACCTCAGGGCAGAGCTCACCACTGTGGTCGCTGCTCTGGAAACCTGAAATAGGCCAATATCGATGGGCCCTTGTGGCTCTTTGTTGACCAGTTGTATTTATGCCTAAGTGTGTTGGCAAGAAACTGATTCGGCCAAAGCCAATGTGCCAGGAGGCCCGAAATGGCTGGAGGGCCTACCGGAGTCGACGACCAAGGGTCCGACTGGAGGGCCTAAGGGTACGAAGGGCTGGTCGGAGTCTCATTCAAGGGCCCCGGCATTCGGTGGCGAACCCCGACATGACAGTCAAAGGGGGCCTTTGCGCCGATCGGGGATCCCCTGAGTCGAAAAGGGCCTCTATTTCGGTCAGGCACCACCAGTGCCGCACAGCAGGCTCGGTGTATGTATGGGCCTGGAAGTCCACCTCCCAATCAGCTTCAAAGCCGGGGCTACCGATTTACGCGGGTCCAGCATCTATTTTGGGTCCACACTGCTTAACAGGGGGTCTGTATTCGCAAGGGGCCCCGCACGGACCAAGGGTAATGTTCGATGGGGCCTAAAGAGAGGCCTAGGAGGCCCACCGAAATCGACGATCAGGGTCCCGATTGGAGGGCGTAAGGGTCCAAATGGCTGATTGTAGGTCACATAAGAAATCACGGCCAGTAGGGTCGTGACCTGAAATATCAGTCAAAAGTCATCTTGCACCATTTGAGAACCTCTAAGACAATGTAGGCGTCAAAGTCGGCCGGGGACCACCAGTATTGAACAGATGACTCCCTGTCAGTCTGAACTCTGGGGGCCTATTTCTCAAGCAAGAGCAGGACCGGAGGCCACAGTTTGCATTGGTCTGGTCCCCGAAACAATGGTTACAGCCCCTGTATCGATCAGGGAATAACAGTGCCTAATAGGGGGTCATGTGCTGGCTAGTGGCCCCGAGTCGGTCGCGAGCTTTGAGGAGGTTCGAAGAGGGGTCGAATGGCACCTTGCGAACAAGCATAAAGGGCCCGATTGGAAGACCGAAGGGCTCGAAGGATTGGCCGTAGGTCACGTTGAAGAGAATGTTTCACATTTGAAGATATTGAAACAAGCATCAGATATGATGAGGGAACTCTGTTTAGTAAATATGCTCCCCAGTACGCCATTGCTTGATTGTGTCAACGCACCTTGCAGAATATTGATTGAGAGCCAGTTAAACACAGCTGTATCTAGGAATCGAGATCACAACCGCCAGGTATGACCCACTCGACGGCCATGCTTTCCTTGGCCTTGATCGCCCCGTGGCTCATGGAATGGTAGGATCTGAAAGTTGTTATTATGGCGTCATGGATGCCTGGGTGACCTCGAAATGGTCTCCCCGAGTGGTCTGCATATTTCTGAGCGTGCAGCTCAGCTACAGGAGGAGCTTAGGTTTTAAAAAGGGCTGGGCTGTAAACTACACCGAATGATCTTCAAGACAGCAATCCCAGCCCAAAACCTTCAGCAAATGTGGACTGCTCGCTTCAACACGCGCTCGGATGGGTGGTCAATTTGAGCTCCCAAAGGTTTTTCCGGAATGGTTTCCGAACGGCGCGGCGCAGCCGTGCTAATTTTGTGTGCTGTGGACAATGAAGTGGCAAATCGCTTGGTATCACAAATTTAGATGTACATTGTAAGGTCGCTGACATACGGCAGGTCACAGTCAGACAATGCATTCAGTGAAATCAATTGCTAGTGAATTGCTCAATCTGATGCAACACCGGAGTGTTAGATGAAGCCATGCATCTCTGAAATACTTTCTTAGGCGACGCAGCAATTTAATGAACAAATTTCACTGACCTAGGGTCAGGTATGAAGGTCAGATCAAGGTAGAAACCAATCTCCTTTATTACT
>NW_023596297.1:30711371-30765706 GCF_011947565.3 Pollicipes pollicipes | reverse complement strand
CTCTCTCTCTCTCCCTGAGATAACGGAATACAATGACAGGGGTTGTGGCTTTCCGCACCGTGAGGTGATATATGTAAACCTTATCGGAAATAAGTCGTATGTAAATAAAGATAAACGCCGCTAACATACATCTGGGTTCATATCTGGATCGTAACTGGGTAGTTCTGGGAAAACGTGAGCTTTTCAGATATCGATAGAATTACATTGCAGAACCTATTTTGCATGCTTCTGCACAAACCACAAGACACTTGGTCTCACTTTCAGTATCCTTGCATGCACGGTCCGATTGGCCGATGCTGACTATTGCTCTAGGTCGTGATCTAAGGAAATCATTTGAAAGCATGAGCTAACGATGCCAGTTGTCTCTGCATGTTAATAACAAAGTAAAGCTACCTTCCAGGGTAAGACACCTATCATCCCCTTGTGGCCAAGGCACGCAATGTTTCAAATATTTACTGTTGCAAAGCGGGAGCCCTTCCTTAGAGATGTTGCGCGGCACGTTACTACGCATGTGCCTATGACGGTAACGTGCATGGATGTAAATGACAATGAAGAGGAAAGAAAACACAACCATCTGGAACACTTCTCCAGCTGTTTACGCAAGTAATTCGACTGCCCATTCAGTCCATTAGTCGAACCTACAGTATCTGCAGCTTCATCCAAGGTATCTCCCTCAACCTCCTGCAATCCACGTTTTCCTTCAGCAGTGGGATAGGGATGGGAGTAGCTGAATATATGTACACACACACACACACACACACACACACACACACATGCACGCACGCACGCACGCACGCACGCACGCACACATACCTACATACATACATATATACACACACACACACATATATATATATATATATATATATATATAACACACACACACACACACACATATATATATATATATATGTATATATATATATATATATATATATATATATATATATATATATATATATATACATATAGATACCCACGCGACATTTTAGCTATTTACACGAAGTGGGAAGAAGGTGTAAGAGGAAGGCTCCACGTGTCTCCTATGACACCGAGGCTCCCTAAATGCGCTTGCTATTATAGCAAATGGCGGACGCCTGCCGAACATGTCCAAGAAATGCCGAGTTCCAGCCAGAGCGTTTCGCCGTCACAGAGAAGGTGCTGTAAGGTCACCAGGGTCCATGACAGTCCGTTTCATGCAATGCATCGAGAAATTAGAGCAGAGACGAACGGACTACACCAAGTACGCTGACTTTGTGCCACTCCATACCACAGGACGCTTGTCGGTTCCCTCATCGTTCCGCAATGATCCCCTGGCTGGACAACCCACATGCACACTCTTTATTCGTAAAGTTTGTCGTTAGGCCAAGCTAAAACGCGACATTGAAATGTCAATGATACTGCAGACACCACACCACTTTCACCCGTCTGTCCTTGTTACCGTGGCTGGCTACCCGCTTGTCGGGGAATTTGAGGCGCCCCTCTTGTTTGCGGCTGACCGTCCGGTTTTCGAGGAATTTGGCGGCGCCCCTGCCTAACTGGTGGCCGGGGTCACGTGACCGGGCCCCCGGTCTGGCTCCGCAGGGCGGCCGACCTGTTGTTTGTCGGCTTGGGAGGCAGCTGGACGCCGGCGCAGGTTGCGAGCAAAGGTTTGCTAACCGACCTCCCTCGCGCCCGGCTACCACCAGGTGGCGGGCGGCCGATTACAGGGGTGAAAAAGGCTTCTGATTTACTGGATATTATCGGCGACCAAAGGCCAGTTTTGCGAACCAATTGGTGATAAACTTGCGAAAATGGAAACAAATTACAACAGACCATCCCAGCTAGACGGCTAAGTATTAGTCTGTACTCGCTAACGCTTGCAGCGTGATCATGTGTGGAGCACATGTCAACACGGTGTTTCGCTGTACGAGCAAGATGAGCCAAAAGGTGCTGACAAACAAAGTAGCCTTAATCGGCATAGTTTTTAGGCTGAGGGCGGCGGCTGGCTGTGTTCATGTCGTGAGAAGCTGACTTGCCTGAAAAACGTGGCCAATTCGTCGGTTTTTTGTTAGGTGTTTCGCGGCTTTTCTAAGAATTTACGATGGAGGGTGTCCCTTTTAATAACGTTAGAGGGCCCTGGTGATCTAGAAGGCCTGTTGTTTGTGGATAACCAAACTGTAGCTTCAGAGGTCAACGGAGGACGTTTGAGCGACAAATGTGAAGGATTTGTCCGGGCTTTCTGTTGCTGAAAGGAACAGCGGACTTCAGTTAAGATGCTGAAGCATCGCTGGTGTATGCCTCTCACACTGCCCGTCGCACATTTGACTTAGCGTTATGACCGGTGGACAGGCGTGAGATAAAACGCATTTGATTGTCATCTTATTGCATATGGGGGAAATAAATGTACGAGAGATGGTCAAAAATGACGGTTGCGTATGTTGATACCAACATTGTATGGGTTTCGCATTAAATAATTGGAACCATGTCGCGAAGTGCGAGTTCTGCGCCGGTGATGATTACACGAAGAGAGTGAAGTTTGCCCGCGCTTGCAGTTGCTTGTGCGATGACGTCACAATACCAAAAGTGATATTGCTTTCAGGTACTTGTAGAACCATGCTACCGGTTAATTTGGGGTCACTGGAATGCAGTCTTGCAAAATACGTAGGGTGAGGGGGAAGGGGGCAGGAAGAAAACATGCCGGAGCCTGCCTCTGAAATGCACTTAAACAGCTTTCTGCCCAGATTTGACGCACTTTCTTTTCTTAGGAGTAAAGGCGCAGTTTTCAAAATTAGTTCTGGGGACTGAGCCCTAAACATTGTGATTTATAAAAATGTTGGATAATATATGATCAATTAAGATAGGACACTGCATCCTGGCTACGAGGCACGATCTCCCACCCCCAGTTGATGACGGCACTAAACGGTTGGTTATCTAAGGCATGCCTTTATCCGATAGATTTGATAGTTTAGTATCAACCATCATTCAGTGTTTGATGGCCAGCAAATGATACTTAAGTGCAAATGACGTTTCGAAACGAAATGTTTGAGAGTTACCAAGCATTGCTTTCCATTTCGTCTTTGCTTTTTGTGGTATATCGCAAGTAGAATTGTATCGCAACGGTTTCTGAAAGGTTTGGCTGCAGGTTCAGACAATTCCAAGTTTCGTCAGTGACAGATCAGACACTTTTTCAGCTCTGGCCGATTGCTCGGCGGCGACCTGCACCGAGGGCGCGCGGAATGTCAATGAACAAACGCTGCGCACAGCAAACGCACGCCACCGATGTAAAAGCTGCATAGGGGTGAGAATGGAATAAGCGCTCCCGCGATAGCCACTGCGACTGTCTCGTCATCGCCTTCCAGTCAAACCTTTCACTTTTCAACACGGTCTGAGCAATAGCCTTGCACAGGCGGTCTGGGCGGCTGGCGGCCGGCCGGTTGATAACTGACATGTTCAACAATGAGCCTCCTGGTATGTTAGGGGCAGCACGGCCCGAAATGGCACACACGTGGCACGTGTGCATGTATGTGAAAATGCCAGAGATGCACCGAACGTCAAATCGCTTTCGGGTCTTATCTCACGCGTCATGAGGCGTAACTTCGACTGGCTTGCTCAAAGTCCAGTAAGAGACCTCCTCTCTGCAGGCTAGATGCAAGAGCGGCCAAAATGACACAAACGTGGCACGTGTACACATGCGCGAAATATGGAGGCACGCATTGACCTCTCTATTGCTCTCTGGACTAGCATTACCAATTTACTATTTTAAAAGCGCTCTGAGTGATAGGGTGTCGCCCGGTCGAAAATTGCCCCTGGTCCAACAACGAATCTCGTGGCAAATAAGGTGCGAGACCGCCCAAACTGTACCAAACCGTACCCACAAATATCGGGAGTCGGCCAAGCCAATCTTATGGCCTGTTCTCCCCGAGCCCATTCCAACCGGTTTTGAAACGTGCCATCCTTGCGACTGGCCGTCGAGCCGAGTGTCAGCCGACGGCGACCCTTGACCGAACGTGCAATCTGGGTGAGCGGAGCGCCGGCGGAGGGGGGGGGGGGGGCGGAGAAACCTCCCCTACACACGCCACATCTGGAAATAACGGGCATGGAAAGGAGGGGACGGATTCTATCTGAATCGGCCAGAGCTGGATGCTGTGATGGCACATCATAATCAAAAAAGAAAATGGCTTTTTCCTAAAGACACTGTTCGGCACAGTTTTGGTCATGTAGCTAACCTTGGCGGTAGCAGATTATATACTCTCACGTCACTTCATGTGCAAGAAGATGCTGCAACCAACAAGAAGAAACACGAAATGGCCTACTCGCCATACTCCACCATACCATCCACGGGTCATGGTCTTGGTTTCAGTATAACTGTGTAGGCCGTACGTAACACCCTATGCTGAACACGTGGCGTAATATTGCAGCGCATGTTCGGAGGTTGAATCGCTAAAGATTCTGGATACCTCCGCCCCCCCCCCCCCCGAAAACACCAACGTGTTTAACCTCCGAGTTCGCAAATTTTTCTCTCAGAGTGGGGTGGGGGGGGGGGGCTCCTATTTCGAGTTCGGGCGATCTCACATCTTGCCTGCAAGGAGGCGCGATGCGGGGCATACGGCGATGCTTGACCGGGGTGGCCGCCTGTCCCTCAGAGCACTTTTGAAATGGAAGCTTGATAATTCCATTCCCGAAAGCGATAGCATAGTCGAAACATGCCTCCATGCTTCACATGCGTGTACACGTGCCACGTTTGCGCTGATTCGGTTGCTGTGACATCTAGCCTACAGGCAGGTCCCCTACTGGACTCTGCCATTTAGATATATGCACATGTGTCACGTTTGTACCAGTTCGGGTGGTCTCGCATCCTTCTTGCCAGGAGGCCCGTTGTCGGACTTGGCAATCAGCAACCGGCCGGACGCCAGCCGCCCAGGTCATTCGTGCATTGGCAGCCGGTCAGTCACTAAAGCAATAGACTAGTCGACGTATGTCTGCATATTTCGCTTTTGTGCATACCTACCACGTTTGTGCCGTTTTGCCTGGTCTTGCATCTAGCCTGCAGGTAACTTACTGGAATTGGAGCAATGTAGTCGAGGTTGTGCCTCATAACGCGTGAGATAAGACCCTGAAGCAATGAGACGGTCGGTACAGTTCTGGTATTTTCACACACATGCGCGCGTGCCACGTGTGTAGCATTTCGGGCGGTGTTGCACCTAACATGCCATGAGGTCCATTGTCAAACTTTGCAAACAGCAACCAGCCGGCCGCCAGTTGCCCAGGCTGCTTGTACAAGTGCTCAGCGACTGTTGCTCAAACCTCGTTTAGAAGCGACAGCTTTGACTGAAAGGCGATGACAAGACAGTCGCAGTGGCTATTGCGGGAGCGCTTATTCCACTATCACCCCTATACAGTTTTTACATTGGTGACGTGCGCTTGCTGTACGCAGCGTTTCTTCATTGGCGTTCCGCGCCTCCTCGCATGCAGCTTGCCACGGCAACGCCGGCCGGGCGGCCACCTGCCACCTGGTGGCAGCTGGGCGAATGAAGGAAATCGAGGAAAAAGGCAGCGCGAGATCGGCGCCTGAAGAGAGGAAAACAATCTTCAGCATACGTGCGGTATTGTATTGTGCCATGTTACACTTTATCAGGACATTCCGCATTATTGGGCTCTTCTAGATCCTCGTCAACAGGTATGTCGACAGTCACAAGGCGACAAGCATATCACGACACCAAGAAGCCTATGCGAGGGCTTAAGAATGTCAGGTACCTTCGAACGTCATGGACCGGGTCTTAAAAGTGGAAAAAGGCGACTTCGCGATGTCGGTGCCGATTCCTCACACGTAGATATGCGCGGCTCGCTAGGCATATGTCCGCTTTTCACCGTTGTTCTTGGGGCGAGAAAGAGATAAATGACTGGATTGACGCGTACTGTGCTCGGTGTTTTCATGGTTAAAAGTGAGCAGAAACGTAAGGTCTCTGGCTCTCAGTCTGTGAACACTTTGTGCAAAAAAACATACATCGAGGGAGTCAAATTTATTTTTGGACACTAAACCAGTCAGGCCATCGTAGAATATCCGATGCACGGTCGATTTTACTTCCGCCGGAGGTCATGCTAGCTGCAAAGTTGAATACTTTCTGCGATTTCACAATAGTCATGCTGTTTGCGCTCCCCTGAACTTAAGCGCAGTAACGGGCATGGGAGAACACATGTGCGTCAATGAAGCGTAGCAGAACATTGACAAGCAACAATAGAAGAGGGAATCGCGCTGGACGCGACTTAAGCCAAGCTTTTCGCAATGACACATGGAGATGTTAGCGAACTTTGGATCCTAAGCCAGACGCCGACCCACCCCTTCTTTCCACGGATAAACTTTCCGTTAGAAATAATAAAAAACGAACACATCTACTTTCTGATTTGGTCTCTGAACCTTAAGGTGCGAATTAATGCATGGTGACGAAATAAAAAACGCTTCCGTGGTGAAGTGAGTTGGTTATTGTGACAGGCCTGACCAGAGGCCATGATTTTTCCTTTCGCTTTACTCTGTGTTCCGTTCGCTTCAGGATTAGTGCCGATTTAGTTACCGGCCTGATAACGCCTGAGCAAAAAGGCTCAATGATCAGCAACGCCTGAAACATTTTGACTCTTTTTAAGATCATTTGGTCCTTTAAGATCGACATACTTGAAACGTATCACAAGTCAGGTAGAAATTTATTTCATTTAGACAGCATTAGTAAGACATGATGCTAGCCTCACAACAATGTTTGGACTTAATCGAAAGATTCAGCTGCCCGTGCCCAACTTGTTTGAATTCGAAGGTCCCCGCACCACTGATCATGTTCCCATTTGGGAGCAGTGTCATATCATAGATGGCACCGGCTATGTATACTTGGATCTGAAGTTTCGAGGCAAAAGCAACCTGATGAGATCCCAATGCACCCAATTCCAGCGTATGACATAAACAATAGGGACACTGTTTGTCTGACGCCAGTCTCACTGCCGCTATGATCGAAGTAACTGGAGGGCTGCTCCGGTAGACGTGCTTGTAATGCGCCCTGGTCTTCGTGTTTTGTGACACCGATATTACTTCCTTTCTGAATTCATATGGGTGCTTAGGATGCATTGTTCATGCGTAGGTTCAAACAGACTTTTTCAAGAATCTTCCCTTACTGGCCTGGCCCTTGCTGGCTGGCTTGCGGCCCACCAGCTTCGTCATCCAGTCACAGTATGGACAGGTCGTTTTTGTTCAAACAAAGCGCGATGAGTAGATGGTTATAACATGCCCCTCACGATTATGTTCAAATCGAACCTAGAGCATTCGTGGACAGCATTTTCAAACATATCCCGACGGGGACAGCCTTCAGAAAAAGCGATGTTTAATAATGAGGCGCGTAAGATTCCTTCACCAAATATTAAATGAAACCGCAATTTCATACTTCTTTAGATACCTGCAATAGATTCCGCATCCCGAAATATTCAGGATCGAGTCGTCACTAAGATCCATATGACACAATTTAGGTTTGAGATCCACGCCCGTGCTTGCTTCAAACTAACAACTTTTAAGGTACTTTTAGTCATGCGAAGATCCTGTTCTAACTATGACGTTTCACCTCCCTTTGCTGCTCAGGCCCTTCGGGATGCTCGGGGCCACGAGGCTGCTTCGAACATCTTGGCCGCATTGGGACTTGTGGCTGTGCAGTGTCGACAGTCCACTATCTTGTCTGGGTCATTTGTCTCTCACTGACAGACTTAACTGAATGATCCTTGACTGACTTGGACCATCACGTGTTCAGGAGTCACGGAACCATTCTGAGCCTCTTCGATCCCGTTGCCTATTTTGGGAGTGCTCGGCCGGCGCGCTGTGAGCCTTTGACCTTTCACTGAGACCTTGTAGTTTCTTGGCATTTCAGCTTCTGGAGGATTCTTGGTCATTTCCAGAATCCTTGACTGTCATTTGATGCTTGGCTTTGTTTTGATCTGTGGCAGTCTTTGGATCCCACCGACAATTCGTCGTCATATTTGTAAGCTGCACGTGACGTGAATGAAGAAAGCCTAGGAGGACGCCCTCGAGCCTTAACGAAAACTGATGTCCTCAGCTCCACCTCACCATACCGCACGACCCAACCACCGACATCCCCTTCCCACGTCACACGCCCGAGTCCCCCGCTTTTCCCGCCAAACCTTTGTTCGCAATCGCCGACCGTGCGCCGCAACAGCCAACTGAACTTATGTTGCCAACTCCGTGTAATGACGTCATGTAGGCCTTCTACGATACATCGTGCTGACGCACACCACAGTCCTTCCTGATATACCAGTCACAAGACGTGCACGTCCGGGATCTCCTGCCCCTGGCAGAGCGTCTTGGTTCACTATCGCTCAGTTCATCACTGCCGCTTGAATCTGCACTTGCTGCACGTTCTGCGTCTTGAGACTGGATACCGATGAACAGCCCGCCGTCCTCATTGTCATCCACACGGTCTCCATCGTCTTGCGTGCTCACAGAAGGGGCACGACGGCACAGATCCTGGATGTAATGCGATACCCCGTCGAATTCTACTGGCTGGTGTGGCGCCAGTGACGACACCTCTTTCACGTCGGTCGTTGCCCCGGGCACCGGGCGCCTTCAACCAAACCTCGTCCCCGACGCGGCACGAACTGTTTCCCTCATCTTCACCTTTCCCGTCGTCCCAGACCGTGGCCTCTTCGCCCTGGACGTCCCACTCCGGCTCACGGAAGTCCACCACAATGTACTTTCTTCTTGCTGCACTGAATCCACACTCATGAAGGGATGGTGGTATCCCTCATGCGCCCATGTTTGTCCAGCAAACATCGATCGCCAGTCAGTCCACTTCTCCAGCCCCTGTTGGCACTCAGCTCTAGCTTTGGGGAGCTCAGAGTACGCTTCTACTTAGTTCTGGAGGAGGACAGGCTCTCCATCCCCTGATCACTTCCACTAAGCCGTCCAGCAGCTGCTCAGCGCGTCACGCGACGTGCTGAAGTCCTCTTCATCGATGTTGATGGCGGCGTCAACCACCGCGCAAACGGCCACATTCTCGGTCCCTACCCCACGCCTCTCCGCGCATCGACTGCAGCTCCTCTAAAAGTCCCTCATGCTGTTCATTCCGATCAATAACTCACGATCGAGTGGCTTCATTGTGGCCACGAGCACATCAACATCAGCGGAGAGCCCATTGCCTAGCTGGGAGCGTCTGTATCCTCACAACGCCGATCATCTCCACTAGTTTTTTTTTTAGGGCGCGTCAGCTGCAGTGACTACTCGCGCCGACCGCTTCTCCTCTCCACTCGTGAAGTTTGTACCAACATCTGTTCTCCATGCTTTGCAGCAGGAGACATGCAGGATGCATCGTGAGCACCCAGTGTCCACAAGGACGCTGCGGCGGATCCCGTTTATCCGCACCTCGGCTCTGGCAGCGCCTCGGTCACTGGCTGCCGGGAGAGGAGGTCGGCGCTGACGCATTCTCTCCACAATCCCGGGAGTTACGGCGTTACGCTTCTTTATCCAAGCATCCCATCCATGATCATTTTCGTGGTCCATTGCCAGGCTCGGCCTCGACCTGGCCGGCCTCTCGGCCATTTTGAGGGCATTGCACGCCTCGGCGCTGTTGACTGACCACATAAAACCATGAGGGGAAAGAAAGAGGTAAGTGGTAAAGTATTGTTGATGCTATCGTAGGTCGTCAAGGCTGCCGAATCTTTTCTCACGCTGGCGCCACTGCTGTTGTGTGGCCGAACGTCGTACTTGGTTTTTCTTGGTGTCTTAAACACTTTTTTTCTGTGGTGGATATCTCTATCCTCCCATGCCTAAAATTTACCAAATTTGTGTTTAATACAGCCAGTATGGTGTGCTCTGTCCCAATCTGCAACACCTTCCACTACTGGGTGCACTATCGCCTCCTTTTTGTCGGCCGGAACAATAATTTTGCGTTTGCGTAAATTTACCTTTTAAGTTTCGTAACGATTGCTCTATGGCTTCGTAGCGACCTCGCGATCCGCTACAACAAAAAATTAAACGGAACGAGGAGAATAACAAAATTAGTTTATCCCTGTCTCACTTTGTGCTGCAGGGGTGCCAATAGTGAAGTGGTTAAGCTGCAAGTCTGGGAAACGAGAGGTAAAGGAGCGCGATTCCTCTCGGTGCCCGCCCTTCCTACCAGGATGAGAGGCAGGCAAGGCCACTTAGCCACAGCAGCTGAGTGTGGCGCAAAATCCCAATGACCTAAAAATTGTGCTGAGCCGCCCCAGCACCCGCAGCATGGGCCACGTGCCTTTCGTCACTGCCGACCGCATGCCCTGGCGGACGCTGGGTGAAGCTGCAGTTTTATTACGGCCCGACCTGTTTTTCTTGGTATAGGTGGCGCTGTCAGTTAAAAAACGCCGCCGTTCAGTCACTGGGTTTCAGGCAATTGCCTAAACCATTGGTGGAAGTTCGTGAAAGACGAACGTGGTACCCAAAACCCGGCTTAAAAGGAGAGAGGCTGGGGCTGTATCTTCCATGTTTTGAGCAAGGGAG
This sequence comes from Pollicipes pollicipes, assembly GCF_011947565.3. NCBI lineage: Eukaryota > Metazoa > Arthropoda > Thecostraca > Pollicipedomorpha > Pollicipedidae > Pollicipes > Pollicipes pollicipes. Next base: position 30,755,208 of record NW_023596297.1, on the reverse strand, counting down.
AAGTGGTGCGATTATTGTACGTTTTGGGGACCAGATTCAAATTGGCCGCACTACGACCCCTCAAGGACGCAAAGTTTCATCCATAGTTCCGTTCTTTTTTTACTGATATTAACACGCATTCGGTTGGAGGAGGAGTAAAATTAACCCATTCCTCAAGTTTTTGTTTCCAGAATAGCTTTCGAATGTGTATGCCCAACTGAGCAGTACTTTAATTGTAGATGATTAATTGGCCAATTTTTAATAAAAAATCGACTTGTGTTGTATGATCGCTAATCTATGGCAGGTCAAAGTCAGGCCATGGTTGCCAGCAAAGAGAACTCCTTGTCCATGGCCCAATATGATGTGACACTATCATTCAGTGTTTGACGAATACATACGGCTTTGAGATGGCTTCTTAGACAATTCGACTCTTGTTTGAAATGTCAGTGAACTTAAAAGAAATGAGACTTTGGCTTCTGACTCAAAAGGATAAAGCCAATTTCATTCGCCCTCCACCAGGAATGGAGGTCAGCTGAAGGCTAAAAACCAACCCGCTTTATTATTTTAAAAAAACTTGAGTTTTGAGGTTGTTTCTGACGCTTATTTCGTATTCCTGGCTCACAATAGCATAACAATTTCTTTGCCTTTACACTTTCATAAGGGTCAGGGAGGGTCACTCTGGATCAAATTTTTTATGAGTATGTCGCCACCATGACGCCAATTGTTAACTGATATATCAAAAAAATACCGAAGGCTTTTGACCATTTTTATCTAGCTCAGGTCAAATAAGGTTATTAACCTAATATGAGGAAGAGTAACTTTTGCTACTTTTTAGATCAGTAGTGTTGCCAGGATTTTGAACTGAAGGCGCCCAAGTCGGGGCTTAGCGGATCCTTCGGTCGAGAGGGCTCTGCACCTCGTCACTGTGGGGGTCCTACTTTTGGATTCAGGTTACGTTTCTAGGTTTGTGATCACATTGTGATGCCTCAAGTGCTCGTCTTTTATATTTTAGAAGCTCTAGGGATATCTTAATTTGCCAAAGAGTGCTAGACTCTTTGGTCCACGAGAGTCCCACCACCTCCAGGGAAGGGCATAGCCCCAAAGCTCCATTTGGCTAGGCCAGTTTTTTACACATCTGATGCCTCGTTTTTCACTTTATAGCAATGACATATGCTAGGTATATGGTTGGAACATGGGTACCAATTTGCACTTGATAGGATGGTCGTTGTGGTATACATAACAGTTGCGGCACATTGTGGTGCATTGATATACTTCACGTTTACGGTACATTACGGCGCATTGATGTACATCGCAATACATTTTAATTCGGTACATTGTGGTAAATGTACGGTACACTACGTTGATGGCATGGTAGCTGTGTTATCTCTAGATATCCTCTGATTATTTTTCGCCATGCTATCGGACTTTGCTGTAGGGTTTTGCAAGTGCATTGAGCACACGCGAGTACAGAAATGTATCTGGTAATGTTCAGTACTCTGCAGTGGCGATGATATCGAATTAATCATAGAAAATTGCCCGTTCCTTTTGCCCACCTAACTTTGCAACAGGTTCTTTTTCTGGTTCAATGATAGTAAAAATGTGTACGGGAAGTTTTTAGGGTGAGCCTCAATGAAAAGGAAGTTCAGATTACAGGCGTTATGCCAACTGAGTTACATCCGCTTGTACCATCTGGCTCATGTCATTCGCTTCATAGATAAACAATGAATTGAATGACTTCAGCTCTTTTGGCAGCAATTCATCTGTCATATTCTCCTAACGCTTAGCAATAACTTTGCACACTTTATCTCACACGGCGCTATATTTAGCTGACGTTTTTGAATAGACGACGTTTTTAAAAGTTGCCGTAAACCGTTCAGAATTGTACGCTCCACCATACCCTGGTCGTCAGGTCTTCAATACAGGGCTGACATGAGCGAAGCACGCGGTAGGATTGGTGTGATGGTGGCCTCCCCAACTTCTTGAATTAGGCTAGCTGACACAAGTTAATTTCATCGATGAGCCATGATGACTGCATGGATGAATGATTAGCAAGGAAGAAAAGTTTAGTCTCACATAAAACTTAGCTCCAGCAGTGAGCGGGGTCAGTCCCAGAGATGAGGCAAGCTAGGAAAATACCTTTCCCAAAGAGAGAAATATGTGGTAGTCGTCATTGGGACTTAGCTACACACTCGGCTGCTGAGGCTATATGACGTCGCCTGCCTCTCACCTTGGCAGGAAGGGCGGGCACCACAGGGAATCGAACCCCGTATTTCTGGCTTCCCAGACATGCAGTGCCTAACGCAGATTCGTTTACCGCTACACTCAGCCATATTTGGTCAAGGCTTTGTTGTTTTCTCTCAAATTTCACATAAATATCGACGTTGATTTTACGTAACGTGCACTTTGGTGTATCCATAAGCATCTTCTTAGACCGCTTGTTTCATGCCCAATGGTAATGGTCAATTGCACACGCTAGTCGGTGGATGATGCAATGATAGCATTCAGGTCTGTAATTACCAGTTTGCATTTACTAACTGTACTCTAGTACTCTGCGGGGTAGGAGTATAGTTTTCCAAAAGAAGCTGGAAGTGGGGGACGGGAAATGGCCACACCTACCATCAGATTGCATCAATAAGTGTTTTTTTTTTGTCGAATTAGTTTCCTCACTAATTGTTTTCAGTCTCTGAGGCATCGACGTGTGCAGGCTTTACTATCGCATGTTATCTGTTGGAGGCAAATACCTCCTTAGTTCTCTAAAAAGTTTCGCCAGGCGTGGAATTTTACCTCCCCAGAAGAGACGATGCTGAAACGCATGCATAAGTTGAGGAAACTTTGTAGTCTGTTAACCCAATGGTGCGGTTAGCACAGAAGATAAAACTGTGCTGCTCAAGGAGTCAAAAACTCTAGGCATCTATGACAACAAGGGCATTTACTCCATTCAAAATGTTCCAAACATTGGGAGCGGATAGACTTCTTCTCATCTCACCCCTCCCCCTCTCCTCCCTGGCGGGTGGTTACCTCCCCAGTGGTTAACGCGTCTGCGTTAACCACTGCGCGTCTGGGAAGCCAGAAGTACGGGGTTCGATTCCTCGTGGTGCCCGCCTTTCCTGCCAGGGTGAGAGGCAGGCGACGCTACATAGCCTCAGCAGCTGAGTGCGTCGTAAAGCCCCAATAACACACACACACACCTCCCTGGTCCCAGCCACCGGCATTGCTACTCAGTTAAAGGTCCTCAAAATATGATTATTTGGTACCGGAACGATGATGAAGGTCCGTGACGGTCTGGGTCCTACCTGGATCAACCAAATTATCATTTAGTGGATACGCTCAGGCTGCTTGGATCTGTAAAGAGCTCCGGACCGCCTTAACTTGTTTCATCTGAGCGTGCGTGGTAATCTGGGGACAGTAGCACTGGCGCAGCGCGAACAACGTAGTGCAGCCCGACTTCCGGAGCTCCCGCGGTGTGGGAAGGGTGCTGGGCTCGTTACACAGTGGCGCACGGTCCGAATCCTGAGGAGCACGCTGCTTTGCCGGACTGGCGTGGAAAAAGCCAGCATTCAGGAAGCCAGCAAAGGAAGCAGTCAGCAGCGAAGTCAGCATATAAGTGGTTTGATGGGGTCAGCTTGGACCGGGCGGCGACGCCCGGGTACTCGCTGAGTACTCGCTGAGCTGAGTAGACGTCCGGGTACGAACACTGGTGGCCTGAGAGCCGCTTGCGTTGCGCTGTTCTGCATTGGCTATTGGCTGGTGCTGCACTGACTAACATCTTTTACTTGCATTATGTGGATATGTACCTGCATATTACTCACACGACCGTTGTCGCTACTTTATCATGATGCATGTTTGCCTTGCTTTGTGACCTTTCGTTGCATACCTTGCACAGGGTGACGTCAATCCAGAAAAAAACATACTATACAGATGTATTATAGACTCAATCAGGGACAATGCAAAGTGATACAATACCGAAAGAAACCTAGAACCCCTCGCAGGACCGTCTGGCGAGAGAGCAGCAGGCAAAATTACTCATGAACTGGATCGGCCTTTTTTGGATGGCGGATTCAGGGAAGACGCCTGCGCTAAGATAGTGCCCTGAACCAAAACCATTCATGCAAAACATTTTAATGGAGGAGGAGCTGGGCACAGGGCCAGGGTGTATTCCTGGATAAAAGAGTTTGTTATTTGGAAGTAGCGCAGAGCATGTATGGAGTCCTGTTGGCAATGAAACAGCGAAGCTGCAAGCTCAAAATGATGTCGTTTGATGGAAGAAGAATCTCGTGATATCCAACAGTCTTACGTGTTCTCAAAGCTAACATATGGTAATTGCGGTGATGTGCGCAGCATTGAAGTCAAACGTCGTTGCACTGCGCCATGTTCGACCCGTCCTGTTATATGTGTATCTTATATATTTAGTTTTCCTTTCACGGCGAGCAGCTATCAAAAGGGAGGATGCTGCTGTTGCCTTTCATTTCACATCGCTGCTTTTAAAGCGTGGAATACACGAAAATGCATCAATACCAAGAATACATCTGTGTCATTAATGCACTGTCGTCAATGCATCCGTGTGCATTATGCCTGTGTGTCACTGCGCTGAAACGGTAAGACAAAGGCAGTAAGGCAGTGATGAAGACCTGAGACGTTGGTCACGGAGTACAGTCTGAGGTTTCACAAATAAATCATGCTCCATTACAGCATTCGATTGCTGGTATCGCTGGCATTGTTTGGGATGCAAACGTGCCCGCCATGGCATGTTTCAATATCGGCTGAGCCGGGTTGGTGTCTATGTGAATGCACCGAGCAGACAGCAAAGAGCGCGCGTCCGCACTGTTCATCGTCGAGAATGCCAGCGTTCGCACGGCATCACGCCGGTTTTCAAACAACAGTGCAAAGCAGCCTGTGGCGTGTTATCGTTGTATCGTTTTATCAGGAGATAGTCCGCCTGACACTTGAAAACCTCTCAGGCCCTCAGACCACACAGAAAACCGAATGCAACATGTTGACACTCGAGTTGTTTGCGACTCAGTGCCAAAAGATACACCTGCGCTTGCGTCAATGGTCGGTTCCGTCTCATCTAGAGGGATTTTGAGTTGGTCTCAAGTGTTAAGTCTGAACGAACTAATCAGTCGCGTCGCCTCGTTCTCAATGAAGTCTGTTCCACCCACGCTGAGAACAGTCGTGGCACCGAAGTATGTTTAAGGTGGTCACAGGAGAACATCCTCTTATAACACGTAAAATTGTTCTCCATAATCTCATTGTAGCCTGTTTCGCCCGTGTCTTAAATTCCGTTTCATCCTAAATCTCAGGAGAACCAGAGCATGAATGGATTTTCACGTCGACAACCGTCGTAACAATAACATGTTTACTGGGATCACAGGAGTACATTTCCTTACAAGTGCGTAAACTTGTTCGTATACTTTGCTCTAACGTAAAATTTGGCTGAACTTGAGGTTATTACGGGTGAAGTTTGAAGTGTGTCGACCTCCGGAACCGCGCCGGCGCTTCTGGTGGCCGCGCCACGCCAGACGCTCCAGCACTGCCATCAGTGGCCATCACCCTTCCCGTCCGCCAACCTCTAGCATGCGCTACTGGAAGGGCGACTGCTGGGCTCGTGGACGCGTGGGCTCCCGACGTCAGCGAGCCACATGGAGCACTTAACGCATTGGACAAGTCCGCGGGTGACGGATTTGTCCATGGATTTGAGTGGACAGTCTTAAAAACGGTCAGAGATCCGGACAAGGGTCGGACCAGATTTTGAGATTTGCAGGCCCCGCGGCTTCGCACGGACTGACCACGCATCCAAGCACATTCACGAACGTATTCAAGCTGTTTGATCGCTTTGCCTGCATAGATGTAACAACACATCAATGAAAAAAGGAATTCGCTTAAGTTGTGACACATTCAAGCAGCGCAATATCGCGTCTATTGCATATGGACACACTTGCTATTTCTGAGGTAAAATTTATCTGCCTAACCTGGAAAAGCCATAGTGAACTGCATGGGAGATGACTTGCCGGTTATAATAGCCAGACGGGCATTCTGTGCTATTATAACACGCCGAAAGATGATCGACTGCTCCATTACATTCGTTAATCGTCTCTAACGCTGGTAACATGCATGCATTTACTCATCCACAGATTTCTCCAGCTGTTGGCACTGAGCCAACGCCACGTCATGAATCATCGAGTTCACGCATGGCAGTTAGTGGCCGTGGTTGTGCAGGATTTCGGAAGTCTTGTGCTTTACGTAAGTTGTTAAGTGCATTTGCAACGAACATTATGCATCTAGATAATACAGCATGAATAACGAAGGGAATGGAGAGATGGATGCCATGTTTCGGCTACATGCCTTCATCGAAATGAATATCAGTGACATTCTTTTTCTACTGATGCTCATTTCGATAAAGGCATGAAACCAAAATATCACATCTCTCTCTCTCTCTCTCTCTCTCTCTCTCTCTCTCTCTCTCTCTCTCTCTCTCTCTCTCTCTCTCTCTCTCTCTCTCTCTCTCTCTCTCTCTCTCTCTCTCTCTCTCTCTCTCTATCTCTCTCTCTCTCTCATCTCTCTCTCTCTCTCTCTCTCCTCTCTCTCTCTCTCTCTCTCTCTCTCTCTCTCTCTCTCTCATTGAAAAATGATATGGAAATGGCATTGCAATAAGAAGCGTATTCACTATGAAATAGTGTCCAATTCTTAAATGCCATAAACATTTTTATCAAGTGCCTACGTGATTTCCATAGCACGAATGAACACACAAACTTAGCTCACGGGGATTTAAAAATTCATGCCTAGTGAATTTGTCAATTTATGGAGTGGTCAGGGAACTTAGAAGGTTCTCTGGGCATCTGCGAGCTCACGGTTTTTGACGCTGTCTTTACCGTTCAGAAGGCATCGTCGCCTTCGACCTTCTGTTTGGACTGCTCGAGTTTCACTGGAGGACACGGGGAACCCTGGCACGCGGTGCCCTGGAGGACGCGGGGTACCCTGGAGGACACGGGGAAACTTGACACGGAGTACCCTGGAGGACACGAGGAACCCTGGCATGAGGTGCCCTGGGGGACGCAGCGTACCCTGGCACGGGGTACCCTGGATGACATGAGGAACTCTGCCCGGTTCGTGAAGCTTTCGCTGTCGGGGAGATTTCCACAACGCGGTGAGAGGTGACTGCGGGACAGGTTGGGCAGCTTGCGTTTATCAGGCGCCCTTCTGGTTAAGCCATGCGGCGCGGGCCGCTATATTTTGGAACATCCTTGTCGTCGGGTATGGTCTGCCCTTTACTGAGCTATGTCTTCTCACCCATAGTGCATTTATTGGACTATGGACTCATTGGCTGCACCATGATTGACTCCTGTCGAATTACCTGTCCACGACCCATTCACCGGAATCGCGCTCAATAGTGGTTTGGGAAATGAAACCAATACCACTCCTTGGCAGCGCCAGCAATAACCAGACAAAAGCCTGCTACCAGGCGTTACTGGGCTCGCGGGCGCCATATGTTGCCCGCGCGCCGTGAACGCGCTGTGTTACGTGCGGCCGGCTGTCACTGCCGCGCAAATGACCGTCATCCTCGAATGGCAAGGGGAAGGCATTGCAGCGCACATGGCCGTCGCTTGGTTTCGATATGTGACTTTGTGAGCTGCAGTCTGTCGTCGCTCGGCTCGGGCGATGGGCTTGCGTGTCGATGTAACGGCTAGCAATGTCCGCTCGTGATCCACCCCGAGCAAAAGTCGCTCGGATTAATGCCTGGAACGTCGACACTGTACATTCCAAACTATATCAGTTGGGAAGTGTCACGATTTTGCATACGCCGCAAAACATTGCATCATGTGCATGATGCGAAGGCGCTGCAGCGTGCCGACGTCCAAAGTCTAGATCCTCCGTGAGTTAGGCGTGCAGCCGTGCACACCCGCGCCCCGCACCGAGCCCCGGCCCGCAGCGCAGTTGGTCAAGGCGACCACGTCAGCCGCGCAGGCTTCGGCGGTGTCGGAAGTGACGGCTGCCGCGGCACAGACGTCACCGTTGAATGCGAGGCGGCAGTGTTTAGCATACGGGGACGGCGGCGACGGCGCAGCGCGCGGTGCTCTGACGCGGGGCGGCCCTGTCCGACAGAGCAGCCGGCGTCACATGGCCGGCCGGGCGGGCCGCGGCGCCCCGACCGCGTCGTGGCTGATCAGGGGCGGCGCACTCGGCCAGGGATGGCCCGGTCGGCCAGGGGCGGCGCGCCGAGCTATGCCCTCTGGAGCGGTGCACTCGGCCAGGGGTGGCCCGGTCGGCCAGGGGCGGCGCGCAGAGCCGTGCCCTCAGGGGCGGTGGCCAGGGGCGGCCCGATCGGTCAGGGGCGGCGTCCTGGACCGACGACCAGAAGCGGCGCGCCGAGCTGTGCCCTCTGGAGCGGTGCACTCGGCCAGGGGTGGCGCCCTGAGCCAGCGGCCAGGGGCGGCGCGCCGAGCTGTACCCTCTGGAACGGTGCACTCGGCCAGGGGTGGCGCCCTGAGCCAGCGGCCAGGGGCGGCGCGCCGAGCTATGCCCTCTGGAGCGGTGCACTCGGTTAGGGGCGGCGTCCTGGACCGACGGCCAGGGGCGGCTCGCCGAGCTGTACCCTCAGGGGCGGTGCACTCGGTCAGGGGCGGCGTCCTGGACCGACGGCCAGGGGCGGCGCGCATAGCCGTGCCCTCAGGGGCGGTGCACTCGGCCAGGGGCGGCGCCCCGAACCAGCGGCCAGGGGCGGCGCGCCGAGCTGTACCCTCAGGAGCGGTGCACTCGGCCAGGGGTGGCTCGGTCGGCCAGGGGCGGCGTCCTGAGCCAGCGGCCAGGGGCGGCGCGTCGAGCTGTACCCTCAGGAGCGGCCCGCTCGACCAGGGGTGGCACGATCGGCCGGAGGCTCGTTTGCCGCGTGCAGTTGCATGCACGCAAATGTCAGCTAATGACAGCTGACAGCAAATGACCGCTGCAGGGAGTGGAACGGTGCCGCGCATTGAATAATCATTGTGCTGACGCAAAAACGTTTTTCAGAAGCAGTCTGAGAAAGGGCTTAAGCTGCACGGACAGCACGGACGCTGACGTGAATGGCACCACCCGATACAGCCCTCCACTCCCAGGTCGGATGACCAGCAAGGGGAGGGTGTTTTAGGAGCATTCCGTCCAAAAAGCATCATGGTTTCGTCACTCATGTAGATATTTACCGCACGTTCAGTCGGGGCTGCATGCTAGGCTTCTTAAACCCGTCTGTCCCCCCCCCCCCATGATCCTTCGTTCTGGCCCACCAACCCACTGACACCTCCGTGCGTGTGTGCGACTTCACGCACAGCAGGCCATGTGGACCGTGTGAACGATTAGCGTGACAGACCCGCCCCTCGTGCATTTTTCAGTGTGCAAAAGAGTGGTTTTCGGAGCCTATGAGTCAACACGGATAAAATAATCTTGGGATTTCATCCTAGTGTAGCAGCGCGGCTCGGTTGCTGTAACAAAGATGCAACTGCTACCTTAAGCGCGTGTCTTCGGCACAGGCGCAGCCACGTCTCGAGATGGGGCTGGGTCAAGGTGGGAATGAGCGGGTCAAACAGGAAACTGAGCGACGACGGAACCCGAAAATGACACTTTTGAATGAGAAAACTGAAAAACGTGATTTGCGCAAGCAGCATACGTACGACGAGATCCTATTTCGGTAAAATTGAAGGGGACAGGTCCCCATGCGTCCTGCCCTTCTAGTGTTTACACCAATGGTCGACAGTGCGGCTGTTTTGGTGTGTGTTCGGCGTATGGAGCCGGGTATGTGAGCAGGTCCCTTTTGACGTGCCTCACAGCGGGCCTGACCGAGAGGCGGTGGCGGCGGCGGCGGCGGCCGAGTCCCGCCATTATGCGGGACCTCGCCGCTTGCTGACGTCATTCGACATGAGATGCAGCACGCTTGCAGCGCACAGCCGCGAGCTGCATTGATCTGGTGACCCGGCCAGTTGCCATGGTAATCTCTCAACGCACCGAGGCCGGTGCATTGACGTAGACGGCGAACGGTGCGGACATTTCATAGGCTGGGCTGACAGACGGGCGGCGGCGGAGAGCGTGGACACGCGCCAGGCAGGACGGACTGGTCGGCGGCTCACATAACAAAATGAGGCTGGCCGTCTTAACGATGCTGCATAAGTGACATGCTATCACTTAAGGTCGCCGCAAACTTCGCAAACAGATTCTAAAGGGATCTGGTCATACGACGTCCGTGAAGTTAGGATCTCATCCATTCCCAGTCCGCATTTTCCAGATTCCAAATCCGGTCTAGTGCAACCTTTGCATGCTTTGTTTCTAAATATGATGTGTATTACTCCACTTTCATTTGCGGTGAGGATTGCGTTTTTCTGGTTACAGAGCCCAATTCTTAGGCTCCCGAACATACAGATGTCAGAGGGCATTGGGGAAGTGCTGCCTCTGAACAAAACCCAACTCATCGAAATACCAGAGTAAACAAGCATTTGTGAGTGGACAGTTCACCATTCTTTGTGAATAAAACTTGACGTTCAGTTCACAGTGGCTCTTCAGGGATAGGAAAATGAATCGCATCACAGAAGTACCAAGCATGTTCTAACGCAATATATGCACAGTGCATTCACATGTACATCGACTCGGCTTAGCCGACATGGAAGCATGGCCAAGGTGAGCACGCTTGCATCCCAAACAGTGTCAGGGATACCTGCAATCAAATGCTGCAATGAAGCACGACGAGGATGGAGAGCCTCAGGCTTTATGTCCTGGAGAAAGTTGCAGAATTCAATCATTCTCCTACTGCTTGTATCATGTCGCTTCAGCGCAGCTTTATACGAAAGATGGCTCATCACATTGACAAGTGACATTCTTGAGAGATGGAAATGGGCACAGTTTGAAATAAAAAGCACCGTCAATATAATCGTTAGTTAGCATCACAGCGTCGTTTCGCCAGTATCTCCTTGCAAGGTTGTTAACATAATAATAGTTAATACGTAATATCTATTTATCGATATATTCTTGTATGAAATACACACACACACACACACACACATATATATATATATATATATATATATATATATATATATATATGCATGTATATATGCAGAAAGTTAAGATAACAACTTTAAATGACGAAAAACCGTGTACTCAGGATCTTGCTTACTTACATCAAGTTGAATTAAATATAACTAAAAAGTTATTTCAATCATTGTAAACTTGTGACCGCTTCTTTGCTGGAAAAATAATGGTTTTCAAACAATGAAATCTCCTTCTATGAGCTGACTGACAAGAGCTGATTGACACGACCGGTTGTAGCTAGTCTGGAATTACGACGGATGTTTAAAATTCCCTGCCAATGACACTCGCCCCCAAAACCTTCCGTACATATTTTCAATATACTCAAACCAGGAAAAGCCGGTTTAAAAAGTAAGGCAGTCAGGAATGTAGAGACTGAAAACTTGCTGTGAAGAATTTGATCTGATAGCCACTTTAGGTAACTGGACATTGTCAGGTAAATTTTCGTTGCTGTTTGTGCATTTGTGTAGTGTATACTTGCAAGCTCAAACAAGAAATCCCGGTATTGATCAAATGTAATTTTCATTGCATTTGACCATTATTCTAAGTCCCTTTTGCGAAAACTAACCAGATAATATCTAGTACTTAGGCAGCAAACACATTACCAGCGTAATATTCCGTAAATGCACCGCAATGTCCCGGATGTAAATGTGCCGCAATGTACGTCATTACACCGCAATATACCGCAACCGTAATGAATACCATAGCGACCGCACTAAATGATTGGTACACATATACCAACTATATGCCTGATGAACGCAATTGCTATAGAATGACAAAACCAAGGTATGTTGGCTTAGCCAAGGGGTGGAGAGAGGAGGGAGGATTTAGGGTCATGCCCTTGCGAGAGCTTCCGAAGCATCAACACCGAGCTCTTGAGGTATGTAAATGTGATTCCAAGCTTAAGGTGATCGGAATGTAAAAAAATCCCTGCAGCAATGAACGGCAGGGCCTATTTTATTGAGATTGCATCTATGCCCTGATTTGGCCGCATCCTGGGCGAAATTTTGGCTGGTCTCTGGCATAAAAGTTGGATGCTGGGCACCGTGAGCACAAATAAGTGTGCTTTTTTCTGAACAAGGCTTTTTTTCATTAAATGTATCTCAAAAAGAAAACAATGAGAATTAGCTACCAGTTTCAGAATTGAAAATAGTAAGGCAGTCCCGGGGGGAGGGTCAAATTCTGCGACATACAATTTGCATGTAAGACGGGACGACCTTGTCACTATTGCTGTCTATTTCATACATCCTCAGCATGCATAAAGCAGATCAAGTTGTAGTGCATGAGGAATCAGGTATAGATAAGTTCATTGCTGTAAATGTGGACATTTAAGAATATGGCCAGCCCTTGGACTTTATAGGTAACAGACAATGTTTCACTGATAAGATATGGGAATGAAGAATGTCTCTACCATATCATACCCTCTGCTTTCTGGTTGTGATTTGTCAGACTGTCGTTCAGGATGAGCAATATTGAGTTTGCTTCTTAGAAATACGATAACAAACTTCGTGCTGATTTTGCAAAAAGGCTGCATGCTGTTCATTTTAACGCTCTCAAACGGGAAAATTTGTCTGGGGCATGCTGTGTTTCCTATGATACCATTTTCATTTGAGCCATGTGACTCACTGTCACGCTATTATTAGAAATGATCTGCTCACGATTTGATGATGAAATTTAAGGAGGTGACTCAGCCCATGACTCAAGGCGGCATTACTCCTAGTGGGCCGACTCGGCTCACGACTCACCCCAAAACGATTAACTCATGAACCGGTTCATGATTTAGCTCGAGTCGAACACGGGTCTGGGTGGGAGTGGGTTAAGATTGCGTGCCAAGCTTATTGGGGACAAAAAATATGCCCCTCTCTCTCCAGCAGTCATTCCAAAGTTGTTCAACGAATAATTTTCGTCCTGTAAACCAGTCCCGGCTTCCACCAGGGTGCCGGAACCTATTACCTGGGCGGTAACGTGCACGGATATAGAAAAAGACTTAAGATACTTTTGCCGCCAGTCGTTTTGTCGGGTAGGATCGTGATGGAATCTGATTCGGGCCTCACAATTTTATGGCACGTGGCAACACAGCCGTTGGTTTGTTTAAAAAGGTCCCAACGACCGCGCCGCCTGTCTAATGGTAAAAACATCGGAGATGCGACTCTGGGCCTTCTCCTCTATAATAACTGTTCTGGGTCCCCCGATATTCCTTGCGAACTTCCATCCCGGGCCGGAACGAAACACATACAACCCACTAACAGAACGGCGGCGTCATCGAACAATCAGCGCTGCCTACGTCATGAAGGGCATCTGGTGTCAGGGCCGCAACAAACCTATTGCTTCACCAAGCGCAAGCAGAACAGTGCGGGCGGCCCGTGACGCACGGCACGTGACCAATGTCACGGGTGCCGGGGCGACGCAGCACAATTTGTGATAGGAATAAACATTTTAGAACGTTCCTTCGTTCCGTTCGTTTGTGGGCTTCGCAGATCGCTTGTTCGCTGAGTAGCCGCGCATCATTTCCTCGCGAAACCTAACGGGCCGGTTTAAGGGAACGTAAAGAATCTAGGCTCGGCCGACAAAAAGACGGTGGCAGTGCATGTGACAGTGAAAAAAGTTATTGAATGAAACAGGTAACCCTCTACAGGCTGAACTAAGGGGAAATGTGACAAATTTCAGACATGGAAGGACAGCGATATCAGAAGTAGCAAAAATGTTTGTTACGCCAAGAAAGGTCAAGTTTTCATTAAAGTGCAGTTTTTGAGATCAAGTGGTCGAATTTGCGGCTGCATGCCGGCCGTCGTCCATTAGCCAGACATAACTGCCCCGCCACACCCGCCAGCTGGGTGACCTCACCCCCAGCCGGGCGGCGCGCTTACATCAGCCGCCCGGGTGGGCCATGTCTAGCTCCTAGAATCACCCCCGTTTAAATCCACACATATGACAAACAGGACGGAACATGCCATCTGTTTCACTGGACCCTAGAACAATACATACCCTGCCCTCTAATTTAATTATTTGCCTCCTTGTACGTCGTTCTCAGCGTCTTTGGCGAGAGCGCGACGGAGTCCAAGAAGTCGCCGGTAACACGGTCACGGGTTAGCGGAGTACGGACAGCCCGCTTGCAGGGGCCATAGGGTATGAAATGTCTGCTTGTGTGTTCGGCAGATTTTGTTTTGTTTTTATCCGTCTCTATATCTCGAGGCGGTCAAACTCTGACAGAACCACGTCCGGTGTGCGCGCGTGGGCTTTCCTTACAATCACCGCTGTCTTCTCATTGTTGTTATTTGATGCCTGGTCAGCTCCATTTACTGATTTGTCTTCGCACGACGCCCATGCACGCTTAGCAAAGGGCTCCTCCCGTTCTGGAGGGGTTTGCTGCGGGCACTGGAGGCATGGTGCGAGGAGAACGTCGTCGTTCTTCCCAGAGGAGACGAGATCACCGGGCTGTCCTGCCAGACGTTACCGAAGCATCGTAACGAGGCACGCTACTAATCTTTGTTCCGAGAGGACGTTTGTGAGGCAGCGAGACCGTGTGAGGTCGTTCGTGGAACGTGGACCAGCGTAGTCCGTCCGGGCGCCAGCGCGGTCTGGAGGAGACACGGCGTGATCTGCAGGCCGGCAGCAGCCGTCACGGCCCGCCCGTGGAGAACAACGCCGGTTGGTGAGCGAGTGTGGCACGGATACTCGCGACCCGCCAGTAGAGGACAGCACCGTATGGTGCGGGCGGCAGGAGTCCGGCGCTCGCGGCTCAACAAGGAGAGGAAGGGCAGGCCGACGAGTCAAATGCGTGAGCTGGAACTCACTTGAAGGGACTGTTCCACATTTGTGTGGGGTTCTGAACTGATATTTGAAAGGCATTCAGTGCATTTCACGGCCCTGCCCTTCCTAGACTTAAAACCCACTGATTTCTGAGCTAGACGCCCGCGGAATTGCGCGGACTATTTCTCGCAGACTATTTCACGGTCACCAGGCATACGTTACGTCGTAGAAGCGTCATGGAAATGCCTCCACCCCACTGACCATGCGGTGCTCAAGATCGTGATAAATATAGCTTTTCGTGCCTGGCGTATATCAGCACGAATTCTGGCTCCAACGAAGCTCAACGGTATGTGGCAATGTGGTAAGCGAAGGCAGGTGGTATGATCTTCAATGGCACGTTGCATGGTCTTCAGCCTAGATAAGACGGTAGCAATGGCCTTATTCCTCGGAGAAAGAAGAGCTTTAAGTCTCAGAAAGGGCAGGGTCGTGAACTGCACCGAATGCCTTCCAAATCTCAGTTGACTTCTGCTATTGTTTCGATAAAGGTATGTTGTCGAAATATCAACCCATCTATATCTCCATTCTCCTGGTTTTCTCCAAGGAATTAGGCTACTACTTCTATCTTACCTATGTGAGTGATGTCCCCCGCGAACGCACTGAACAACTTGCGTAACTTTGCTCTTCAGCCTGTGTGAACGGCTGAACGAACGTGTAGCTATCGCCCGGTTTCGATCACCTACAGCGGTTCAGGGAGGACCTGCGCTGGAGGCTGTCAGTGAGGCTATCAGTCAGTAGATTCTTTTGATTGTGTTTGTGATTGTGCTTTTCAAGTGCCTACTTTATTCCATTGTCCATTGACAGACTAATGCAATTTTCCAAATCTAGATCCTGGGTTATGGGTGGGAATTAGCGCCGACCGATTGAATGGAGATTTGGTAGTGCATGGTCGGTCTGCGAAGCAATCCCGAGCTGAAGATGTGGTGGAGAACTTCTGGAATGACGTCGTGGACCGCAATGCCGGTTCGTACCTGAGAATAACCTTGAAATGTGGAAAACCTATAATATCGAAGGGATGGCCATGGATTCAGGCAGGACTTAGGAATGTACACAGACGAAAGTAGAGAAGGCAAGCCACCTCCGGGATGGTAGTCTCCTGATTAAAACAAAACAACAGAACCAAACTGAACAGCTCGTGGACCTCACTGAGGATGATATCGTTCACTGGTTTAAGGAGTTTGGTGTGGTGGGAGCAAAGAGGTTTACGAAGAAGGTGGGAGGAAGGGTTGAGAATACCCCTATCATACCTCTCACATTTGGTGTACCAGCTTGCCCCCCCAAAACTTGAACTGGACTACATAACTTATCATGTGAAAAAGCATGCGCCCAACCCATTAATTTGCTACAGATGTGGTAAATATGGGTACCCAGAAGGAAGGTGCACAAATGACCGAACGTGTCTGAAGTGTGGTGAGCGGGTGCATAAAGGCGAATGTGAGGCAAAGTGCATGAGTTGTGGTGCGGCAGAGCACACTTGTCTGTCACATGAGTTCCCCGCGTGGATCAAAATAAGAAAACATATGTACCCTAAAAGTTGAGCATGAAATCCCCTACGCTGAGGCTAGGAAACGATATAATGATAGTCACCAACCCCCTGCTCGAATGGCATACTCCACTATGACATGTGCCCCAACCGAAAACAAAAAAGGAGAGGAATTGAAAGAGAAGGTGGAAACATTGAAGAAAAAGATAGATGAGATGACAGTTATTCTTGCAAAGATGGCAAAACAACTTCAGTCAGACAAGGGAACAACCATTTCACATGACGAGCAGATTCAGCAAACTGAAGCAGACAGGGAGACACATGATGAGTCCATGAGTGAGGAGGTGGTGCATATAAATGAGGTGACAACATATGGTGAAAGTGAGCAAGTGACAAAGAAGAAAGAACACCAAGAGGCAGAGCAGAAGGATACATGGAAGAAGACCAAAGGTAAGAACAAGACCAAGAGCAATGAAGGTAAGAGGCATGAGATGGATATTAATGGCACAAATGAGGAATATTTAGTTTCCCAAAGCATAGGAAGGAGGGGTAGATCCCTGGAGAAAAGTCGTGCAATATCTTCTACCAGAGGGTCATGGGAGAAGGGGAAGTAATTTTCCATAGATATTTGTAATGGCTATTGATATCTTGTTGCCTTGAGATGATGTTGATATTTGTGATGTTGATGGTCACAATGATATGATGGGCATTGTTGTTATTGTTGTGGTGTTGTTGTTGCTTTTTGTTTGTTTGTTTGTTCTTTTTGTTTGTTTTTGGGGGCTTGGTTTGGATTTGGGGCAGGAAGAGTTGTGATGTGCTTGTATTAATTAGCATGGCTCTAAGCATTTTGCTGTGGAATTGCAGAGGAGTTCTTTCGAAATGGCCAGAGGTTAAACCAGTGCTCCTCAAGAAAGATTTGGGCGTTGTTTCCCTTCAAGAAATCCATTTTCTTCCTACTGACAGGTATGATTATCGGATGACCAATTAAACGCTATACAATGGGTATGGAAACATAAATGGGAGGCAAGTAGGGGTTTGCATAGATGTTGCCAACAATTATCCACATTTCTAAATAAATGTGAATACGCTACTACAAGCTGTGGTTTGTTCAGTGAAGGTTGGTAGAACGCGATTATGTGTGTGTTCACTCCATATTACCCCAGCCGTTTATCCTATGCACAGATGCCAACAGTCGACACTACATGTGGGGCGCAGACCGATGCGATCAAAGAGGTAAACTGTGGGAACATGTGATACGACAACATGCATTGCATATTTTGAACGATGGGTGTCTAACAAGAATGGATGATTATACTGGCCTTTGGTCACACATAGATATAACCCTCTCACCCAGTAGTATAGGTCAGTACATGGCATGGTGTACTGACAATGACCTGCACTCTAGTGATCACTGTCCAGCATATCTTACATTCGAAATGGATCAAACAACGTAACTTAACCCGCACGCATTTCATGGGTGGAATGTGAACGAAGCAAAATGGACAGAATTTAGAGACAAATGTGATATGCGATTTGATGAAACGGCTGGTATCCTTGTGACCATGACTGAGACTATGGTCAGAGTGGCAACGGAAACCATTCCTCAGAAAAACGGAAAACAAAATATAGCTGCCCTTGGTGTAACAAAGGGTGCAAAGACGCTATTCGAAATCGTAAAAGGGCACTTAACCGATTTAGAAGGAGTCGACAGACTGTCCGCCTAATGGAATACAAACAAGCTAGAGAAAGGGCGAGGCAGCTTATTCGTAACGCCAAAAAAACTCCTGGGAAAGCTTTTGTATGTATTCAACTACACCACTCCTGCACAACAGCTGTGGGGTATTATATGCAGATTTACGAAAAAAGAGAGGTCACGAAGGCCACTTCCTGTTTTGAACATTGATGGTGTTATTATTGATGACTCTGAAGAGGCAGCAAATGTGTTGGGAAGACAATACTCCAATACTTGTCCTTCCCAGAACTACCGACCAATATTTAGGAATCGTTTCAATGAACTTATGCAAGAAATGCCAAACTTTCCTTCTGACAAGAATGAGGTATATGACGCTGTTTTTGCCATGGATGGCCTCTAGCTGTCCATTGCATTGTGTGGAAACACCTCGATAGGCCCAGATAAAATCCATAATGTTGTATTCAAGCACATGAGTGACAATCAGTTAGAGGAAGTCTGGAAAATATTTAATTATGTATGGAGTTCGGAAAGCTTTCCGGACCAGTGGAAACACTCCATTATTATTCCAATCATGAAACCTGGCAAACCGGGCGATAAACCTGAATCATATAGACCGATTCAGTTGACGTCGTGTTTCAGCAAATTAATGGAAAAGATGGTGGCCAAAAGACTGGTACATGGTACATAGAAAATAACAATATGATATCAGAGTATCAATGTGTTTTTTGAGACGGGAAGATGCACCTCTGATCACCTGATTCGACCGGAGTCTGAGGTCAGAAGAGTTTTTTTCTACCATAAATATACATTAGCGGTCTTCCTTGATTTAAAGAGCGCATATAACCTGACATCAAAGGTGGCACTCCTGACGAAAATGTACCAACTTGGTTTCTGAGGACACTCAATGCATTACCTAAGATCTTATCCAGATGGTAGAACCTTTCAGGTGAAATGCGGTGTACTCTCCAACATATGTGAACAAGAAAATGGACTTATGTAGGGTGGAGCGATATCCCCTATTCTGCTCAACATCATGATAAACGACATTTTCAATGATGCCCCCAGAAATATGTCCAACGCGCTGCATGCTGACGACTGTACAATGTGGGTGCAAGGAAGGTTTACGCCATTAATGGAGAGAATGCAGACGGCGCTGGATCGTGTTTGTGCCTGGGCAGACAAATGGGGGTTTATTTTTTCGCCTCCAACGTGCAGCGCCATTATTTTTAGACGGTTTATGAAGGAGCGAGAATTAAGGACTATACCGGAACTCAAGATTTATGATCAGCCTGTGGCTTACTCTGAACAAGTAAAATTTCACGGGGTCATGTTAGACTCCAGACTCAACTTGAACAAGCATATTGAGTACACCAAGGCAAGGGCTTTAAAACGAATATTAATTCTAAAACGTCTGGCACGCCGAGGACGCGGCGCTGATAGAGCCACCCTCCAAACAAGCTACAAAGAAATGATCAGGCCCATTTTAGAGTACGCAGTGCCCTATCCTAGATGGGCCGAATAACACAGCGATCGAGTCATTAGAATGTGTTCAAAATGCATGCTTACGTTAGCAACGGGGGCGTTGAGAGCTTCGCCTATCCTTCCACTACAGGTCGAAACAGATATTCTTCCCCTTCGATTGCGACGACATGAATCGACAATAAGATACTGTATGAAGGCACGAGGCGAAGACAATCATTCGTGCCAGAGGCTTACCACTGGAACGGCTTCTTCACACCGAGTGGAAAGATAATATATGAAAAGAATCTCTGGTTTTCCACTGTACGAAAGAATGGCAAGCATATGTAATGAGATAGAATTCGACTTCCCTCATGACTTAGAGACAAAGAAAGATTTCATACCACCCTGGAAGCTACGCAAATGTGAAACCAAAAAACTGAAGAATGAAAATAAGAGTGCTCTGAATGTACGTCAAATACAAAATGACTTTTGTAAACTAAGAATGGATACCCCTGATTTTACTTGTGTTTTTACGGACGGTTCAAAAACTACTGAGGGAGTGGACGGCGCCTACATCCACGGAGAAAGCTATGTTCGATTTAAACTGCCAGGAAAGTGTTCAGTGTTTGTTGCTGAAGCCGTGGCTATACCTCAAGCAATGAAATATGTGGAAAGCAAGGGCATCCAAAAATGTTTAATATGCACTGATTCTTTGTCGGTGGTCACTGCACTAAAAAATTATAATCCTAACCATCCAGTGATGATAAATATTTTTGGAACATCGCACCGTTTACTAGAAAAAGGATTCGAGATTAAAGTCATGTGGATTCCTGGTCGCTGTGGTATAGTAGGAAATGAAATAGCAGATGCGCAGGCAAAGGCGGCAGTGCCGTTAAACGAAATACTTGAAACCCAAATAGGCTACAGAGAGTACTTACCGACTTTACACTCCGCTATAAGGAATTCTTTCAACAAAACCTGGCATGGGCACGGACCTCATACAACACTGAAAACGGTAAAGGAAAATAGAGGACAATGGGACTCCTCAACGGGGATTAATCGGCGCGAAGAAATCATCCTATGCCGACTACGACTAGGCCACACGAGATATACCCATTCGTTTCTTATGCATCGAGAACCAAGACCTATCTGTGAGAACTGCGTATGCCCTGGAACAGTACAACATATGTTAGTGAAATACCCATTATTTGCGCGTCGGAAATCTGTCACAAGTATGGAACGCCACTTTGTATGAAATCGCTAATTGGCAATGATTATCCAGTTCTTACTGACGAAGTGTTTAAATTTTTACGCCTTTGCAAGCTTTTGAAAGAACTATAGTGCCAGTGCATACCTCTGCGTGAGCATGTATGACGAACCTGAAGCTTGTAAAACTGTGATCTGTCATATGTGTGCATGCGTTTTTTGTTGTTGTTTTTTTCCTTTCGATCCACCGAGTAATATGGCTAATGTGTGTGCCGTTTGCCATGATTTGAAGTTCAGTGCGAGGTCACGAATGTGCTCAAGTCTCGTGAAGCATCGTAATTGGTCATGTATGGCGGACGGTGGTATGAAAGCAGTGTTTGATTTGCGTCTCTGTGTATATGTGTGTGAGTGTGTGTTTGTGTATGTTGTGTGTGTGATCATGTGCGTGTGTGGGCTCGCTTCTATCTTTAATATCTTGCTATAACTTTATATTGCTTTGTAGTTTAGGTAGGATTTAGGTAGGCAGGATAAGGTAGATAGGTAGGTAGATGGGTAGGTGGGATTAGGTAGGAGGTAGGTCGGTAGTTTGTAGTAGGTAGTTTAGTGTAGTTTAACAGGGAAGACCCCGTAGCGAGGCGAAAAACGATGAAAGACCT
Source organism: Pollicipes pollicipes (assembly GCF_011947565.3). Taxonomy (NCBI): domain Eukaryota; kingdom Metazoa; phylum Arthropoda; class Thecostraca; order Pollicipedomorpha; family Pollicipedidae; genus Pollicipes; species Pollicipes pollicipes. The sequence continues at coordinate 30,733,880 of NW_023596297.1, read as the reverse complement.
GCGACCAACTCGCCGGGCTAAGCGAACTGTAAGCATAGACGTGAACTGATTGATACGGTAGCAATATATATATATATATATATATATATATATATATATATATATATATATACATATTTAAATGCGACGCATGGAGAGCAGATTCAGCGCCAGAGTGTTGACAAACAAATGTGCGTACCACCGCGATTCGTGTCGTGCCGTGTGTCGCTGAAGTTGCGAGATCTTGTGCTATTGTTTGCGTGTGGAGCGAACGAGGTGATCGAGGAGACCAGGCCTGTTGGTATGAATGAGTGGTTTACTTGTATGTAGATAGTGACTCCTAATTCTGTAGCTTGAGATATTATTAACAACTGAGTACTAATGCATCCTTTAAACAGGATCCATCCCGTAGCTAAATCTTCCATGTTCCTCTACCATGCTTAGTCCCCACAGTGTACCAAAAGAAAGCTGCAAGGAAAATCTGAATACAAAAGGGACGCAACGAAGATAACTGAAACGGACGCTTGAGCCCAGGAGGCTATGCGCTCTAATCCAAGACAAGACAAGTAGCTATCGCCCGTAGCTAGCTATCGCAATAGACTTGGAATCAATAGGGCAGAACTTCCACCAGATCGTCAGACTCGTTTGATGGGCATCGTGCAGTCCTTCAGGCTGAGCCATGTTAAGTTCGTAACGGTCACGGGTGGCGATAAACATGAAACACCCCTAGCAGCACGGCTAGGCTAGGTCACGAATCAGGAGGAGCTAGGCGACCGCGGTCGTACTCTCAAGCAAATGCGTGCTTGAAGGGCAGCTTGACTCGAAGGCACAAAACCGTCCATTTTCGGTTAGGAGACGGTTGGCTCGTTTCCTGTCCCTCACTTGACATCAGGCGTGATGGCATGGGGAGACATAGGTCCCGATATGGTCAGGGACCAGTTCGGGCCGCCCGGACGCAGAGCTACGCACGGCGATGACTGGGTCCATCCGTTGGTATGCATCGCCTCGGGAGAGATCAGGACACGGTCCGTCCTCTTCCGGTGCGATGCACGCCAGACTTCATAAGCCCTTGATGGCGGAACGTTCGGTACGGACAGGTATCCCGCCATTGACGCTTATTGGAAAGACGACAAGGTACTGAGTCGTCGAACAGGTCAGCCAGGTCGAGTCTCCAGAGTTATCCGGCCGTAGAGACTGTAAGACGTAAGTGCAGGTTATGCCGGGCGCTCGTTGTCTGTCGATGGGTTCCCCCGTCCCACCGGTTGCGTTGTCTACCTGCAGGCCTCTGAGGGTGCACTGTGGGCTGGTGCCTTGCAAAGGCAGGCGAGGGCAAGCGCGTAGAAGTGCCGCAGGCGACGCCTCCGTACTGCACGTTGTGTCGCCGAAGGCGCATACGCAGCCGCGAGGTGTATCTGTGAAAAGTTCCTATGGTCATTTCTATGTAAGCCAGCACAAATATTTCAGGGCGATGCCGTCGCCCATCTGCCGTCAACGGTATATGCCGCCCCCTCTCCCTTTCCCATCTCTTTTCCTCACCCCCTTCTCTTTATCTCTCCCTCTCTCTCTCCCTCTCCCTCTCTTCCGCTCTCTCTCCCTCTCTCTCCTCCCACCCCCCCCCCTCCCTCTCTCTCTCTCTCTCTCTCCCCTCTCTCATCACCTCATCTCTCTTCGAGTCTGCCCCTCCTTTTTTGGCTAGTTGTGCAGAATCTCCGCGGCTTTCCCAAATATTTTCCATGCTCAGCGACGGGCGCTCGCGACTGCATTGGAGAGGCGTTCCCATCGCACCGAAAAGCTATCCAGATGAACAGCGCGAGATGCCCATTTCTCTGCCCTCCTGGCACGTGAGCTGCCACTTCCTGTCCCTCCCCATCCCAATTATCCGTCGCCGAGGTCCCCTGCGCCCCTCCGTCTCACCGCTGCTCATCACCTTGTCGCTGGAGTCCGCGCGCCCTTCGGTCCATGTCCCCTTGGCTCGGCCGGATCCTGGTGGTCGACGGGTGTGCCGTGCAGATTAGTCGCGGGGCGTCCAAACAGCCAGCTTTGGCTCAAACATCCGGTGCATGGGGCCCTCAGCACGCCATAAAGGTCTATCAGCTTGTCGCCTGCACTGTGGTTGGATTTCCGGCAGCTTGCACGGATTTGTCTTTAATCAGGTCCTTCAGCATCTCTTCTAGCAAGGGCAAAGCTGTCCAAGTTGGAGTATCCATGTTCCACTTACCCGTGACGGAACCTGAAGCAACACCCACCCCCGGGCATTGCAAGTCTATGCACCGCAAAAACACTGGTGTCATCGCTACTTGACCGTTTTCATTGCGAGGAGGCCGGCTCTGAGCTGATTTCTGTGAGTGAGGTAGCAGACACACAGACATAATACAACCTTGGAAGTGTCGCCTCATCAACGGCACCTAAATGCGACACGTGTTAGCACCCGAACATCGCGCTATGAACTATGGAAATCATGTGCGTCTCCCATAAGAAACACTGTCAGTGGAGTGATGCCGTGCCGTGACTGAAAGGGGTGTAGGAAGAATAGCTTTCGGGGGCATGTGGAGGCAGACTGTCACGTGCTAAGCGAATTCGGACTAGAAAAAAAATAGTGAATGGCTGGAAAAGGCCAACGATTTTCGCATTCAGCGGAGAGATCAACGTCGCGGGAAGTGAAGGTGGAATATCATGTGATTCAGGGCAGACCTGATACGCTGTTTCAGGCGTCAGGACCATGGTGACGCTACCGAGCATCGTCCAGGCACCAGCTATCAGATGACACCACTGATGCGGTGAAAGGCACCAGCTGTGACGGATGGCGCACTGTTCTTGCAAACAGTGCCGCACTTTCATCGTGGATGAAAAAAAACTGCGGAAAATGCAGGACGAGGGCCGAAGGGTATTCTTAAGTAGGCTTTTTAGTTTAGGATGTGGTGTTTTTACAGAAGGTCACGGGCAATGGGGTAAATTTCAGCGATTTGCAGCGTGTGTTGCATCAAAAGGTGCCGACCCAATGATAAAGGTGCCGACCCGATGGTGCCGACCCGATGTGGTGAAGACGAACTACACCAATGGTAATCAAGCACATCAAAACATGCTCAACTTGAGGTTTGTCTAAAGCTGCACATGTTGTGCATTCAAAATGATATTTGTAGCAATATATCCACTAAAATGGGTTATTCCACTGAAAACTATCCATGTCTTCTAATTTTTAACTTGACATGCTATGTTAGATTGAGTACTGGCAATCGTTTAATAAAGCTAATTTTTTGTGTGGATGAGAAACAGGCGACAGCCCGATGAAATGAACGAAGCATATATTCAGTCCACATCTCTTGCATTTTATAATAAACTGTAGGCTGTAGCTAAAGCCATTTGGTGAAAACTGCACCAGATTATCTTCATGACCAATGGCAGATGCATCCACAGGCTGCTGCGGATTTTACCTCACCAACTTTTCATATGGTATGAAGTTTTCCACACCTGCTCCATATGGCACGGAGTTTTCCACACCTGCTCCATATAGCAAGGAGTTTTCCACCCCTGCTCCATACTAAGTGCCGCCGTTGGTGGCAGCTCACGATAGTGCGCTCTCGTGACCGTTGAGATTGTGCAGCACGCTGCAAGCCGTGGCAGCAGTTTCGTTGCACATGAAGAGCTTCGCTCTGACTGAGTTCTCGTTGAACGCACAAGTTAATCTTGGCGCACCTCCAGCGGATGGCGGAGCTCTTTCGATTAGCTGCCACCGCCTTTTGCCCTGCTGGAGGACTGCAACAGTCACAAAACGGTCTGGGGATCAAGCGCACGTTCATCGCGAGCGACCGTACAAAGCGCGCTGAACCGTGCAAAGCTCTACGTCCTGAATACCTATGAGCCCGCTCACGCGAGATTGCTTCAGCGAATATTATCCAAGCTCGATTTGTCCATTCGCTCGCCTGTCTTACAGCCACATCACTCCTGGACCTTGGCTAGGACAGACACGGCAAAGTAGAAGTGCGGCCGCTACCCAAAGAGCAGTCATTTCACTCCGGGTAGCGAGCACCTTCCAATCGCTACGGCCGTCGCAGAGTTGTGAGCGAGGCCCGTGAGGTAACATGTGCGTGTCCATCGGTAGGTGATGCCTTAGGAGGTATTATAGCTAACGGCAGTGTTAGTATCACAGCTGACTGTCAACGAGACGAGCATGTTTTTTGCTATCCTCGCTATCGCAGATAATCACGGTTCCAGACTCTAGTGTGGTCCCCAGCGCTATGAACGAGCTATTACAACGAGTTTTCCGGAGTGCTTTGTCATGAATCGATATGTCAGGAAGGAAATAATGTGTACGAAGTACACAGGCTTTGATGCAACACTTCAACACTTCTATTTGCGGTCACAGGAGGTTTTATGTCACTTCCTCATACATTAGCACGCGTTCGGGTGGGGGTCAACTTGACCCCCCGAAGGTTTTCCGGAATAGTTTCCCAACGGCACGGCGTAGCTTCGCCAAATTATGCATAGCTATAGACAATTGAGTAGCGGATCGTCTGGCATCACAAAGTTAGACTTACCTTCTAAGGTCGCTGCCGTATGGCAGGTCAAAGTTCGGCCATCGTTTCAGCGAGGGTAATTTTTAGGGAATTTTTCAATCTGATCCAGCAACGGGGTGTTCGACGAAGCTATACGTCTCTGAGACACCTTCTTAGGCAACAGAAAAGTTGAATGGGCAAACGACATTGACCTGAAGGCATGTATAAAGGGCATTCCAATGTCAAAAACAACCTGTTTTGTTACTTTAGGGCTTGCTGTTTGGAGTAGTTTCTGGCGCTCTTTCCAAATTGATTGATAACAGGAAATGCATTATACACCTTCCATGGTCTTCTTTAAGGTCAGAATAGTTAAATGACCTAAAATGGCCCAGGTCAACATTTTGGTTTTGGGAACATGCTGCCAAGCGCAAACTTTGTCGCTTATTCAACTGCAAAACTCAAAGCATTTTGTATGATTTTGGTCGCCACGACCTTTAAAAGACCAAGCAAAGTCACTGACCTTAAATGAGCATGCGACCCTTGCTTAGAACAGTTATCCAGGTTCTAATGGGCCTTTGGAGACCAACATGCAATTGAAACTTTTTTGACCTTATTTGACTCGAAGGTCATAAACTGGGAACCTAAAACTTTGACCTAAGTAAGTTCACGTACAGGTTAATACACTCTGTAGATTTGGTGTCTCTAGCTCTCTTAGTTCCTGAGATCTTAGGGGAAGGGGGTCCAAATAGACCCCCAGCCACCCGAGCGATGGGTATCGAACCGGCCACGGGGTCGCTTGTTAATGGGTATAAAACCGTTTGCTAGATTTTATTTCGATGTTGACGAAACGTTCGCAGGGCTTTCTGCATGCTGAACCTATACGCATCAACAAAGAGATGAGGGTTGACGTTGCCTCTGATATCGATGAGCTGCACCATAACGTTGCATTACAACAGTGGGAGACCAACGCGAAGCGCCGAGGTGATATCAAGGTGCTTACCAGTTAAAAAGTTAAACCTACAAAAGAAGACTTCTCTTTACATCCTCAAAACGAAATATATTCCCCACGGAAATGCAATCCCTGGGAAGTTCGGTCCTGGTGAGGTCTACGTGTAAAAATGACTACAAACATGTGTTTTTGCCCCATATTTTTAACTGCGAACGCAATATCCATTAAATGTTTATAGTTGTACTCCTTTATTGACACAAAGCCGTGCATTTATAAGCATCAAATATGAGTGTAAAAACAAACACTGATTTGCAGCGGGCATTCATCAACGCTCGTTTTCGCACAAAAACGACTGTTTCGCGCTGCGTCGTCACGCGTCGCTGCTGTGACCGCTTCTCGCTACGTCGCGGCAAGCCGTCGTAGGGCGGCGGAGGCCAGGGCGCCGCTCTTACCGGCCAGCCGGGCGCACGGTCTTATGATCCGGCCGGCCGACCACGCGGCATGACGACATGACACGTCATACATTGACATGACAGCAGAATGACTGCTTGACACGGTGCCGTGCTGGTTTTAGACCCGGTGACTGCCAACTCATATCAAAATGCATCGCCATTTAACACATGCGTTACGGAAGCATTGCCGTCGCAACGGGAGCTTTTGACGCCATAGCTGATAAATAATTTTGTTCGCACTTGTGCCTTCCAGTTCCTTCCACAGCCTGAGTCAAGTCCTCTTCTCACCAAGCTGTCTGGAGACTGTCTGCTGAAGCAACTGCGTCCAGAAGCTCCAGCCCTCGGCGCTGTCAATTATTTGTGACTGTGGATCGTTCTACATTACCTTGCTTCCCCCACAGAACGTGGGACACTCACGATTCGAATAATTCAATTTGCTAAGCTGTTGGCTTCTCAAAAACTGACAGAAATTGGATTAGCTGCGACAGGGCCTCTGATTTCAGAACGTGAGCTTTTCCGTACGGGGTATGACCGCAGGAGAGCCGTGGGGGGTTTTTCCTTTAAGCGACTGACTTTGGCCGGGTTATTTACTTCAGCTAGCCCGTCATTTTTCGAGTTGGTTGTAACAGCAAGATATTCCAGTCAACTGCAATCCCGAGCCAACCTTAATTCTGGACATATGTCCAATGTTTAAGGAAATCGCGTCCCATCGCAGATGGTCGAGTTTTTTTTGCACACTTAGCTTTAGGCCAGATGCGTCATGACGTTGCGTTAACAAGCCCATTGACTTCCAAAGTAATTCTGCTTTGGTGCGCATTTCCATTCATGTGTCGTCGGCATATGCAGATACTTTGAACCCGATATATCCAAAGGATAGTCCATTTGTCTCAACTGTCACCGTTTCGTTGAAGCTTGGATTCTGTGCATAGCAGGAAAAGGCTGCAACTTAGCGGACATCCCTTCCTAAGCCTCGCAAGATAGAATAAAATCGTTACAGTTTTCTGTGTGCCCGCGTTTCGCTGGTGGAGTAGGTCATATTTCATACGGTTTACACAGTGAACAGTTCATCATCAGAATAGTCATCACTTTCCCAACACACTTGGTAAGGGTTATGGTCAAGACTGTAAGACGAGTTCAGGAGGCCGATGGGTTCCAATGATTCGGCCAAGGCTTGGTGTTTGCACTTCATGCGGGATCATCATGGTTGTGTCAATGGCGTTTTTATGGAGTGTGGTACTGGCCATATGCGTCTCTAACCGCGTCACAAATAAGGGGTATCAGTTCTTGCCACAGGATTTATGAAATGACACCGTGCAGCCATCCGGGACTGGGCTTGTGCAGCTATCCATGGATGCTAATGATGCTAGGAGCTCCTGTTCTGCAAGCGAACCTTTGCGCCCCTCCGCCTCCATTTTTGGTATGACAAACACGGAGGAAGAGGGGCTGACGGAATCATCGGCAGCGTTACGTACCGATCATTCAGTGACCTCGAATGGCTTTCCACTTGGGTGGAGCGGTGATATCACCATTTACAAGGAGGTGCAAAAATTATATAAGTGTCTATATGTTTGACGCCACAAAAATGGACTGGGGTTTACAGCACTTAACTGCTCACTAATTCATCTCTAGTCCTCCTCTTTTTCAGGCCCCAATCCCCTTTCTGCTGGTCTGGTGTAAAGACAAATGCAAACTTTTCCTAATTCCAGGCTTCCTCATCATGGCGTGTGCTCTAAAAACCTTACTTTCATGGTGTGATGTTTCTTCGTGATCGTTAGCTATGTTCGCTTTATTTGAATTGGTAGAAAATACACCTCAGGTGCCAGGCGACCTTTTGAAACTCCTCTTAGCCTACCTGTAAAGAGAACAACCACGCACACACAAAAGCACGTTGCCACGACCTCAACTAAACATACGGTGGAGACGCCAAATTTTTCACAGTGTGGTATGGAGTTAAAGGGAACTGGGTCTGCCAACAAGTTTTGTCATGCGAGATACACAGGCCGAGAAAAAGGCATCCAATGGGTGTTTCTCATCCCCCAACAAATTCTGGATTCCCACACATGTCGACTTTTGCGCATCATCTTTTCCGAACCGCTTCCTCATTGGATGAATCGCAATGTCACACTCATCTCCCATAAGCAATCAGGACTATTTCGAGACCAAAACTGTCGGATTGCTGTTACTCAGCGAACTCACCGAAAGAGGGCGTACCAAATGAATCGGAAACGTGCCAACTTCCATACAGCTAAACTTCTAACGATTTTGGGAAGCCCGTTCCTACCAACGATTAAGCAGCGATGAAGAAGCACAGCGCATACCATCAGTTTCAGCGGGCTATTGTCGAAGGCCAGCGGTCTATCAATATTTGGTCTCGTTCAGCGCGTTCGTGGGACTGCGCTACCGTCTTTGAGTATCTCCGTCATTGCTTGGTGAACGGCCATACACGTTGTGCGGAAATGAAATCCAGATGATAACTCTCGTCCTGATTTGCCGTTTTCAACAAACGGACTGATGGGGGGGGGGGGGGGGCGGGGGGCGGGTGCGACCCCCGCCGTTCCTGAACTAAGAAACATGGAGCCTCGCGTAAAAAAAACTCCAGTGGATTGTTCTGCACGAGATGTTGCGATTTGCAATAAGCTGTGTACTCCTAGGCTAAAAGACTGACCCCATTAGACTAGGTCAAAGGTAATTTTGTGTGGAATTACAACTTTTCGGCTTGATATGCTGATGTGTACAGGATCATGCCTGCCATGTCAAGGATGTCATGTCATTTCAAGGATGTCAGTGGTTCGTTTGAAGGGTAGTTTGGGAGCATGCTTCACCAGTACAGCTGCGAGCCGGTGCTGGACTTCGTTGTTGCGACTAGATAAGTGCGTAGAAGCTCTATTTTGTGCTGCTGTCGCTGTTTATATGTCCAGAAGACAAGTTCAAAATCATACAGGTGTTATATACGTGTAGCCTTATCTTAGCACAAAGGGTCAAATCTATTTCGGAGAACAATTTCGGAGGCATTATTTCACGACGGCTGTTTTCGCGCGCCAGGTGCCCGCTGCCCGGTGTTAGTTGCAACAGCCAACGCTGCTCGGTTTGGTGGAAGCTGCAGCGCCGGCCATCGGTGTTCCTGTTCCTGATGTCGCGAGCACGCGGGGTCAAGGCTTTTTTATGGGACCGCTTTTCATCTTTGGTCTATTTTGATCCGCTCTGTTCAGCACTAAGCAGCCCCCGTATCTTTCCAGACAAGGGGCCTAGTGGATAAAATATTAATGGGTTATTTTCCGGTCAGGTACTAAAGGCCATTTCTCTACAGCATGAAGTGGCTGCCGGCTGTTATGCTGGCGACACAGAGGCGAGGAAGCTGGTCGATACAGAAGTCTTAGACCAATCACACATTGGTCACCTGCCTGACGCTGGAGGCCCCCTAGCCGTGGTATTTGGCCCTGGATCGACGCAAGAGCCCTCATTGACGCAACAAACACCTTACCGCTGCAGTTGGTCCAATAAATGACACAGAGAACCCAGTTTGCTTTAACGAGCCCTTGGCGGAACTGGGTTGGAGGGCCTTCCGTTCCGCACTGGGGGCAATGACTGGCACAGGGCCTTTCCATTACCTCATTGGGGATGGCTTCAAAGGTCTCAGAGGGTCTTTCCATTGCCTCCAATGATAAGTTATCATATCTCCTTTCGTTGTCTAAGGGCCCCACCCAATACAAGAGGCCCTTTATCATTCGAGGTCCCATCCATGTCCCTGCTCAGTAAATGTTGCCCTGCCCTACGGGCCTTACCGACGCAGGCACTGTGTTAGAAACTGTGGGCCTCTGGCCAACACATGAACCTCACTGTCCCGGGGGTCACGACGGGTGCAACGTAAGGGTTCCGGTCTTGTCCCTGCGCTTGGAAAATGACCTCCCAGTACTCAGACCGACACGGAGCCAACTTTTCCGTGGTGATGGTCTCTGACCGAAATAGAAGCCCACATTGTACCAGGGTGCTCTCCATCGGTGCAACAAGCCATTTGGCTGACATTTAAGGGCCCGTCCCTGCGGCCCGGGGGTCCTCAATGTGACCTAGAGGCAGCCCTTTGTGTCCTCCAATCGGATTCTTGATCACCAGTCCCGAGAGGCCATTCGGGTCCCTTTGCAGACCCCTCGAACACTGCCCAGACCTAATCTGAGTTCTCCACTTGTTAGGTAGTGTGGTTCCCCGAATGGCACAGATGGTTCTTTATTGACTCAGAGCCAAGACTGGTGGAGATCGCGGGCTCCGGTCTTGCCTCCGCTGGGAAATAGACTATCATGCCCAGGCATGACGCTGGAGTAATCTGGTGGGAATCCGACGCGTGTCACGTTAAACGGTCGTTAAACCTGCACCACAGGGGCGTAGTTTTGCAAAATAGAATTAGGGCGGAGGCTGGCGGGGGAGGTGGAGCTGAGCGCGGAAAACCTTTTAAATACAATTAAAATAGCTCTTTCCCCCTGCTTTGACCTACTCTCCTCACAAGGTGATCGAGTCGGAATCACCCCCCCCCCCCCCCCCAACTAGATAAGAAACCACAGCCCTGCTCTAACACGGTTCGTCACTCTGTCTAGTCGGAAGATGTTGTAGTTGGGCATAATTGCCATTTTGTTTGGCGTCGACCGTCGAAACCACGTTTCAGTAATCGACGTAGGGCCGATGTGATGTTGCTTCAGACGTTGCATATGTACGGCGTCTGGAGTAAGGGGTGTAAGCTGATGTGCTCGGCAAGTAAAGGCAGTCATTCAAGCCTCCCGCTGGCGGCTGTGAGGAGAGGTGCAAGTTACTACGCAGCACTCGCGTCAGGCATGTTCGACGCGGCTCATGCTGCTTTGATGGCCATTGTCGGACGACTGCAGATATCGGTTCAGTGGGCTGGTGTCGATCGTCTGGTTTTCGTACCTGTTTCATCAAATATTCACGTCGTAGTGAAGGTCAGTATATTTCAAGGTTTTTCCGGACGCAGACGGTGAATACCTTGGTCACCTTTTCGGGTGTTTATATTCGACCAGTTTGTTTTCAATTTCCGATAAGGCGTCGTGCTAAACTAATGCAACTTGCTGCAGTCTGTAGAACCCGGTTATCACTAAATCATCGAAAAACACGGAGACAATAATACCAAATGAGGCCAAAGCCAACAAACCATAACAATTCGTTTAAGAAAATGCATGCAGCATGCAGAAAGTACGTAAAACACTCCAGTAAACAGGGTACGAGCATAGAGCTTAAACAAGACAAGCCCAGTCAACGCCACTCAGCTGAGCATGACGTCACAGTTTGCATTTTCTTTCTTCCTTTCACCTGAGAAGCGATTAGAAGAGACAATCTTCAAAATTACATGATTTTGAGCTTTCATTTCTAATGTCCTGCTCCATCCTGAACTCCAAAAGGTTTTGCGAGCGGGACAAACTCACCGTTGGGGGGGGGGGGGGGGGGGGAAATTGGGCATTGGGCGGGGTGGGGGCAGAAGCCCACCGAAAAGAATGCAAAGGGACACCCGTGGAAGCTTAAATCACTTCAAAACAGCACTTAAGACACCAAGCCTGAACAATAAACCGAAATAATAGCTTGGCAATTCTGCTGGCAAAATCAGTGAAATGGTCATTGGCTTTGCAAGCACATTGTTAAATTGCAGGTGGAATCGTGCGATGTGTTTTTAGATGATCTGGGTGCATCAGTTATAAGAAGGTATACTAACATGAAGTGTCCTCGCCCCATATTTGCCCCCATTGGTCCATATAGGGAAATCAAGAAGTAGATAGATAAACAGCCCAGATGTAATTGTACGATATATATGTATGAGCAGTATTAGTGTAACCACTGGGTGAGGGATATGTCCCCAGCTTCACGAGCTTGGATGTTGTTTGCCTGAGAAATGTAGGTATTTTATAGTGAAATTATTTTTCCCGCTGAAATTACTACTTTTTGTCAGGTTGTTGTAACCCCTAAGACTCCAGTCGATCTCTCCAATTCTGACCCCCCATCGTAGAGACGTGGTTGCGCTTATGCCCAAGACCACACACAATGATATAAAAAACGTTACCCATGGTCACAGTGGTTATCCAACATGCACTGAAAGGTTATCCTTAGTTTGGGATCAACATACCTACACGATCAAATCCAGCTATCGCATTACACACCCTTCTGGCTTCCACCACAGGCTCTCAACTTTGCAACCACAAAAATCTCGGTTGTGACGAGAAATGCAACAACATAAACGCGCATTGGACAGTGGGCGCCTGTCTAGGTACCATCTCCACGCGCTGCCGCTTACATATGAGACCATGGGTCAAGGTGAACAGAGTTGAGACACAAACACAAGCATGAAGCTGCATCTCCTTCCCCAGTTACCCCCATGACCAGTCCCAGTCGTCGTGGTTACAGTTAGTTGACAGTTGATGAAGTATGTGACGCAGGAGTTTTTGGTATCGGCAGCTTTGGACTCCAAAATGAGGATTCCGAAATCGAACGGTGCTCAACATAAGGACCAGGAAATGGTTGTTAATTGGACAGAAATCAAATATTGGATTTAAGATGTTTTGAAGGCATGTTGCTGTCTAAAACTGAATTCCTAGGCGACAAATTAGAGTGCAGACACCGTAAAATATAAGGTGGGTATCGGTATCAGTTGGGGATGATTTCCTTACTTCACGGATGTTCTCGTAAGATATGCCTGAAAAAGAAAGGAGCGTGGCCATAAATTGCCACCAGGGTATTTTTTTAGATAAATGAAATTAATTGTGCTCCTGGAACAGAACAGGCTGAGACGATGATACAGATTTTCACGCCATAAAAATATTGCATTTTTGAACCATTTTACGACGGTAGAAAATAAAACATTGCTTGGAATGCAAGGACAGAATCAAACTTTCCGAAACCGGCAAGGCATAACACAAGCCTTGAGCTAAAAACGGGAAAAACCTGAGGTGAGTTTGAATTGGCCTCTTTCGACGCCATCCTGCAAGTCCTTAGTTTGGGAAACCCCGATGTTTCCGTTCATCTGACAGTAATGTGGAAACATGTTCTTGTTAGCGCAACGATCACCAGGCACCGGAGGCAAAAACAGACTTTTCATATAAGGCCAAATGCAGGCTTATCTACAGGTCGGGGAAGGCTCAGAGGTGGGAAGGCGCCGCGCGTAGGCGTTGGGGTTTTCATCATTGTCACATTTCTTGCATGTTTTTGATGCTTGCGCCGTGTCCACCACAATTTTCGGATTTCAAGACACTGCGATCGCTTGTAAAAGGGACCGCAGAGAGAAGCTGTATTCTTCTAACATGCCCAACGTGGAGCCTGCTCTCTCACCGGCCTTAGCGTGGTTCCTTATTATTGTCCTCAACTTGGTCTGTCCTGGACCGTGGCGACGACCAATTACACCGGGAGTGTATGCGATTGCTCGCGTGGTGGCACCACCGCGCCTGGCAACGGCATGTACTCAGGCTGGTTAAATTGCGTTGAATATCACTACTTCCTAGCATCAACAAGCGTTTGCACTCCTGCTTCGCGGCGCTAAATTGCAAAACATATAACTTTGAACTATATATGTTTGCAGCTTGATTCACGGTTCTACGTGCTCTGGTTGTCTTTTAGCATTAATAAGTTGGATAAAGATTAGGATGTCTCAAGCTGGTTTGAATAATTCAAACTGCGCTTCAGTAATGAGTTTAACCAACATGCCATGCTGTTTACCACTTTCCATTTTTTTTTCTTATGGAAACAATATTGTGCTGTCTGCCCACGGAAAACACCATATATATATATATATATATATATATATATATATATATATACCGTACATTTTAGAATAATTGTATATACGTGTATATGTGATAGGATATATGACGTATATAGTACCGTATGCAAAAGGAGGCATTACTAGTTGAGTTTTGCCGGTCCTGAAGCATTTCTGTCGAACAATTACTTGTATAAGCATACCAAAGTCTACACGATCGCCCACAAAACATTATGTGATAGACCATCCGGCTCCACCGTCCCACCACCAACTGCCGACTACGGGAAAGCCTTGAACTACATCAGGTGACTGAGCGAATCGAAGAAGAATCTTACTAATACCATCTTGAAGACCGCGCCGGCAGAAATCAGGGAATTGTGGGCCAACGAAGCGATCCTTGTTCATGATCTAAAATACGTGAAAAATTGATCGAGAGGGATTGATATCGTCCCAACAGAGATATCAGCAAGAAATCAAAGAAAGGAAGAGAGTGACACGGAAATGACGCCACCGCGGAATTCAACAAGCTTTTCGATGTCGCGAAATGCAAGTGCACGTCTCATCGCAGCTTTCCATGTCCAATTGCCTGCACAGTGTATCAAGAGGAGGTTGCCTTGAAGGACCAGTGCAGGTACCGAAAGCCTACCCTGGGGTCATATGACCGGGATACGAATGTGACTAAGGCGGCTCGCGAGGTGTGGTGGATGGCCAGATAACTCCGGGGGCGTCGTGGCTCGGCCGCCAGTAAGGCGGTGGCTGCTGCTGAATCTGAGTCGCCTTCCCCGCCGAGTGCTGAGCCCGTGCCGGCTGCTGAACCAGCGCTGGGTGCTGGTGCTAAACTCGAGCCTGCTCCAGGACCAAGTGTTCTCAGCGCTGGCGACTCAGCCGAGAGCATGGATTCTTACACGGTTCCGAACATGTTGATAGGTGGCGACGGCGCCGATTGCTCGTTCCGATTGAGACCACTGTCACTGTTAATTGTAACGTTAACGAACTGACTAACACCGCTCTGGCGGTTGACAGCTACGGTGGCTCGAGCCGGGCCGCTGCTGCTATCATCCATGTCTTTCAACAAGACAGCAGAGGCGGACTGGCTACTTAAAATCAAATATCATAGATCATAGGAAGATATGCTGCGCAAGAGACATAGCGAGAAAGGAGACGGATCGTCAAAATGCTGGAGCAATCCACGAGTCAGCTTTAACCATCCTCTACTCCGACGGCCGCGAAGCCAGGAGCTACATGAGCCACACGGAGCCACAAGAATGCCGTCAAAAGACACGTGGTTGTCAACGCTGAGCCAGACAGCCTCTACCTGACTCATTTTACGTCTGAGTTCGACTGCGTTCTGCACTTGCTCAACGACCTGCGCTCCGTGAGCCCGCGATGCGACGCTCACATCAATGTGCTCGGCTGCAGTGGCACGGCCGTCAACGCCGAGGCGATAGGCGACGTGTTCCGGCTGCTTGAGCTGGCCACCGAGTCAGCCATACACTGGTTCATGTGCTAGCTGTACGGCAGCGAGCTGAACCTCCTCCATCTGCTGCTGAGCTTGGACGGCACGACCACGGGATCGAATTTTTTCTGAACCCATCGGCAAGACCTGCACCGGAGAAGTCTGGGAGAGAGACGTTGTGGCATTCAAGCCTATGCCGGGGCACGTGCCAAACCTACTGGTGGATCTGATTCAGCAGCTGAGCACCAACTAGCAGCTGCTGTACCTGCTGGCCCCCGGCGTTCAAAGCTGCTCTGTTCGAAGCGTGGCAACCCAGCGGCGAATCGGACCATCGGACCATGCCTGGTAGTTATGAAAACACATTTTCATCGAATTTATAGCAATTAGTGTTTAAACTTCATCAAGGATCAATTGATATTCAATGTGCTCACTGTGGACCATTTGCTTATTATCATGCCTTATGCCGTAGTACGTCGAATTATTTGCTGGCTGGTTCATGCTTACTAGTATATTTGTTGATAAGTATTCCGCCACATTTAAGGACTTTGGCTACCGGCATAGTAACATACACTAAAGGGGCGCAATAATGCTTGTATGACCTAATGCTCAGTTCGTAACGAATTGTTTTAATATTTTCGCTTCTGTTTTCAAATGGATGGCACTGGCCGCTCGCCTGCTCCTAGTTAACATCTCTACCGAGACCTCCAGCAGCGCTTTCAATGTCCTCGTCCAGTGTGTGGTCGGCCACTATGTGCCGGCATTGTCCGCCATCCGGCAGAACAGCGGCTTCTACTTTGGCTTACGCAACTTGTTCCGGGGCATCGCGCTGCTCCGCGAGCTGCCGCAGCACACATAGGCTAGGGTGCAGCCAGTCCTCCAGCGTAACGGGTACTGGGTCTGTCCGAACAGCTGCTGCTGGACGTGATGTGGGATGAGAACCACATGGTCCGTGAACAAGTGGTTCCGATCATCGCGCCCCTCGTGAGCAGTAAACCGAGGGTCTTCTTGAGCCCAGGGTCTTCGCCATCCCAGCGATAAACTTCGAGGCCGTGAGGTACACCGAACTGATCCCCTGGCACGGACCAGTCACACCGCCTCCACTGCGAGCCCCAGCGACTGCGAGCTGCAGAACAAAGTGCAGGCACCGCTGGCCATCTCGCCCTATCTGGTTCACGCTAGCAGTGCGACCAGCGCCGCACTGCCGAGGACGTCTGGGTCTGAAGCTGGACCTTCGACAATACGTGGAGCCCAGCTGCGACAGTATTTCTGCTATCGTGCGATCTCCGCCAACACGCGTTTTGGGTCTCCAGTCTGTGAGCAGCTGCTGTGTAGGTCGGTGCATCGAATACGCAGGCTCGGCAAGCAACAAGATGTGCATGGAGTCACCCCCCCCCCCCCCCGCCATCTTTACGCATATTTTACAGGTTGCAGAACTTGCTATATATATATATATATATATATATATATATATATATATGAAGTTGTACACCACGCAGTATATTCTGAGTCATACGTTATGCATGGTTTTGTTTGCATCACGTGAGTTCTCTTAGAGAAGTGAAAATCTTAAGCAATACTAACCAATATACTCGCACAACGAGTTTATATTCAACAGCACATAAAGTTTCCACCATATGGCAGTCAATCAGGCAATGTCTGATCAGCATATTAGACCTTAGATCGGGAGATTCTCGTACGACGGCTTAAGGAGCACTCGACAGCATCGTTTCCATACCCAAAGGTATTTTGTATCGCTTGACGCCCACGGCTTGGTGTTACCTGCGGCAGCGGACGCGGCCCAGCATAGGGTGACTGCACGCCGGGCGTCGTTTTACGGCGGTATTTCGATCGGCTCGCGCGTCACGAATTTAAGCTCTTGCGGAAAGCTTTTACCATACCGTGCACTTTTGGACTCCTGCGCCAACGAATTGCTTTGTCTCTCTTGGTTTTGTTACTGATGACACATCCTAATGTCCAGTGTCTATGGCTTACTCAGTTTGGCTTCGCATTGCTGAACTCGACGATGATTATATTATGGTCGGACGTAAAGCAGTCCACGAGTTCTCTTTTAGTTACTACAGTTCCTCGGAAAAGGAGTCACCTACAAGAAAAGGATATTCGCGATTTACTTATCATGTTTCTATGCTCGTACGTTAGCACACGAACAATTGGGTTTAGTGCACTCCATATAGCGACTAAGGATTTACTCGCCTGGACTCCTGGACAGCTTTTTAGATCCGTCATTGTTATGGCGCCACACAGACGCTGTAGTCCCATCCTTTTTTAACGATGAGGAAAAGTTGATGTCACCACACCATATAACAAATCCAGCTCACAATTAATCACACTTGTCAAGAAAAGAGCGTAATTCGTTTGGGCTAAATTTGTAAGCCAAGGTAACCGCACTTCCGCTCATCTTTGCGGCTGGAATAAAAAAACAACCTGACGTGCACCTGCAATTGCTTGAATTGACACTTGCACAGTTGGATTGCTCAGGATGGCAACCCCTCTTCTCCTATTGTCGCCGTGTGGAAAGAAACCTCCTCCGCTACATTCGCTAAACCAAATGTCCCCCGCTGTATCATAGGAATCTATCTCCTCAATAAACTCAACGTTTAATCTACGTTCCTTCAACCAGCAAAACAACTCCAGGCTCCATTGCCATTTGTGAATGCCATCTTACTGAGCATCGTGCGTTGGTCGAGCGACCATCGAGTGAATTGTGAGCGACCACAAGCGACTAGGATCCTGCGCAAGACGTAAGCAGTCTTTAATCCCTATGAAGGTCAGACGGTCCCGGTTTCCCTCCTCCTGTTTGCAGGTTCAGCCAGCCCCGCCCCAGCCCCTTCCCTTCTACCACCGCTAGTGTTGCGTCGGCCCTAACGTGACGCGGCTCGAGCGTGGCGGGGCGCGGAGACGGCAGGACGCGCCGCCCGCCAGCAAAGTTGTACTCTTATGAAGCGCTGAATCGAAATTTATGCCACGAGGCCCGCTTCAGGTTAAAGGCCATTAGCAGCATGGCTTTCGTGCGAATGACACTGCAGCCCTTTGTGTGGCCTCGGGGTGAAGGAGGCGGTGCCATTCGACAACTTACAGCAGGCCGTTCCGTGAACTTTCGTCAGTACCTTGATATACGTTTGTGTAACAGCTATACTCTGCTCAGCGATATCGCGCACGTGGGCTGTGTTTTCCAACGAATTTAACATTTGCCTCATGACGTTGCATGCTTCAAATTAATGAGAGGCCATTCTTGTCCTTTGAGCGTCTTTGAGTTCCGTGGTCCATAAACCTTGCAGGCGTCACATGGATACAGACGTCACCGTTCCTCCCTGTGGACACTCTGTGACGCAGCGCAGACGTGACCCGCAGTGCGACGGAGGCGTCTGACCTTTGGCGAGCGCGGCTGACATTTCCCGGGTGAATGGGCCCTGTTTTCGCGCTGGTAACTTTGACGACGCGTGGGCCGCGGCCGTCACGCTCGCAGGCACGTCATGTTTCATTCAGCGCCACCTGGAGCGACGCGGACGAACTGGGCAGTGGGACGGTACCCCTGGGCCCTTGCCTGGCTCTGACATTTCCACCGGCACAGCCGCCCCTGTCCGCCGCAGCACGGGCACATGCTAGTTATCCCGCTAACCAGCTGTGACGTTTCTCAGCACTTGGCAACGTGGTGTGTTATATTTGCAAGCATGTGAAGGCGCATTCCAAAAGGAAGCTCCGTTACGGTTTGCACCGTTGTGAAAGTCTCACGTCACGCAGCACTTCCTTTTATTTTCAAGATGAAGTTCAACCTAGTTTTCTTGCACACAAAAGGCGGTAGCGCCATGTGTAGTTTGGTTTTTCATAGATGCAGCACCGATGCAGAGCTCTACTTGACATACTGCCCGAAATTTTGTTTTCATTTCGACGCTGGTCTGCAGCTTTCGGTAATCAGATGCATGGCCTTGCAAAAGAAGGCGTTCACAAAGAAATTTTAGCAATGTATGACAACACTTTTCCGAGTCAAAGGTGCGTAGCTGGCTACGGGAGTTCGAGGAGCGTAGGGCGAGCGTGCGTGACTTCTTGTCACACACCGGCGGTCTCTCGGCACTGACTGGTCCACCCACGCCACCAAACTGGACGCTTTGATAAGGGAAGATCGTTGTGTGATGGCCGACCAGATAGCTCGGAATCTCGGTATGACCTCCGGAACAGGCCACCTATCATTCATGATCGCAAGCATGACGATGATGCAAAACATGAGTAAACGCCTCCTTCCGGCCTTCGCCGAGGACCGCCCAGGAAAGACACGCGGTGGGTTCATTCTTCGCCACAACGTTCCGCATCATCGCGCCCTTGGTGTGATTGGAACCCTGACTGATGATATCGAGCAGCTCAAACAGCATCCTCACAAACAGCCATGTGGACATCCCCCACTGGGTTCTGGTTGTCCTTTAAAATTAAAGATCATTATCAGTGGCGTCACTTTTCAATTGCGGTCCGCTCTAGGATTGGCCAAACTCCAGTATGGCAACATGCACCCTCAGAGCTCCGGCGAAGCCATGACACCCCTAGTATGCGCCGAGAGGTGATGCAGTAAAAAGTAGGGAAAATGCACTAAAAGACGAGTCATTGGTAATTAACTCAGGTCAACCAATTCCCCGTCTTCCGGCAAACGAAAATTGCTTTTGGAACCCACGGCTTCTTCACTTCGGTGAGGTCATCCATCCTTGGACAATATCCATAACCCGGTTAATTTTACGTCCACTGATAGTGGACCAATTGCACTTAATGAAAGTATTGTATTTTTGTGATTGAAATCATCATGCCCGACTTCATGGGGCCCCCATTTTTCAATTTAGCAACCTAAAGGCAGCGAAATATCCGCTCGAAAGACCAGACAAAGTCGCATGCATGAACCGCACCCACTCATGTATGCGACGTTGCTTACTATAAACGGCGGACCGATGGCAAACCTATATGCTTTATTTAGGTGTGACATGAGGGCACCTACGTCCGGTCGCCAGGACATTTAAACCTTTATTTTTTTTCAGCTGGATCTAACGGGCTTGAACAGCATGCATGCAAAAGTAGGGAAGTTACATAGAAAAATGGTTCATCAGTGACAAACTTAAGCCAACAAATTCTCCGCTTACCGGCTCACTTATTTCAGTGAAACGTGCTCCAAATATTTGGTGCCTTAAGCTCTGAAACTGTTCTGAACAAGTACTTGCAACAACCTTTTGCTCATCACATCAATATGAAGCAAGTCAAAGCATCAAGGCAGTATTAGGGTAGCTAGCATTTACTTTCGTGACCCTGGGTCAAGTACTCCATATGTAAAGTACTGATGCCTAGGAAATGTGTGTGTTAAAAATACACATTGGAAATATGTGTGTACCGAGCGATGTCGAATGGCACCTGGCGAATCAGCGCGCCTAGTTCGATCAGATCTGATCAGAACCAAGGGACATGCGTCATCTACTTATATGTTTGTAGTTTGACATTTCGGGTCCTCTATTCATTCCCAAAAGCGATAACTAGCTCTTCATTTCTTGTCCGCAATTGACACATTAGAAGCAGAACATAAAACACGAGCATACAAGCAACAATGGACTTCTCATGAGATAATACTCACTGCCGTTTTGGCCTGGCGAAAACAAATCATCCGCTACCCTTGCAGGAGGCATGTAAACGCGTCAAATTACAATGCCACGCGCTGATAACCAATTTCCGCATGGTTTTATCAAGGTCGCGTATCTGTCCATGCTATTTGTTGGCGATGCCGCTCCAAAGAGATCATTCAACTGTGTGATGGTTTGTTTAGCACTGGTGTGTCGTCATGAAGGAGTAGAGCTTCCAGAATATTGGGCTGTGCTGTGTCGTGTGCAGGGGTTAAAATTTCAGTGTTTGTGTGTGACCGTTTGCGCGTGAGACAAGTTCTGCAGTCGCGTTGCATGTAGTCTCTTGGTGCCCCTCCGTGAGGTGCATGGTGAAGCGTCGGGACAAAGATGCTGTAGTGCTACACCAGTGTAGGTCAGCTAATGAAACCTACGACCTTTGTTGGGGCAAGCTTATTTGTGTACTACATTGGTACGCCGCAACATCTCTGTCTTGGATGTGTTGTTTTGCATATGAGATCTCAAGTTTTGCGATTTTGTAAGACATCTGCAATCTAAGTAAACTCCCGTCCACCCTGGTTAGGATTTAGGACACTAAGTTTTTAGTATCTTCTCGTCAATTTTTTGTTAAGCGCCTATTCACCAACGTTCCAACTGAAGTCACCATTAACATCAGCCTACATGCGGTGTATCATGATCGGTGCGGAGTTCTTCCCCTCTGCAGCTTTGTTCCGTCATCCCCGAGAGGCTCTTGAGAGCATGGGCTTCTGATGCGCCGTCCAGAAGCCCCGATGAGAAACTATTACCGATGAAGAAGATCAGCACGGAAAGATGGGGCGGCTATGGGTTTCCCGTCGAATTCTTGTTTGCCAATTTGTATATGCCTTATGTCCAAAATGTAGTGCTTAGTGATCATGCGATCGCCCCGCAACATGCTGCAGGTATGTCGATGACATGCTGGTTGATGTCAGGGGATTAGATCGTTTGCTCCGTCTCATTGCAGCGTTTGAGAGTAATGCAGTCCTCCACTTCACGTATGATGTATGAGCGCAAATAACCAAGGCAGTTGACGCACCCTTAAAACTCATTAACTAACTAGACTAGCACTTCACGCATGAGAGAAGCCGGCACGACTAACCTTTCTTCCCAGATTTGCTGGAAGAAACATGTCGGAGCGTTTCGTAGCAGCCGTAGATCGAAAGCTCTCTGATGCTGGAGTCACGATGAGGGCCCTTAGTGAATATCCCGAATGGGATAAGATATAAAGAGCGTTATGAAAGCTGTTGTTCGTAGGGCATGCGTAGGTGTTCAAACTATCATCTTTTACATGCTGACCTCAATGATACGTAACACGTATTAGCGAGCAACGGGTACGATGACGGTACAGCTGACAACGAAGCATCACTTGCTTGGAAGTTACTTAAACCACCACCAAAAACCTAACACCAGTTCATCCAAAACACCTTCAACTGTAAATATATGAAACCAGCCTATAAAATTGATGAGAAGCTACTGAAAAATTTGGTATATAAAACTACACTACACCACACTACAGCTCTCGTCTCACGCTCAAGATGTTCATATAAAACACCAGAATGTTGGCATCTACACACGACACAAGAGAACTTAACATTCTGGAAGCTTTCCCCATTCATGACCACACACCAATACTGAACAAACAAACCCCCCACACAGCTGAATTTTCTCTTTGAAGCAACATCGCCAACAAATGGCACGGACGGGAACACTGATATAGGTATAGGTATAGGTATAGGTATATATATATATATATATATATATATATATCTATATACATATATATATATATATATATAT
>NW_023596297.1:30678711-30710912 GCF_011947565.3 Pollicipes pollicipes | reverse complement strand
TATATATATATATATATATATATATATATATATATATATATATATATACATATTTAAATGCGACGCATGGAGAGCAGATTCAGCGCCAGAGTGTTGACAAACAAATGTGCGTACCACCGCGATTCGTGTCGTGCCGTGTGTCGCTGAAGTTGCGAGATCTTGTGCTATTGTTTGCGTGTGGAGCGAACGAGGTGATCGAGGAGACCAGGCCTGTTGGTATGAATGAGTGGTTTACTTGTATGTAGATAGTGACTCCTAATTCTGTAGCTTGAGATATTATTAACAACTGAGTACTAATGCATCCTTTAAACAGGATCCATCCCGTAGCTAAATCTTCCATGTTCCTCTACCATGCTTAGTCCCCACAGTGTACCAAAAGAAAGCTGCAAGGAAAATCTGAATACAAAAGGGACGCAACGAAGATAACTGAAACGGACGCTTGAGCCCAGGAGGCTATGCGCTCTAATCCAAGACAAGACAAGTAGCTATCGCCCGTAGCTAGCTATCGCAATAGACTTGGAATCAATAGGGCAGAACTTCCACCAGATCGTCAGACTCGTTTGATGGGCATCGTGCAGTCCTTCAGGCTGAGCCATGTTAAGTTCGTAACGGTCACGGGTGGCGATAAACATGAAACACCCCTAGCAGCACGGCTAGGCTAGGTCACGAATCAGGAGGAGCTAGGCGACCGCGTCGTACTCTCAAGCAAATGCACGCTTGAAGGGCAGCTTGACTCGAAGGCACAAAACCGTCCATTTTCGGTTAGGAGACGGTTGGCTCGTTTCCTGTCCCTCACGTGATATCAGGCGTGATGACATGGGGAGACATTGGTCCCGATATGGTCAGGGACCAGTTCGGGCCGCCCGGACGCAGAGCTATGCACGGCGATGACTGGGTCCATCCGTTGGTATGCATCGCCTCGGAGAGATCAGACACGGTCCGTCCTCTTCCGGTGCGATGCACGCCAGACTTCATAAGCCCTTGATGGCGGAACGTTCGGTACGGACAGGTATCCCGCCATTGACGCTTATTGGAAAGACGACAAGGTACTGAGTCTCGAACAGGTCAGCCAGGTCGAGTCTCCAGAGTTATCCGGCCGTAGAGACTGTAAGACGTAAGATCAGGTTATCCGGGCGCTCGTTGTCTGTCGATGGGTTCCCCCTCCCACCGGTTGCGTTGTCTACCTGCAGGCCTCTGAGGGTGCACTGTGGGCTGGTGCCTTGCAAAGGCAGGCGAGGGCAAGCGCGTAGAAGTGCCGCAGGCGACGCCTCCGTACTGCACGTTGTGTCGCCGAAGGCGCATACGCAGCCGCGAGGTGTATCTGTGAAAAGTTCCTATGGTCATTTCTATGTAAGCCAGCACAAATATTTCAGGGCGATGCCGTCGCCCATCTGCCGTTAACAGTATATGCCGCCCCCTCTCCCTTTCCCATCTCTTTTCCTCACCCCCTTCTCTTTATCTCTCCCTCTCTCTCTCTCTCCCCCCTCTCTTCTCTTCTCCGCTCTCTCTCTCTCTCCTCCCCCCCCCTCTCTCTCTCTCTCTCCTTCTCTCCTCCTCTCTCTATCTATCTCTCTTCTCTTCTTCTAGACCTCTTCTCGCTCCATCTCTCTGTCTCTCCTAGTCTCCCTCCACTTATCATCACCTCATCTCTCTTCGAGTCTGCCCCTCCTTTTTTGGCTAGTTGTGCAGAATCTTCCGCGGCTTTCCCAAATATTTTCCATGCTCAGCGACGGGCGCTCGTGACTGCATTGGAGAGGCGTTCCCATCGCACCGAAAAGCTATCCAGATGAACAGCGCGAGATGCCCATTTCTCTGCCCTCCCTGGCACGTGAGCTGCCACTTCCTGTCCCTCCCCATCCCAATTATCCGTCGCCGAGGTCCCCTGCGCCCCTCCGTCTCACCGCTGCTCATCACCTTGTCGCTGGAGTCCGCGCGCCCTTCGGTCCATGTCCCCTTGGCTCGGCCGGATCCTGGTGGTCGAGGGTGTGGCCGTGCAGATTAGTCGCGGGGCGTCCAAACAGCCAGCTTTGGCTCAAACATCCGGTGCATGGGGCCCTCAGCACGCCATAAAGGTCTATCAGCTTGTCGCCTGCACTGCGGTTGGATTTCCGGCAGCTTGCACGGATTTGTCTTTAATCAGGTCCTTCAGCATCTCTTCTAGCAAGGGCAAAGCTGTCCAAGTTGGAGTATCCATGTTCCACTTACCCGTGACGGAACCTGAAGCAACACCCACCCCCGGGCATTGCAAGTCTATGCACCGCAAAAACACTGGTGTCATCGCTACTTGACCGTTTTCATTGCGATGAGGCCGGCTCTGAGCTGGTTTCTGTGAGTGAGGTAGCAGACACACAGACATAATACAACCTTGGAAGTGTCGCCTCATCAACGGCACCTAAATGCGACACGTGTTAGCACCCGAACATCGCGCTATGAACTATGGAAATCATGTGCGTCTCCCATAAGAAACACTGTCAGTGGAGTGATGCCGTGCCGTGACTGAAAGGGGTGTAGGAAGAATAGCTTTCGGGGGCATGTGGAGGCAGACAGTCACGTGCTAAGCGAATTCGGACTAGAAAAAAAATAGTGAATGGCTGGAAAAGGCCAACGATTTTCGCATTCAGCGGAGAGATCAACGTCGCGGGAAGTGAAGGTGGAATATCATGTGATTCAGGGCAGACCTGATACGCTGTTTCAGGCGTCAGGACCATGGTGACGCTACCGAGCATCGTCCAGGCACCAGCTATCAGATGACACCACTGATGCGGTGAAAGGCACCAGCTGTGACGGATGGCGCACTGTTCTTGCAAACAGTGCCGCACTTTCATCGTGGATGAAAAAAAACTGCGGAAAATGCAGGACGAGGGCCGAAGGGTATTCTTAAGTAGGCTTTTAATTTAGGATGTGGTGTTTTTACAGAAGGTCACGGGCAATGGGGTAAATTTCAGCGATTTGCAGCGTGTGTTGCATCAAAAGGTGCCGACCCAATGATGAAGGTGCCAACCCGATGATGCCGACCCGATGTGGTGAAGACGAACTACACCAATGGTAATCAAGCACATCAAAACATGCTCAACTTGAGGTTTGTCTAAAGCTGCACATGTTGTGCATTCCAAATGATATTTGTAGCAATATATCCACTAAAATGGGTTATTCCACTGAAAACTATCCATGTCTTCTAATTTTTAACTTGACATGCTATGTTAGATTGGGTACTGGCAATCGTTTAATAAAGCTAATTTTTTGTGTGGATGAGAAACAGGCGACAGCCCGATGAAATGAACGAAACATATATTCAGTCCACATCTCTTGCATTTTATAATAAACTGTAGGCTGTAGCTAAAGCCATTTGGTGAAAACTGCACCAGATTATCTTCATGACCAATGGCAGATGCATCCACAGGTTGCTGCGGATTTTACCTCACCAACTTTTCATATGGTATGGAGTTTTCCACACCTGCTCCATATGGCACGGAGTTTTCCACACCTGCTCCATATAGCACGGAGTTTTCCACCCCTGCTCCATACTAAGTGCCGCCGTTGGTGGCAGCTCACGATAGTGCGCTCTCGTGACCGTTGAGATTGTGCAGCACGCTGCAAGCCGTGGCAGCAGTTTCGTTGCACATGAAGAGCTTCGCTCTGACTGAGTTCTCGTTGAACGCACAAGTTAATCTTGGCGCACCTCCAGCGGATGGCGGAGCTCTTTCGATTAGCTGCCACCGCCTTTTGCCCTGCTGGAGGACTGCAACAGTCACAAAACGGTCTGGAGATCGAGCGCACGTTCATCGCGAGCGACCGTACAAAGCGCGCTGAACCGTGCAAAGCTCTACGTCCTGAATACCTGTGAGCCCGCTCACGCGAGATTGCTTCAGCGAATATTATCCAAGCTCGATTTGTCCATTCGCTCGCCTGTCTTACAGCCACATCACTCCTGGACCTTGGCTAGGACAGACACGGCAAAGTAGAAATGCGGCCGCTACCCAAAGAGCAGTCATTTCACTCCGGGTAGCGAGCACCTTCCAATCGCTACGGCCGTCGCAGAGTTGTGAGCGAGGCCCGTGAGGTAACATGTGCGTGTCCATCGGTAGGTGATGCCTTAGGAGGTATTATAGCTAACGGCAGTGTTAGTATCACAGCTGACTGTCAACGAGACGAGCATGTTTTTTGCTATCCTCGCTATCGCAGATAATCACGGTTCCAGACTCTAGTGTGGTCCCCAGCGCTATGAACGAGCTATTACAGCGAGTTTTCCAGAGTGCTTTGTCATGAATCGATATGTCAGGAAGGAAATAATGTGTACGAAGTACACAGACTTTGATGCAACACTTCAACACTTCTATTTGCGGTCACAGGAGGTTTTATGTCACTTCCTCATACATTAGCACGCGTTCGGGTGGGGGTCAACTTGACCCCCCGAAGGTTTTCCGGAATAGTTTCCCAACGGCACGGCGTAGCTTCGCCAAATTATGCATAGCTATAGACAATTGAGTAGCGGATCGTCTGACATCACAAAGTTAGACTTACCTTCTAAGGTCGCTGCCGTATGGCAGGTCAAAGTTCGGCCATCGTTTCAGCGAGGGTAATTTTTAGGGAATTTTTCAATCTGATCCAGCAACGGGGTGTTGGACGAAGCTATACGTCTCTGAGACACCTTCTTAGGCAACAGAACAGTTGAATGGGCAAACGACATTGACCTGAAGGCATGTATAAAGGGCATTCCAATGTCAAAAACAACCTGTTTTGTTACTTTAGGGCTTGCTGTTTGGCGTAGTTTCTGGCGCTCTTTCCAAATTGATTGATAACAGGAAATGCATTATACACCTTCCATGGTCTTCTTTAAGGTCAGAATAGTTAAATGACCTAAAATGGCCCAGGTCAACATTTTGGTTTTGGGAACATACTGCCAAGCGCAAACTTTGTCGCTTATTCAACTGCAAAACTCAAAGCATTTTGTATGATTTTGGTCGCCACGACCTTTAAAAGACCAAGCAAAGTCACTGACCTTAAATGAGCATGCGACCCTTGCTTAGAACAGTTATCCAGGTTCTAATGGGCCTTGGAGACCAACATGCAATTGAAACTTTTTTGACCTTATTTGACTCGAAGGTCATAAACTGGGAACCTAAAACTTTGACCTAAGTAAGTTCACGTACAGGTTAATACACTCTGTAGATTTGGTGTCTCTAGCTCTCTTAGTTCCTGAGATCTTAGGGGGAGGGGGTCCAAATAGACCCCCAGCCACCCGAGCGATGGGTATCGAACCGGCCACGCGGTCGCTTGTTAATGGGTATAAAACCGTTTGCTAGATTTTATTTCGATGTTGACGAAACGTTCGCAGGGCTTTCTGCATGCTGAACCTATACGCATCAACAAAGAGATGAGGGTTGACGTTGCCTCTGATATCGATGAGCTGCACCATAACGTTGCATTACAACAGTGGGAGACCAACGCGAAGCGCCGAGGTGATATCAAGGTGCTTACCAGTTAAAAAGTTAAACCTACAAAAGAAGACTTCTCTTTACATCCTCAAAACGAAATATATTCCCCACGGAAATGCAATCCCTGGGAAGTTCGGTCCTGGTGAGGTCTACGTGTAAAAATGACTCCAAACATGTGTTTTTGCCCCATATTTTTAACTGCGAACGCAATATCCATTAAATGTTTATAGTTGTACTCCTTTATTGACAAAAAGCCGTGCATTTATAAGCATCAAATATGAGTGTAAAAACAAACACTGATTTGCAACGGGCATTCATCAACGCTCGTTTTCGCACAAAAACGACTGTTCCGCGCTGCGTCGTCACGCGTCGCTGCTGTGACCGCTTCTCGCTACGTCGCGGCAAGCCGTCGTAGGGCGGCGGAGGCCAGGGCGCCGCTCTTACCGGCCAGCCGGGCGCACGGTCTTATGATCCGGCCGGCCGACCACGCGGCATGACGACATGACACGTCATACATTGACATGACAACAGAATGACTGCTTGACACGGTGCCGTGCTGGTTTTAGACCCGGTGACTGCCAACTCATATCAAAATGCATCGCCATTTAACACATGCGTTACGGAAGCATTGCCGTCGCAACGGGAGCTTTTGACGCCATAGCTGATAAATAATTTTGTTCGCACTTGTGCCTTCCAGTTCCTTCCACAGCCTGAGTCAAGTCCTCTTCTCACCAAGCTGTCTGGAGACTGTCTGCTGAAGCAACTGCGTCCAGAAGCTCCAGCCCTCGGCGCTGTCAATTATTTGTGACTGTGGATCGTTCTACATTACCTTGCTTCCCCCACAGAACGTGGGACACTCACGATTCGAATAATTCAATTTGCTGAGCTGTTGGCTTCTCAAAAACTGACAGAAATTGGATTAGCTGCGACAGGGCCTCTGATTTCAGAACGTGAGCTTTTCCGCACGGGGTATGACCGCAGGAGAGCCGTGGGGGGTTTTTCCTTTAAGCGACTGACTTTGGCCGGGTTATTTACTTCAGCTAGCCCGTCATTTTTCGAGTTGGTTGTAACAGCAAGATATTCCAGTCAACTGCAATCCCGAGCCAACCTTAATTCTGGACATATGTCCAATGTTTAAGGAAATCGCGTCCCATCGCAGATGGTCGAGTTTTTTTGCACACTTAATTTTAGGCCAGATGCGTCATGACGTTGCGTTAACAAGCCCATTGACTTCCAAAGTAATTCTGCTTTGGTGCGCATTTCCATCCATGTGTCGTCGGCATATGCAGATACTTTGAACCCGATATATCCAAAGGATAGTCCATTTGTCTCAACTGTCACCGTTTCGTTGAAGCTTGGATTCTGTGCATAGCAGGAAAAGGCTGCAGCTTAGCGGACATCCCTTCCCAAGCCTCGCAAGATATAATAAAATCGTTACAGTTTTCTGTGTGCCCGCGTTTCGCTGGTGGAGTAGGTCATATTTCATACGGTTTACACAGTGAACAGTTCATCATCAGAATAGTCATCACTTTCCCAACACACTTGGTAAGGGTTATGGTCAAGACTGTAAGACGAGTTCAGGAGGCCGATGGGTTCCAATGATTCGGCCAAGGCTTGGTGTTTGCACTTCATGCGGGATCATCATGGTTGTGTCAATGGCGTTTTTATGGAGTGTGGTACTGGCCATATGCGTCCCTAACCGCGTCACAAATAAGGGGTATCAGTTCTTGCCACAGGATTTGTGAAATGACACCGTGCAGCCATCCGGGACTGGGCTTGTGCAGCTATCCATGGATGCTAATGATGCTAGGAGCTCCTGTTCTGCAAGCGAACCTTTGCGCCCCTCCGCCTCCATTTTTGGTATGACAAACACGGAGGAAGAGGGGCTGACGGAATCATCGGCAGCGTTACGTACCGATCATTCAGTGACCTCGAATGGCTTTCCACTTGGGTGGAGCGGTGATATCACCAATTACAAGGAGGTGCAAAAATTATATAAGTGTCTATATGTTTGACGCCACAAAAATGGACTGGGGTTTATAGCACTTAACTGCTCACTAATTCATCTCTAGTCCTCCTCTTTTTCAGGCCCCAATCCCCTTTCTGCTGGTCTGGTGTAAAGACAAATGCAAACTTTTCCTAATTCCAGGCTTCCTCATCATGGCGTGTGCTCTAAAAACCTTACTTTCATGGTGTGATGTTTCTTCGTGATCGTTAGCTATGTTCGCTTGATTTGAATTGGTAGAAAATACACCTCAGGTGCCAGGCGACCTTTTGAAACTCCTCTTAGCCTACCTGTAAAGAGAACAACCACGCACACACAAAAGCACGTTGCCACGACCTCAACTAAACATACGGTGAAGACGCCAAATTTTTCACAGTGTGGTATGGAGTTAAAGGGAACTGGGTCTGCCAACAAGTTTTGTCATGCGAGATACACAGGCCGAGAAAAACGCATCCAATGGGTGTTTCTCATCCCCCAACAAATTCTGAATTCCCACACATGTCGACTTTTGCGCATAATCTTTTCCGAACCGCTTCCACATTGGATGAATCGCAATGTCACACTCATCTCCCATAAGCAATCAGGACTATTTCGAGACCAAAACTGTCGGATTGCTGCTACTCAGCGAACTCACCGAAAGAGGGCGTACCAAATGAATCGGAAACGTGCCAACTTCCATACAGCTAAACTTCTAACGATTTTGGGAAGCCCGTTCCTACCAACGATTAAGCAGCGATGAAGAAGCACAGCGCATACCATCAGTTTCAGCGGGCTATTGTCGAAGGCCAGCGGTCTATCAATATTTGGTCTCGTTCAGCGCGTTCGTGGGACTGCGCTACCGTCTTTGAGTATCTCCGTCATTGCTTGGTGAACGGCCATACACGTTGTGCGGAAATGAAATCCAGATGATAACTCTCGTCCTGATTTGCCGTTTTCAATAAACGGACTGATGGGGGGGGGGGGCGGGGGGAGGGTGCGACCCCCGCCGTTCCTGAACTAAGAAACATGGAGCCTCGCGTAAAAAAACTCCAGTGGATTGTTCTGCACGAGATCTTGCGATTTGCAATAAGCTGTGTACTCCTAGGCTAAAAGACTGACCCCATTAGACTAGGTCAAAGGTAATTTTGTGTGGAATTACAACTTTTCGGCTTGATATGCTGATGTGTACAGGATCATGCCTGCCATGTCAAGGATGTCATGTCATTTCAAGGATGCCAATGGTTCGTTTGAAAGGTAGTTTGGGAGCATGCTTCACCAGTACAGCTGCGAGCCGGTGCTGGACTTCGTTGTTGCGACTAGATAAGTGCGTAGAAGCTCTATTTTGTGCTGCTGTCGCTGTTTATATGTCCAGAAGACAAGTTCAAAATCATACAGGTGTTATATACGTGTAGCCTTATCTTAGCACAAAGCGTCAAATCTATTTCGGAGAACAATTTCGGAAGCATTATTTCACGACGGCTGTTTTCGCGCGCCAGGTGCCCGCTGCCCGGTGTTAGTTGCAACAGCCAACGCTGCTCGGTTTGATGGAAGCTGCAGCGCCGGCCATCGGTGTTCCTGTTCCTTATGTCGCGAGCACGCGGGGTCAAGGCTTTTTTATGTGACCGCTTTTCATCTTTGGTCTATTTTGATCCGCTCTATTCAGCACTAAGCAGCCCCCGTATCATTCCAGACAAGGGGCCTAGTGGATAAAATATTAATGGGTTATTTTCCGGTCATGTACTAAAGGCCATTTCTCTACAGCATGAAGTGGCTGCCGGCTGTTATGCTGGCGACACGGAGGCGAGGAAGCTGGTCGATACAGAAGTCTTAGAGAGACCAATCACACATTGGTCACCCGCTTGACGCTGGAGGCCCCCTAACCGTGGTATTTGGCCCTGGATCGACGCAAGAGCCCTCATCGACGCAACAAACACCTTACCGCTGCAGTTGGTCCAATAACTGACACAGAGACCCCAGTTTGCTTTAACGAGCCCTTGGCGGAACTGGGTTGGAGGGCCTTCCGTTCCGCACTGGGGGCAATGACTGGCACAGGGCCTATCCATTACCTCATTGGGGATGGCTTCAAAGGTCTCAGAGGGCCTTTCCATTGCCTCCAATGATAAGTTATCATATCTCCTTTCGTTGTCTAAGGGCCCCACCCAATACAAGAGGCCCTTTATCATTCGAGGTCCCATCCATGTCCCTGCTCAGTAAATGTTGCCCTGCCCTACGGGCCTTACCGACGCAGGCACTGTGTTAGAAACTGTGGGCCCCTGGCCAACACATGAACCTCACTGTCCCGGGGGTCACGACGGGTGCAACGTAAGGGTTCCGGTCTTGTCCCTGCGCTTGGAAAATGACCTCCCAGTACTCAGACCGACACGGAGCCAACTTTTCCGTGGTGATGGTCTCTGACCGAAATAGAAGCCCACATTGTACCAGGGTGCTCTCCATCGGTGCAACAAGCCATTTGGCTGACATTTAAGGGCCCGTCCCTGCGGCCCGGGGGTCCTCAATGTGACCTAGAGGCAGCCCTTTGTGTCCTCCAATCGGATTCTTGATCACCAGTCCCGAGAGGCCATTCGGGTCCCTTTGCAGACCCCTCGAACACTGCCCAGACCTAATCTGAGTTTTCTTGTTAGGTAGTGTGGTTCCCCGAATGGCACAGGTGGTTCTTTATTGACTCAGAGCCCCGACTGGTGGAGATCGCGGGCTCCGGTCTTGCCTCCGCTGGGAAATAGACTATCATGCCCAGACATGACGCTGGAGTAATCTGGTGGGAATCCGACGCGTGTCACGTTAAACGGTCGTTAAACCTGCACCACAGGGGCGTAGTTTTGCAAAATAGAATTAGGGTGGAGGCTAAGGGGGGAGGTGGAGCTGAGCGGAAAACCTTTTAAGTACAATTAAAATAGCTCTTTCCCCCTGCTTTGACCTACTCTCCTCACAAGGTTATCGAGTCGGAATCCCCCCCCCCCCCCCCAACTAGATAAGAAACCACAACCCTGCTCTAACAAGGTTCCTCACTGTCTAGTCGGAAGATGTAGTTGGGCATCATTGCCACTTTGTTTGGCGTCGATCGTCGAAACCGCGTTTCAGTAATCGACGTAGGGCCGATGTGATGTTGCTTCAGACGTTGCATATGTACGGCGTCTGGAGTAAGGGGTGTAAGCTGATGTGCTCGGCAAGTAAAGGCAGTCATTCAAGCCTCCCGCTGGCGGCTGTAAGGAGAGGTGCAAGTTACTACGCAGCGCTCGCGTCAGGCATGTTCGACGCGGCTCATGCTGCTTTGATGGCCATTGTCGGACGACTGCAGCTATCGGTTCAGTGGGCTGGTGTCGATCGTCTGGTTTTCGTACCTGTTTCATCAAATATTCACGTCGTAGTGAAGGTCAGTATATTTCAAGGTTTTTCCGGACGCAGACGGTGAATACCTTGGTCACCTTTTCGGGTGTTTATATTCGACCAGTTTGTTTTCAATTTCCGATAAGGCGTCGTGCTAAACTAATGCAACTTGCTGCAGTCTGTAGAACCCGGTTATCACTAAATCATCGAAAAACACGGAGACTATAATACCAAATGAGGCCAAAGTCAACAAACCATAACAATTCGTTTAAGAAAATGCATGCAGCATGCAGGAAGTACGTAAAACACTCCAGTAAACAGGGTACGAGCATAGAGCTTAAACAAGACAAGCCCAGTCAACGCCACTCAGCTGAGCATGACGTCACAGTTTGCATTTTCTTTCTTCCTTTTACCTGAGAAACAATTAGAAGAAACCATCTTTAAAATTGACATGATTTTGAGCTTCCATTTCTAATGTCCTGCTCCATCCTGAGCTCCAAAAGGTTTTGCGAGGGGGACAAACTCACCGTTGGGGGGGGGGGAATTGGGCATTGGGCGGGGTGGGGGCAGAAGCCCACCGAAAAGAATGCAAAGGGACACCCGTGGAAGCTTAAATCACTTCAAAACAGCACTTAAGGCACCAAGCCTGAACAATAAACCGAAATAATAGCTTGGCAATTCTGCTGGCAAAATCAGCGAAATGGTCATTTGCTTTGCAAACACGTTGTTAAATTGCAGGCGGAATCGTGCGATGTGTTTTTAGATGATCTGGGTGCATCAGTTATAAGAAGGTATACTAACATGAAGTGTACTCGCCCCATATTTGCCCCCATTGGTCCATATAGGGAAATCAAGAAGTAGATAGATAAACAGCCCAGATGTAATTGTACGATATGTATGTATGAGCAGTATTAGTGTAACCACTGGGTGAGGGATATGTCCCCAGCTTCACGAACTTGGATGTTGTTTGCCTGAGAAATGTAGGTATTTTATAGTGAAATTATTTTTCCCGCTGAAATTACTACTTTTTGTCAGGTTGTCGTAACCCCTAAGACTCCAGTCGATCTCTCCAATTCTGATCCCCCATCGTAGAGACGTGGTTGCGCTTATGCCCAAGACCACACACAATGATATAAAAAACGTTACCCATGGTCACAGTGGTTATCCAACATGCACTGAAAGGTTATCCTTAGTTTGGGATCAACATACCTACACGATCAAATCCAGCTGTCGCATTACACACCCTTCTGGCTTCCACCACAGGCTCTCAACTTTGCAACCACAAAAATCTCGGTTGCGACGAGAAATGCAACAACATAAACGTGCATTGGGCAGTGGGCGCCTGTCTAGGTACCATCTCCACGCGCTGCCGCTTACATATGAGACCATGGGTCAAGGTGAACAGAGTTGAGACACAAACACAAGCATGAAGCTGCATCTCCTTCCCCAGTTACCCCCGTGACCAGTCCCAGTCGCCGTGGTTACAGTTAGTTGACAGTTGATGAAGTTTGTGACGCAGGAGCTTTTGGTATCGGCAGCTTTGGACTCCAAAATGAGGATCACGAAATCGAACGGTGCTCAACATAAGGACCAGGAAATGGTTGTTAATTGGAAAGAAATCAAATATTGGATTTAAGATGTTTTGAAGACATGTTGCTGTCTAAAACTGAATTCCTAGGCGATAACTTATAGTGCAGACACCGTAAAATATAAGGTGGGTATCGGTATCAGTTGGGGATGATTTCCTTACTTCACGGATGTTCTCGCAAGATACGCCTGGAAAAGAAAGGAGCGTGGCCATAAATTGCCACTAGGGTAATTTTTTAGATAACTGAAATTAATTGTGCTCCTGGAACAGAACAGACTGAGACGATGATACAGATTTTAACGCCATAAAAATGTTGCATTTTTGAACCATTTTACGACGGTAGAAAATAAAACATTGCTTGGAATGCAAGGACACAGAGTCAAACTTTCCGAAACCGGTAAGGCATAACACAAGCCTTGAGCTAAAAACGGGAAAAACCTGAGGTGAGTTTGAATTGGCCTCTTTCGACGCCATCCTGCAAGTCCTTAGTTTGGGAAACCCCGATGTTTCCGTTCATCTGACAGTAATGTGGAAACACGTTCTTGTTAGCGTAACGATCACCAGGCACCGGAGGCAAAAACAGACTTTTTTCATATAAGACTTTTCATATAAGGCCAAATGCAGGCTTATCTACAGGTCGGGGAAGGCCCGGAGGTGGGAAGGCGCCGCGCGTAGGCGTTGGGGTTTTCATCATTGTCACATTTCTTGCATGTTTTTGATGCTTGCGCCGTGTCCACCACAATTTTCGGATTTCAAGACACTGCGATCGCTTGTAAAAGGGACCGCAGAGAGAAGCTGTATTCTTCTAACATGCCCAACGTGGAGCCTGCTCTCTCACCGGCCTTAGCGTGGTTCCTTATTATTGTCCTCAACTTGGTCTGTCCTGGACCGTGGCGACGACCAATTACACCGGGAGTGTATGCGATTGCTCGCGTGGTGGCACCACCGCGCCTGGCAACGGCATGTACTCAGGCTGGTTAAATTGCGTTGAATATCACTACTTCCTAGCATCAACAAGCGTTTGCACTCCTGCTTCGCGGCGCTAAATTGCAAAACATATAACTTTGAACTATATATGTTTGCAGCTTGATTCATGGTTCTACGTGCTCTGGTTGTCTTTTAGCATTAATAAGTTGGATAAAGATTAGGATGTCTCAAACTGGTTTGAATAATTCAAACTGCGCTTCAGTAATGAGTTTAACTAGCATGTCATGCTGTTTACCACTTTCCATCTCTGCTTTCTTATGGAGACAATATTGTGATGTCTGCCCACGGAAAACACCGTATATATATATATATATATATATCGTATATATATATATATATATATATATATACCGTACATTTAAAAAATAATTATTAGAATAATAATTAAAAAATATATACGTGTATATATGATAATATACATAACGTATATGGTACCGTATGCAAAAGGAGGAATTACTAGTTTAGTTTTGCCGGTCCTGAAGCATTTCTGTCGAACAATTACTTGTATAGGCATGCCAAAGTCTACACGATCTCCCACAAAACATTTTGTGATAGACCATCCGGCTCCACCGTCCCACCACCAACTGCCGACTACGGGAAAGCCTTGAACTACATCAGGTGACTGAGCGAATCGAAGAAGAATCTTACTAATACCATCTTGAAGACCGCGCCGGCAGAAATCAGGGAATTGTGGGCC
The DNA here is from genome assembly GCF_011947565.3 of Pollicipes pollicipes. Taxonomy (NCBI): domain Eukaryota; kingdom Metazoa; phylum Arthropoda; class Thecostraca; order Pollicipedomorpha; family Pollicipedidae; genus Pollicipes; species Pollicipes pollicipes. The sequence goes on along the minus strand of NW_023596297.1, from coordinate 30,696,876 downwards.
AACGAAGCGATCCTTGTTCATGATCTAAAATACGTGAAAAATTGATCGAGAGGGATTGATATCGTCCCAACAGAGATATCAGCCAGAAATCAAAGAAAAAAAGAGAGTGACACGGAAATGCCGCCACCGCGGAATTCAACAAGCTTTTCGATGTCGCGAAATGCAAGTGCAAGTCTCATCGCAGCTTTCCGTGCCCAATTGCCTGCGCAGTGTATCAAGAGGAGGTTGCCTTGAAGGACCAGTGCGGGTACCGAAAGCCTACCCTGGCGTCATATGACCGGGATACAAATGTGACTAAGGCGGCTCGCGAGGTGTGGTGGATGGCCAGATAACTCTGGGGGCGTCGTGGCTCGGCCGCCAGTAAGGCGGTGGCTGCTGCTGAATCTGAGACGCCTTCCCCGCCGAGTGCTGAGCCCGTGCCGCCTGCTGAACCAGCGCTGGGTGCTGGTGCTAAACTCGAGCCTGCTCCAGGACCAAGTGTTCTCAGCGCTGGGGACTCAGCCGGGAGCATGGATTCTTACACGGTTCCGAACATGGTGGTAGGTGGCGACGACGCCGATTGCTCGTTCCGGTTGAGACCACTGTCACTGTTAATTGTAACGTTAACGAACCGACTAACACCGCTCTGGCGGTTGACAGCTACGGTGGCTCGAGCCGGGCCGCTGCTGCTATCATCCATGTCTTTCAACAAGACAGCAGAGGCGGACTGGCTACTTAAAATCAAATATCATAGATCATAAGGAGATATGCTGCGCAAGAGACATAGCGAGAAAGGAGACGGATCGTCAAAGTGCTGGAGCAATCCACGAGTCAGCTTTAACCATCCTCTACTCCGACGGCCGCGAAGCCAGGAGCTACATGAGCCACACGGAGCCACGAGAATGCCGTCAAAAGACACGTGGTTGTCAACGCTGAGCCAGACAGCCTCTACCTGACTCATTTTACGTCTGAGTTCGACTGCGTTCTGCACTTGCCCAACGACCTGCGCTCCGTGAGCCCGCGATGCGACGCTCACATCAATGTGCTCGGCTGCAGTGGCACGGCCGTCAACGCCGAGGCGATAGGCGACGTGTTCCGGCTGCTTGAGCTGGCCACCGAGTCAACCATACACTGGTTCATGTGCTTGCTGTACGGCAACGAGCTGAACCTCCTCCATCTGCTGCTGAGCGTGGACGGCACGACCACGGGATCGAATTTTTTCTGAACCCATCGGCAAGACCTGCACCGGAGAAGTCTGGGAGAGAGACGTTGCGGCATTCAAGCCTATGCCGGGGCACGTGCCAAACCTACCGGTGGATCTGATTCAGCAGCTGAGCACCAACTAGCAGCTGCTGTACCTGCTGGCCCCCGGCGTTCAAAGCTGCTCTGTTCGAAGCGTGGCAACCCAGCGGCGAATCGGACCATCGGACCATGCCTGGTAGTTATGAAAACACATTTTCATCGAATTTATAGCAATTAGTGTTTAAACTTAATCAAGGATCAATTGATATTCAATGTGCTCACTGTGGACCATTTGCTTATTATCACGCCTTATGCCGTAGTACGTCGAATTATTTGCTGGTTGGTTCATGCTTACTAGTATATTTGTTGATAAGTATTCCGCCACATTTAAGGACTCTGGCTACCGGCATAGTAACATACACTAAAGGGGCGCAATAATGCTTGTATGACCTAATGCTCAGTTCGTAACGAATTGTTTTAATATTTTCGCTTCTGTTTTCAAATGGATGGCACTGGCCGCTCGCCTGCTCCTAGTTAACATCTCTACCGAGACCTCCAGCAGCGCTTTCAATGTCCTCGTCCAGTGTGTGGTCGGCCACTATGTGCCGGCATTGTCCGCCATCCGGCAGAACAGCGGCTTCTACTTTGGCTTACGCAACTTGTTCCGGGGCATCGCGCTGCTCCGCGAGCTGCCGCAGCACACATAGGCTAGGGTGCAGCCAGTCCTCCAGCGTAACGGGTACTGGGTCTGTCCGAACAGCTGCTGCTGGACGTGATGTGGGATGAGAACCACATGGTCCGTGAACAAGTGGTTCCGATCATCGCGCCCCTCGTGAGCAGTAAACCGAGGGTCTTCTTGAGCCCAGGGTCTTCGCCATCCCAGCGATAAACTTCGAGGCCGTGAGGTACACCGAACTGATCCCCTGGCACGGACCAGTCACACCGCCTCCACTGCGAGCCCCAGCGACTGCGAGCTGCAGAACAAAGTGCAGGCACCGCTGGCCATCTCGCCCTATCTGGTTCACGCTAGCAGTGCGACCAGCGCCGCACTGCCGAGGACGTCTGGGTCTGAAGCTGGACCTTCGACAATACGTGGAGCCCAGCTGCGACAGTATTTCTGCTATCGTGCGATCTCCGCCAACACGCGTTTTGGGTCTCCAGTCTGTGAGCAGCTGCTGTGTAGGTCGGTGCATCGAATACGCAGGCTCGGCAAGCAACAAGATGTGCATGGAGTCACCCCCCCCCCCCCCCGCCTTCTTTACGCATATGGTACAGGTTGCAGAACTTGCTATATATATATATATATATATATATATATATATATATATATATATATGAAGTTGTACACCACGCAGTATATTCTGAGTCATACGTTATGCATGGTTTTGTTTGCATCACGTGAGTTCTCTTAGAGAAGTGAAAATCTTAAGCAATACTAACCAATATACTCGCACAACGAGTTTATATTCAACAGCACATAAAGTTTCCACCATATGGCAGTCAATCAGGCAATGTCTGATCAGCATATTAGACCTTAGATCGGGAGATTCTCGTACGACGGCTTAAGGAGCACTCGACAGCATCGTTTCCATACCCAAAGGTATTTTGTATCGCTTGACGCCCACGGCTTGGTGTTACCTGCGGCAGCGGACGCGGCCCAGCATAGGGTGACTGCACGCCGGGCGTCGTTTTACGGCGGTATTTCGATCGGCTCGCGCGTCACGAATTTAAGCTCTTGCGGAAAGCTTTTACCATACCGTGTACTTTTGGACTCCTGCGCCAACGAATTGCTTTGTCTCTCTTGGTTTTGTTACTGATGACACATCCTAATGTCCAGTGTCTATGGCTTACTCAGTTTGGCTTCGCATTGCTGAACTCGACGATGATTATATTATGGTCGGACGTAAAGCAGTCCACGAGTTCTCTTTTAGTTACTACAGTTCCTCGGAAAAGGAGTCACCTACAAGAAAAGGATATTCGCGATTTACTTATCATGTTTCTATGCTCGCACGTTAGCACACGAACAATTGGGTTTAGTGCACTCCATATAGCGACTAAGGATTTACTCGCCTGGACTCCTGGACAGCTTTTTAGATCCGTCATTGTTATGGCGCCACACAGACGCTGTAGTCCCATCCTTTTTTAACGATGAGGAAAAGTTGATGTCACCACACCATATAACAAATCCAGCTCACAATTAATCACACTTGTCAAGAAAAGAGCGTAATTCGTTTGGGCTAAATTTGTAAGCCAAGGTAACCGCACTTCCGCTCATCTTTGCGGCTGGAATAAAAAAGCAACCTGACGTGCACCTGCAATTGCTTGAATTGACACTTGCACAGTTGGATTGCTCAGGATGGCAACCCCTCTTCTCCTATTGTCGCCGTGTGGAAAGAAACCTCCTCCGCTACATTCGCTAAACCAAATGTCCCCCGCTGTATCATAGGAATCTATCTCCTCAATAAACTCAACGTTTAATCTACGTTCCTTCAACCAGCAAAACAACTCCAGGCTCCATTGCCATTTGTGAATGCCATCTTACTGAGCATCGTGCGTTGGTCGAGCGACCATCGAGTGAATTGTGAGCGACCACAAGCGACTAGGATCCTGCGCAAGACGTAAGCAGTCTTTAATCCCTATGAAGGTCAGACGGTCCCGGTTTCCCTCCTCCTGTTTGCAGGTTCAGCCAGCCCCGCCCCAGCCCCTTCCCTTCTACCACCGCTAGTGTTGCGTCGGCCCTAACGTGACGCGGCTCGAGCGTGGCGGGGCGCGGAGACGGCAGGACGCGCCGCCCGCCAGCAAAGTTGTACTCTTATGAAGCGCTGAATCGAAATTTATGCCACGAGGCCCGCTTCAGGTTAAAGGCCATTAGCAGCATGGCTTTCGTGCGAATGACACTGCAGCCCTTTGTGTGGCCTCGGGGTGAAGGAGGCGGTGCCATTCGACAACTTACAGCAGGCCGTTCCGTGAACTTTCGTCAGTACCTTGATATACGTTTGTGTAACAGCTATACTCTGCTCAGCGATATCGCGCACGTGGGCTGTGTTTTCCAACGAATTTAACATTTGCCTCATGACGTTGCATGCTTCAAATTAATGAGAGGCCATTCTTGTCCTTTGAGCGTCTTTGAAGTTCCGTGGTCCATAAACCTTGCAGGCGTCACATGGATACAGACGTCACCGTTCCTCCCTGTGGACACTCTGTGACGCAGCGCAGACGTGACCCGCAGTGCGACGGAGGCGTCTGACCTTTGGCGAGCGCGGCTGACATTTCCCGGGTGAATGGGCCCTGTTTTCGCGCTGGTAACTTTGACGACGCGTGGGCCGCGGCCGTCACGCTCGCAGGCACGTCATGTTTCATTCAGCGCCACCTGGAGCGACGCGGACGAACTGGGCAGTGGGACGGCACCCCTGGGCCGTTGCCTGGCTCTGACATTTCCACCGGCACAGCCGCCCCTGTCCGCCGCAGCACGGGCACATGCTAGTTATCCCGCTAACCAGCTGTGACGTTTCTCAGCACTTGGCAACGTGGTGTGTTATATTTGCAAGCATGTGAAGGCGCATTCCAAAAGAAAGCTCCGTTACGGTTTGCACCGTTGTGAAAGTCTCACGTCACGCAGCACTTCCTTTTATTTTCAAGATGAAGTTCAACCTAGTTTTCTTGCACACAAAAGGCGGTAGCGCCATGTGTAGTTTGGTTTTTCATAGATGCAGCACCGATGCAGAGCTCTACTTGACATACTGCCCGAAATTTTGTTTTCATTTCGACGCTGGTCTGCAGCTTTCGGTAATCAGATGCATGGCCTTGCAAAAGAAGGCGTTCACAAAGAAATTTTAGCAATGTATGACAATACTTTTCCGAGTCAAAGGTGCGTAGCTGGCTACGGGAGTTCGAGGAGCGTAGGGCGAGCGTGCGTGACTTCTTGTCACACACCGGCGGTCTCTCGGCACTGACTGGTCCGCCCACGCCACCAAACTGGACGCTTTGATAAGGGAAGATCGTTGTGTGATGGCCGACCAAATAGCTCGGAACCTCGGTATGACCGCCGGAACAGGCCACCTATCATTCATGATCGCAAGCATGACGATGATGCAAAACATGAGTAAACGCCTCCTTCCGGCCTTCGCCGAGGACCGTCCAGGAAAGACACGCGGTGGGTTCATTCTTCGCCACAACGTTCCGCATCATCGCGCCCTTGGTGTGATTGGAACCCTGACTGATGATATCGAGCAGCTCAAACAGCATCCTCACAAACAGCCATGTGGACATCCCCCACTGGGTTCTGGTTGTCCTTTAAAATTAAAGATCATTATCAGTGGCGTCACTTTTCAATTGCGGTCCGCTCTAGGATTGGCCAAACTCCAGTATGGCAACATGCACCCTCAGAGCTTCGGCGAAGCCATGACACCCCTAGTATGCGCCGAGAGGTGATGCAGTAAAAAGTAGGGAAAATGCACTAAAAGACGAGTCATTGGTAATTAACTCAGGTCAACCAATTCCCCGTCTTCCGGCAAACGAAAATTGCTTTTGGAACCCACGGCTTCTTTACTTCGGTGAGGTCATCCATCCTTGGACAATATCCATAACCCGGTTAATTTTACATCCACTGATAGTGGACCAACTGCACTTAATGAAAGTATTGTATTTTTGTGATTGAAATCATCATGCCCGACTTCATGGGGCCCCCACTTTTCAATTTAGCTACCTAAAGGCAGCGAAATATCCGCTCGAAAGACCAGACAAAGTCGCATGCATGAACCGCACCCACTCATGTATGCGACGTTGCTTACTATAAACGGCGGACCGATGGCAAACCTATATGCTTTATTTAGGTGTGACATGAGGGCACCTACGTCCGGTCGCCAGGACATTTAAACCTTTATTTTTTTCAGCTGGATCTAACGGGCTTGAACAGCATGCATGCAAAAGTAGGGAAGTTACATAGAAAAATGGTTCATCAGTGACAAACTTAAGCCAACAAATTCTCCGCTTACCGGCTCACTTATTTCAGTGAAACGTGCTCCAAATATTTGGTGCCTTAAGCTCTGAAACTGTTCTGAACAAGTACTTGCAACAACCTTTTGCTCATCACATCAATATGAAGCAAGTCAAAGCATCAAGGCAGTATTAGGGTAGCTAGCATTTACTTTCGTGACCCTGGGTCAAGTACTCCATATGTAAAGTACTGATGCCTAGGAAATGTGTGTGTTAAAAATACACATTGGAAATATGTGTGTACCGAGCGATGTCGAATGGCACCTGGCGAATCAGCGCGCCTAGTTCGATCAGATCTGATCAGAACCAAGGGACATGCGTCATCTACTTATATGTTTGTAGTTTGACATTTCGGGTCCTCTATTCATTCCCAAAAGCGATAACTAGCTCTTCATTTCTTGTCCGCAATTGACACATTAGAAGCAGAACATAAAACACGAGCATACAAGCAACAATGGACTTCTCATGAGATAATACTCACTGCCGTTTTGGCCTGGCGAAAACAAATCATCCGCTACCCTTGCAGGAGGCATGTAAACGCGTCAAATTACAATGCTACGTGCTGATAACCAATTTCCGCATGGTTTTATCAAGGTCGCGTATCTGTCCATGCTATTTGTTGGCGATGCCGCTCCAAAGAGATCATTCAACTGTGTGATGGTTTGTTTAGCACTGGTGTGTCGTCATGAAGGAGTAGAGCTTCCAGAATATTGGGCAGTGCTGTGTCGTGTGCAGGGGTTAAAATTTCAGTGTTTGTGTGTGACCGTTTGCGCGTGAGACAAGTTCTGCAGTCGCGTTGCATGTAGTCTCTTGGTGCCCCTCCGTGAGGTGCATGGTGAAGCGTCGGGACAAAGATGCTGTAGTGCTACACCAGTGTAGGTCAGCTAATGAAACCTACGACCTTTGTTGGGGCAAGCTTATTTGTGTACTACATTGGTACGCCGCAACATCTCTGTCTTGGATGTGTTGTTTTGCATATGAGATCTCAAGTTTTGCGATTTTGTAAGACATCTGCAATCTAAGTAAACTCCCGTCCACCCTGGTTAGGATTTAGGACACTAAGTTTTTAGTATCTTCTCGTCAATTTTTTGTTAAGCGCCTATTCACCAACGTTCCAACTGAAGTCACCATTAACATCAGCCTACATGCGGTGTATCATGATCGGTGCGGAGTTCTTCCCCTCTGCAGCTTTGTTCCGTCATCCCCGAGAGGCTCTTGAGAGCATGGGCTTCTGATGCGCCGTCCAGAAGCCCCGATGAGAAACTATTACCTGATGAAGAAGATCAGCACGGAAAGATGGGGCGGCTATGGGTTTCCCGTCGAATTCTTGTTTGCCAATTTGTATATGCCTTATGTCCAAAGTGTAGTGCTTAGTGATCATGCGATCGCCCCGCAACATGCTGCAGGTATGTCGATGACATGCTGGTTGATGTCAGGGGATTAGATCGTTTGCTCCGTCTCATTGCAGCGTTTGAGAGTAATGCAGTCCTCCACTTCACGTATGATGTATGAGCGCAAATAACCAAGGCAGTTGACGCACCCTTAAAACTCATTAACTAACTAGACTAACTAGCACTTCACGCATGAGAGAAGCCAGGCACGACTAACCTTTCTTCCCAGATTTGCTGGAAGAAACATGTCGGAGCGTTTCGTAGCAGCCGTAGATCGAAAGCTCTCTGATGCTGGAGTCACGATGAGGGCCCTTAGTGAATATCCCGAATGGGATAAGATATAAAGAGCGTTATGAAAGCTGTTGTTCGTAGGGCATGCGTAGGTGTTCAAACTATCATCTTTTACATGCTGACCTCAATGATACTTAACACGTATTAGCGAACAACGGGTACGATGACGGTACAGCTGACAACGAAGCATCACTTGCTTGGAAGTTACTTAAACCACCACCAAAAACCTAACACCAGTTCATCCAAAACACCTTCAACTGTAAATATATGAAACCAGCCTATAAAATTGATGAGAAGCCACTGAAAAATTTGGTATATAAAACTACACTACACTCACTACAGCTCTCGTCTCACGCTCAAGATGTTCATATAAAACACCAGAATGTTGGCATCTACACACGACACAAGAGAACTTAACATTCTGGAAGCTTTCCCCATTCATGACCACACACCAATACTGAACAAACAAACCCCCCACACAGCTGAATTTTCTCTTTGAAGCAACATCGCCAACAAATGGCACGGACGGGAACACTGATATAGGTATAGGTATAGGTATAGGTATATATATATATATATATATATATATATATATATATCTATATATATATATATATATATATATATATATATATATATATATATACATATATATATATATATATATATATATATGCATACATGTATATATATATATATATATACATATATATATATATATATATATATATATATATATATTATATCCTGATGTAGATATACACTGATGTACTGACACTGGTACACTGATACTGATAGGACACTGATAATTTCGCGCGGGAATTAGGTCACCGGCATGCATCAGTTTCATTTGTTATGTTGATTACGCAGGTCACAGCGTGTGATATCAATGTTACCTTCTGCGCGGCTTGTGGCTTTGCCAGGCCCAAAACGGTACATGTTTGATGTTCTGATTTTTAATGTCTTTTGCCGACATGATATAAAGAGCTGGATTTTGCTAAGAGAATGGCGTGCGATGTGTCAGAAACGTTTAACTACGAATCTAAAGCAAGAGGACACTCTTGGCAAGCTACCTGTTAATCTAACAGACGATGCAACAAGTAATGTTCGAAGCAACTTAGCCGGAAGCTATTCAAAGCACAAAATACCGTTCTCTTTAAGGGTCTCTCTCTGATCTCGACGCACTGGCCAAAACGATTTCACGCGCAGAGATCACCGCTAGCAATTTTGACTTACACAACTATCCGTGTTCCCTGCGATCGATCGCGTGAGATCTCTCACCACGCGCGGGGCATCAGCCCGCCTCGGGCTGATAGATCACCAGCGACTGGCGGCAGTGGCTGCCACTCCAGTGCCGCCGCTGTGGGGCGGCCGACGGACGCTCCCGAGCGTGTCCCAGGAACTTGAACAGTTGCCGGGCTGCTGGCGGATGCGAGCGGCGGATCGATTTCGGCTCCCTCCCGGCCGGCGTGCGGGCGCCTCAATATTCGGCATCTGGCTCATCGCGCCCGTGTCATATGGTGTCAAATTTCGGAGCTCCGGGTTAGCGTCACATCTGCGGCGCGAGGCGGGGGGGGGGGGGGGGGGGGCTAACAACACGTGCTATCGGATAGCGTGGCATCGGCGGCGGCGGCGGATTTGTTCAACAGGAGGCGGTGCTTCCCTTCTCTTTATCGCGTAGACGCCCAGATCCAGACAGAGTGCTATGGCTTGTTTAGCTTGGGCATTTGAGTCAGACCTTATCATGATGTCACTCGAAAAAGCCATTCAGGTCAAGCACTCTATGGACAAGAGTGGCACTGTATCGTCCATCGGAATGTGTTTTATGATGTCAGCTCCGTCATGTGTTGAGAGAAAACATACCATTTGTATCGTATCTGCTTGTTCATATTTCTCAGAGCTGTTTCTTTCACGCAGTTTTCGGCTTTTCCAGCCATCAGCCGAAGTATTATTTGATACTCAACCAAGTGGCCGCACCTCGAGCAATCGTCTGGTGGACCATTTTGCAGTGAATTCGCTAGCTTGCGCCTCATTCATGGAATTGTATTCACGGCCAAAAAACAGCACTGTCGCGTCCACCAATATTTTCTTTCTAGAAAAAACTGCATCATCGCTTTTCTAGATTAAGTCCCGGTTCCCGCCTATGTTTGCCGAACTAACATACGCTAACTCACGTGCTAACGTGCTCAATTCATACTCATCGCGTAACCATCCGCAGGCGTTGAGTTCGAAGCACGGGTGCGATGTTCAGATCCAACTCAAACCTACCTGTGTACTCGAAATCAGCATGGGGCCAAACCCAGTCTGGTTCGCGGAACCCAAGTAACGACCGGTGGTTGGCTATCCCAAAACAATCCCAGTTTCCGCTCACTTCTCTCGGCTGAGCCGGCACTGCAGCCTGCACGCGGGGCTGCCCTCATCCCTTGTTTTGTGTGCCTTAAGTTTATTTTTCAAGTGCCTTGTGGGCCGACTCTCATGACGCAACCATTCGCTAGTATGATCCTGATCCCGAGACCATTGCGACAGGCGAAAGCCGGGGCATGCACACGCCCACATGGCGTTTGGCTCGGGCGCTATGAAACAGGCGCTTCATAGCGCTATTCTGATGGTCAGTTCGGAGTCGGCAATTCAGTCAGTTAGTTGCCCGAAAGCAAAACAGAGAAGTGCCCCGGGCTAATCGGCAGCCATAGACGCCAGCACTTGTATGCCGTTCCATCCGCCCAGTGGTCAGCTGACGTCAAATGCCCCTCAACGCTTTTGGCCCTATGAAATACCAAACGAATAGCCTACCATATATCACCTTGCACACTACAAGCTCAAGCTCACCCACAAGCTCCTGCACGCGTTTTTTCATCAGGTAGAAGCACGGCCATCTATCTGCAGATCGAAGGAATCTGGAGTGACTGAACGCCAAACCACTACACCGTACCGCCGGCCATGCCATCTGAAGACGATGTTCCAAGCCCGGTCAACCTCTCGCCATCACAGGACAGCTGGGTGCCGAACGTCACCTGCGCAGCACGCGGTCCTGGGGGCGACTACTGCGACCACGACCGAAGATCAGCCGTGCGCGCGCGGGCCCCGAGTCAGCGCCGCAAAAGACCGTGAGTGGCGGGTCACCGAAGCCCCACGACAAGGAGCTGGGCGGATCTGACCCGAGGTAAGTGCTTGCCATTTGCGAGGATGCGTTAGTGTGAATGGTTGTGCACTGACCGAACGCTTTTTTCTGACAGTTACGTCATGATACGCTGCTCAGCCCTCATTATTTTTTCGCACGTGACTATCAACTTGCAAAGGTCATTTTGGCTATGGCCACGTCGGTGCCTAGCCTGCGTTCATACGCTTCCCTCCGTGACGTCGCCCCTGGTGCTTTGCCGCGCCTGCCGACCGCCGGGCCGATCTCGTGTCGCTCACGTAACTAGTCGGCGCCGACGCCGCTGACCGCTGACCGCTGACCGCTGCAGCCCACGGTTGGTGACCCCGCCTGGCGACAGGCTCTGACTGACAGCTGCCCAGCCCGCGCCAACGGCTATCTGGCCCAGCGCGCGCGGCCCAAGCTGCTGATGCAACCCGAGCCGGGTTTTCCACGTCAGCTCGACTACAGGGCCACACGGCGGCCTGCTGCAGGCGATGGGTGCGATGTTGTTGTTCAAGGTCGGCAGCTCTGTGTTGGTAAATACGTAAGCAGTTTTATAAATGCTGATGTGCCGTCTTTCAAAGAACATGATAGATATCGTGGTCGAAAGATTTAAGCCGATCACAGCTGATGGCATCAGCTGAACATAGCATGACATAGTTCGGGATGCTGGAAGATTTCGAGACATACTTTTTCGTATTCCCGACCTTGAATATGGGGGATGGAAACATTGTGCTCCACGCTGCTGAGGCGCAGCATGGGAGGGGGGGGGGGGGGGGTTCTTGCCTTAGTCCCGCGCTGTTTACTCAAGCGCCATGGACGGCTCCTTTGGTTCTCTCATGATGAGTACTGACTGAGCTCCAGCCCATACTCTAAGAAAATCCCGACTGAGCCCCTGCCACGTAAACATTACCTAATGCTTGATGACCAGAATGCATGGGTGCGACAGCTGGAAAGTCGGGGGTGTGGGGGTAGGGGGGGGAGGGTGGGCAGCGATCGTGGGACATGTCTTCCAAATTTTCTCAGAATGGGTCTTTGTTACTCCAAGCTGTCGCTTAGAATCCACGTTCTTCATGTTTTCCCCGTTCAAAACGTAATTTTCAGGTCAGGCTGTCCCTCCAGATTCGAGACTTACCACTCCAATCCTGACTTTTAGCACAACCCCCCCCCCCCCCCCATCTCAAACACGTGGTTACAACCCTGCCAGCACATAAAGGTTCCGCCAGCTGCATATTACTAGATAAGTAAAAATACGCTTGTTGAATGTCCTACGTGCATTTGCCGGCTCACCATTTCTATCATTTCATCGCGAGGCTATGCCTGCTCAGACATGTAACTCACTTTGTAGCATACTGCAAATTAAAACAGCACGTTCGCGACAATCCTGTCTCTCGTTCTTGGTAGAGCCTGATCAGAAATGTCAATCAGCGGATATGTGTTGATTCGCAGTAAGCAATTAAGCCGCCGTGAGCCACAAGCTTGTTTTTACATTAATCCATAGTTGTTCTAGCTGTCAGTAATGATAGTCAGGCTATCAGTAATCTCAGCAACCAGCAACCAGCGGCAAAGCAATCAGAACTTGCAACTGACTTAATGTCCCGGGCAGCATAGATGTAGCAAAGGTTGTTATGAGGATTTCATTAGTGGAATATTCGCAGTGTCTCACGCGTGGATCGCCGGCAGACGCAAAGTGGGAGAGGATTGCATTTACGATGTAAGCAGCAGCTTTTAGTGCACTTTGTGCTTTAAATATATCATATTTGACAGCTCCGCGAGCGCGCGCGCGTACGTGTGTGTGTGTGTGTGTACGCGCGCGCGCGCGCTCTTGTACTTCGTATCTTTGAATCTGTAGGCAGTTTTGCGCCGTGCAGCCTGCAGGTCTGCATGCCAAGCCCATATAAGTTGAACAGTGGATCCAGTCCGACGCGCCTCGGCTCAAGCAGCCTGTTTAAAAATCTGCAACAGGCCTGCACGCCGAAACTGGTTTATAATCAGCTGTCCTCTGCTCATTGCGGACAGTGATGTCATGCTGGGCCTGTACCAGTGAGCGCCTGTTCTGCTCCGCGGCAGGCCCTGCAGTTAACGCCGCATGCTTGGGGGCAGGAGTATGTGTATTTACACACCCAGCCCACTCCACTGCGTTTGAGCGTGATGATGGGTGAGAGGATGCGCACCTCCGGCCAACTACCGCAGTACGCCAGCCACCACTTGACCCGTCCCATACCGTAATAAGAGCACGCGTGGTATACAAGAGGTCTTCACGGACATACGTTTCTTAATCCGGTGCACCCGCTGTGCTTAAAATCTTTTTTTGTTTTTGCACTCATTTGTCTTATTTTTTATGATGATGAGTTTGTTAACTCATTTGTCAACCACTGTTGCCAACCATTTGCATCGTCGCCATAATCATGATAAAACAGTCAATTTTGTTGTAGTTACCGAAGTTTCTAGCATGTCGAAAAAAGGAGCCAAGATCTGCCGAGAAATTGGGCAAATGATTAGATTCTTTTCGCGCGGTATTTCTCGCCAGCTCCCCTCCACGTGGTATGGAAAACTTGTATTTTCTGGTTTGCTCATGCATGTGGTAGCGCTAGGAACGATCCACCAATGAGTGCTGGTGTCGTCCTTTGATTTGTCGGATGTAAAACCAGCGACGTGACGGCAGGGGTAAGTGACGTCACGGGGAGAAACACCACAGCGCGTACTGTGGGTCTATGCGGAGTCCCATACGGAGTCACGGGAAGAAACACCACAGCGCGTACTGTGGGTCTATGCGGACGTCCATACGGATGTCACGGGAAGAAACACCACAGCGTACTGTGGGTCTATGCGGACGTCCATACGGATGTCACGGGAAGAAACACCACAGCGCGTACTGTGGGCCTATGCGGACGTCCTATACATCTAACGCTAAAGCGAATATCCCACTGTGATTTGTTGCTCCTTGCCAAGTGCAGCGGTAAACACGGCGAGTGATATTTTGGTATGTTAGTTAAACAGCTCAATTATATTTCATTGACTTTTAGCACATATGATGTCTACACATCGGTTGCGTCGTTCTGCTCACCTCTCGACTTCGCTGACTTCGCTGGCGTTTCACAATGTGGGAGCTAGCGTCGGAGTTATAGAGAGGGTGTATGAAGGCGTTGTACTTCTCCCCAAACTCGGAGAATACCCCTCCGCGCGGAATGCGGAGAGGAAGAGACGTTTTATGACGTCGATGCACATCTTCCTCATTAACCCACAACCGGGCCTTAGTGGCAATAGGTTAAAGTCAGTAATGCTTTGAACACACATGGTTCAGATATAGCCGGAAACTCAACAGCAACGAAGGGTAGAGTGGATTCAGGATGCTCGGAATATGGTTTTAAGATACATGCCTTAGCCCGGTCATAACTGGTCACACCTTTTCTAGGAGTGTCTCGCAGAATTGAGAACAATCGCTTCTAGGGCATATGACAGTCAGACCTTTATAGTTTGCTGTCCCTGGTATACGAGCTAAAAAGCTTTGGATTTATTATGAGTTTTGTTTTGCCCAACGTGAATGCGCATCGATTTGCCAGCTGAGCCTTAGGGGCGGAGGAGAAGCACCAACCGAGAGTCCCATCACTGACTAGCCGAGAGTTCGAGCACTCACCACATCATTCATCATCACTCACCAGCCGAGAGTCCAAGTACTCACCAGTTCCGACCGCGTCATTTCCACACTATTGTGTGATAGAAAGACCTTTTTAGGTACCTAGGTAATGAGCTGTAGCAGAAAGGGATTACTGGGAAAGAACAGCGGAACTATAGGGAGAACAAGGCAGTACCAATGTCTTTGCTCTTCATACCAGATGTGTTATGCTCAGGGTCGCGTGCGCCAAGGAATTCAATGTAAAAAGCGCACTTGCGGGGAAACGCAGCGTGAAAACACGCGAAATCAAGTATCGCGTGTACGAAGAAGCGCGATATCAAGTACTGCGCATGTGAAAAAAATCGGTACGAAGAATTGTGCGTTCAAAGAAATGCGATGTGAGTAATACAAAAAGCGACGTGAAATGCGATGTTTATTTCCGGGAAACGCCTGTACAAAGAAGTAGTGTACAAGCTAACCCATTAGCAATGCATAAGCGGCGTGGGAGCTAATACCCTCGCTTACGAAAACCGTTTCCCGACCCCTTTGTAGCAAGAGCATGCGTGCGGGGGGGGGGCGTAGGGGTGGGTCCGCATGCGTTGATCAAGCGTTCTGAAATACATATAATCGCCTGATGATTAGGTATGTAGCATATATCATTTTCATCACCCTACAACACAGGGACAAGTCACCGGAGGGGATTCCTGAACGATCAAGATCACGCATGACTTGTATGCTCATTAGACTGGAATGGTTTCAAGTTTTTATATTATAATGCTTTATAGCATGTAACTGGAGCGTCATGCTTCGACACTTCGCTGACATAGCTGGCAAGCTGTGCCATAAAAATAATCCGACAGATCAGCTTCTTTGCTATCCCAAGTTATTCGCTAACGGTCGCACCGTATAAAAGCTATCCCAGACATAACTTGTAATGCAAGAATTTTGAAATCCAGTTATCCCGTGTGACACTAAGAACTCGCCTGTCACAAACAATCACGCCATCATAACTGATGTGCGATGACAATGATACATATCAAATGATCATAGTAATAAGCCGCGCCGTTTTCATGGGTATGGGCATCGCGTTTATCGCAAAACAGGATGATGCAACTCAGCATGCCGTCATGTAGCCAGCAAATGAAGCTGAATTATTGAACATTGATGTAATTCTTGCGGAGTGTAGCTTGCCAAGTGGCTGGCAAGCGTGTCGAGATACAGCGAATGCATTAGCAGAAAAAAAATAAAACTGCGACCTTCCAGCAAAGAACGAACGAAACGCGTGAAGGTCCATATACTAGTATGGTATTTACGACCTACCCCCGTCCATTTCGTGCACCTAGAGCGCTTATTACCGTGAAGCGCTCTGAAGCCCCAATAGTTGACTTTATCGTACCCTTCGCCACATACCCAGATAGCGGCCACAAACGCCACGTTTCCATACATTTTCCACGCGGGGCACCGGACAGTCGCACACCTTGCTGCGTCACACTTAATTCTCCGGCGCTTCTCGTGCACAGCACATTAGCTTTCAGGGGATTATGTCATCGTTTTTTTTACTTTTCACTTGTTGGTAGGTCAGATGTGTCCGATGTGATTGTAATGACAGTTTTCTAGAAACCGTTATGAATACCTCAGAGTTGCGTGTTGAAGTAGCCGCCCCGGCGGGAGAACTATAATTGGATATTCTGGTCATCACTGTGACAATAATTGTTTTCATTCGCTTTGCTTTTTTCAACGTGTGTGTTCTGTTATGTTTGAGAGACAGTAATTGGTCAAAGTGCTTGTGCAATAAGTGCTATGAAAGTTTGGTTGCGGTAAATATATCGCGCGCATTCAGCGAGGCGTCATACTATGGCTTCGAATTTTACCCGTTGACATTTATCAGGTTGACTCTTTTTGAACACACTTTGGCTTTTGGAAACAGACGTATCATATGATCTATAGTGACGCACTGGCTCCAACTTCAACTAGCGTACTTTGGTGCAAATGACCTCAGTCGCCCGCAATGCCAATTACAAAGGTGAATTTGCACCGACGTCGTTCATACCAGTAGAGGTGTCTTTTTAAGCCCGCAGGCGGTTGCAGCCACCGCGACATCGCGATTTTAACCCGCGATGTGCGAGTTAAACATCCCATTTGGAGGGTTGTCTGAACTCACAGTGGACGAATCATTCCGCTTCGCACCTGATTTGCCTGTTCTGGGGAGCCGTCTTTTGATGACAACCACATCCCCATGGTTGGAGTAATCACCTCGCAGTGACTCGAAGAAGGCTAACTGTCGCCTTTCCTCTGGATAACGTGAGACAAAGATGGAGACACGCGCTAGCCAGGGGAACACTCTCTTTGCCCACCTTACAGACTGGCGCGTGGTCTGGTAATTCTGGACGGTTTAATTCAGCTGGCGGAATCCTTTCACGTGAATGCTACCTATAATGTGCAACACACGTACCGCTTTTTACCACTTCTCGGTTCCTTTTCGAAACCGCCGTGTCCGCTGTGTCATCATGCTTAGTGGAGATCATTGTGATGTTTTTTTTTCCAGCACAGGGCCATGTCTTTCCGTTAGGAAACGGACGTTGCTCCCCTCTGTTCAGCCCACTGGGCCTCTCCATCATGCCTTTGAACTTACCACGGCTGCGGCGGAGTGTCCCACAAGTGCCGGTATTCAACCTACGCGGGATGCTGGTCAGCTGTACGCTATTGTGCAAGATGCCCACGTACAAGATAGGCTCCTTTTTCAAGTGGTTTTTCAGCACGTTAAATACTATGTCCTTCAACTAGATGCACTCGCCGCTGAACGTGTACCAATTTAAAAGATATCCGGTGTTTAAGTCTGGAAGAGTGTGCGCGCGTTTACCATACCTGACCGGTTTCATGAGATTTTATATTTGTTGTTGTTTTTTGTCCGTTTGGCTATTTTGCACGTTTGCCATTTTGTTGTGCTTCTTTGCTATTTTGTCATGTCAGATATCATCTTGCAATTCTGTCACGTTGTTATAGTATTTTGTTGTTTTGCTGCTTTTTTGGGTTTTGTTATGTCTTGAAGGCCAGCCTTCCCTGAAGCTGAATGATTGCCTCGTCTAAGCTCTACTACCGCTAGTGCCGTAAGCCCTCTCGGGCTAAGACCTCTGGGGCTCGATGTCGCGCTAAGCTCTCCGTAGTACAATGCTAAAGGGAACATGGCAAAAGGGCCGGGCGAAATCCGCAACTTTTTGGGGGACCAGAACATCACGGAAGAAAATCGTATGTTGTTACGACGGCCTTGGAGGACCGCAATGCCAAACCATGAAAGCTGGGGGTACAACATGGACAACCTATTTGAGTTATGACAACATTCATGGGGATTATTTTTCAACATGATAAACTATTACAGCCCAGTGGAAGGTGCAGGTAAGAGCTTGAATACATTGCAGGACAACTATGTGATTAGTCTGATTAAATTCGTAGTGATTGCCTGAACCTGTTCATTGATGATAGCAGCCGAAACAGGAAAAATTCCCAGCAACGGCATC